>NC_053392.1:488028555-488331585 GCF_905171765.1 Bufo bufo | reverse complement strand
AAAAAGTTCTTAAATTATAATTATTTCTATGACTATAAACATGACCACTGTTCGACATAATTCTTTCTTGAACAATCAGCACAAACATTCGATAATAGTATTCACAAATAACAGGTAAAAATCATTTAATTTTAAATTAAAATAACCTTCTGAATAACTAGGTTACAGAAAAAACTGATTCCCTAATTATTGTGTTTGGATAATTAAAAGTACATTTAATACAGTTTATATATAGTAGAAAAGCGTGCAACATATTCTTTTCAATGTAAATAGTAATTTGCTTATATTAAAGTGAAACTTAAACATTAACTTTTTTTCTTCTAATGTGTAGGGATAGTGAAAGGGAATATTTTTCAAATACACTTTATTTAAAGAACGGGTACATTTATATGAAAAAACTTGCCCTGAAATGTCCCTCAGCAGAGCTCTGTAAATGAGACATAAAGGGGCTAGTTTCACACTAGTGGCTGTGGACTCCGGCAGGCTGTTCCGGCGGGTGAACAGCCTGTCGGATCCATCCTGCCGCTAGCTCACGTGTGCCCCTGGACTGTAGCTCAGTCCCAATTGACTATAATGGGGGCGGGGGCGGAGTTCTGGAGGCAGCACGGCAGCGCACGCCGAGATGCGGCCGGACTAAAAGTACTGCACAGCGCCCTCCCTGACTTTCACCATTCCCTGCTCCCTTAACAGAGACCTCCACAGTGCCCTCCCTTTAACAGTGACCTCCACAGCATCCCGCTCCCTTAACAATGACCTCCACAGCAGCCCGCCCCTTTAACGTGACCTCCACAGTGGCCGCCCCTTTATGTGTGACCTCCACAGTACCCCATCTCCTTAACAGTGAATTCCACAACACCCTGCCCACTTAACAGTGGCCTCTACAGCAAATTGCCCCTTAACACTGACCTCCATAGCGGACCGTCCCCTTAACTGTGACCTCCACAGCAGCCTGCCCCTAGGGTAGCCAGAGGTCCAGTTTTAGGCCGAACAGTCCGGCTTTCAGACTCCCTATCCTCCGTCTGGCGCAGTGCCTGGACGGACAAAGGGATGTCCTTTTGAACAGCTCACTCTCAGATAGCAGCACTGTGCTGTCTGAGCATGAGCTGCTGGGTGAAAGTCACCCTCCCTCCAACCCCTGCAGTTGACAGAAGTTGATTTTTACCTTCACTTTTTCAATCCTCGTCGGCTGTGGAGTGGATTTGGGCGTGGCCTTACTGGGTCAGGGCGTGGCTTAACCACTTCCCATCTGGGCCCTTTGCCCCCTTCCTGACCAGGCCAAATTTTGCAAAACGGACATATCTCACTTTATGTGGTAATAACTTTGGAACGCCTTTATTTATCCAAGTCATTCAGAGATTGTTTTCTCGTGACACATTGTACTTCATGATAGTCATAAATTTGAGTCAAAATATTTCACCTTTATTTATGAAAAAATCCCAAATTTACCCAAAAATTTAAAAAAAATCGCAATTTTCTAAATTTCTATTTCTCTGCTTTTAAAACAGAAAGTGATACCTCATAAAATATTTATTATTTAACATTCCCCATATGTCTACTTTATGTTGGCATCATTTTGGAAATGTCATTTTATTTTTTTAGGACGTTAGAAGGCTTAGAAGTTTAGAAGCAATTCTTCAAATTTTTAAGAAAATTGCCAAAATCCACTTTATAAGGACCAGTTCAGGTCTGAAGTCACTTTGTGGGGCCTACATAGTGGATACCCCCATAAATGACCCCATTGTAGAAACTACACCCCTCAAGGTATTCAAAACTGATTTTACAAACTTTGTTAACCCTTTAGGCGTTCCACAAGAATTAAAGGAAAATGGAGATCAAATTTTTAAATTTCACTTTTTTGGCAGATTTTCCATTTTAATCAATTTTTTTCTCTAACACATCGATGGTTAACAGCCAAACAAAACTCAATATTTATTACCCAGATTCTGCGGTTTACAGAAACACCCCACATGTGGTCGTAAACTGCTGTATGGGCACACGGCAGGGCGCAGAAGGAAAGGAACTCCACATGGTTTTTAGATGCCATGTCCCATTTGAAGCCCCCTGATGCACCCTTACAGTAGAAACTCCCAAGAAGTGACCCCATTTTGGAAACTAGGGGATAAGGTGCCAGTTTTATTAGTACTATTTTTGGGTACATATGATTTTTTGATCATTCAATATAACACTTTATGGGGCAAGGTGACCAAAAAATTGGTTGTTTTAGCACAGTTTCTATTTATTTATTTTTACAGCGTTCACCTTAGGGGTTCAGTCAAGTGACATTTTTATAGAGCAGATTGTTACGGACGTGGCGATACCTAATATGTATACTTTTTCTCATTTATTAAAGTTTTACACAATAATAGCATTTTTGAAACCAAAAAATTATGTTTTAATGTGTCCATGTTCTGAGAGCTATAGTTTTTTTATTTTTTGAGAGATTTTCTTATGTAGGGGCTCATTTTTTGCGGGATGAGGTGACGGTTTTATTGGTACCATTTTGTGGGACATACGCATTTTTGATCACTTGGTGTTGCACCTTTTGTGATGCAAGGTGACAAAAATTGCTTGTTTTGACACAGTTTTTTTTTTTTTTTTTTTTACGGTGTTCACCCGAGGGGTTAGGTCATGTGATATTTTTATAGAGCTGGTTTTTACGGACGCGGCAATACCTAATATGTATACTTTTTTTTATTTGTTTCACTTTAACACAATAATAGCATTTTTGAAACCAAAAAAATTATGTTTTAGTGTCTCCATGTTCTAAGAGCTATAGTTTTTTTATTTTTTGAGAGATTTTCTTATGTAGGGGCTCATTTTTTGCGGGATGAGGTGACGGTTTTATTGGTACCATTTTGTGGGACATACGCGTTTTTGATCACTTGGTGTTGCACCTTTTGTGATGCAAGGTGACAAAAATTGCTTGTTTTGACACAGTTTTTTTTTTTTTTTTTTTACGGTGTTCATCCGAGGGGTTAGGTCATGTGATATTTTTATAGAGCTGGTTTTTACGGACGCGGCAATACCTAATATGTATACTTTTTTTTATTTGTTTCACTTTAACACAATAATAGCATTTTTGAAACCAAAAAAATTATGTTTTAGTGTCTCCATGTTCTAAGAGCTATAGTTTTTTTATTTTTTGAGAGATTTTCTTATGTAGGGGCTCATTTTTTGCGGGATGAGGTGACGGTTTTATTGGTACCATTTTGTGGGACATACTCGTTTTTGATCACTTGGTGTTGCACCTTTTGTGATGCAAGGTGACAAAAATTGCTTGTTTTGACACAGTTTTTTTTATTTATTTTTTACGGTGTTCATCTGAGGGGTTAGGTCATGTGATATTTTTATAGAGCTGGTTTTTACGGACGCGGCAATACTAAATATGTCTATTTTACTTTATTTTTTCTATTTTAATTTTTTTTTTTTTACTCCTAACTTGGGAACTTTTTTTTTTTTTACATGTGAAACTTTATTTTATTTTATTTTTTCAACCCTTTATTTTTTTTATTTTTTTTTACACTTTTCGTCCCCCATAAGGTCATACAAGACCTCTGGGGGACATTTGCTTCACTTTTTCTTTTTTTTTTTCACAGTTGATTTCTCCTGTAACTGGGCTGAGATAGTAGCCCCAGTTACAGGACAAATGCACCCCTATAGAGGCTGTACAGCAGCAATCTAGCGCTGTACAGCCTCAGTGCAGGGCTGATCGAGGTCTCTGAGAGACCTCACACAGCTCCTGCACTCTCCGGTCCCGGCGGTCACATGACCGCCGGGCCGGAACAGGAAGCGCACAGCGCTTCCTGCTCTGCAGACACAGCGCTCGGTGAGCGCTGTGTCTGCAGCGATCGTGAAGGCAGGGACACCTGGGCACTGTCCCTGCCTTGTCTTAGGGTTGCCCTGCTGTCACTGACAGCGGGCAACCCGATCAGCAGCTGCACGATTAGCGTGCAGCTGCTATTTCTGACAGGACGTTTTAAAACGTGCTGTCAGAAATAGACGTCCACCCATAGGACGTTTATATCCTATGGGCGGACGTGAGGCGGTTAACAGAACCTGGGGAGGGGTTTTTAAGTCTGTCTTTTGAAGGGTGGCCAGAACGGCCACCCTACCTGCCCCCTTAACTGTGACCTCCACATCACTGCGCTCTCTTACCAGTGTTATTAACAGCGCCCTGCTGCTGACCTCAGCAGTGAAGAAAAATGGCTGGGTTGTTATGGAAACCTGGTCTAAAACTGTGTGTATGTGGAGACTAAGGGTCTGCAAGCTTCTATTGGCTGATAAGGGTCATGTGACCATTGGCTAATGCATTTTTTGGGAATATCTCAGGAACGGTATGTCCTAGAGAGCTGAGACTGATGTACCTGTGTGCCAAATTTCGTGATTGTAAACACGACGGTGCAATTTTCTTTTAGCAGACATACACACATACACTCAGCATTATTATTTATATATATATATATATATATATATATATATATACACACACACACACACATATATATATATATATACAGTGGGGGAAATAATTATTTGACCCCTCACTGATTTTGTAAGTTTGTCCAATGACAAAGAAATGAAAAGTCTCAGAACAGTATCATTTCAATGGTAGGTTTATTGTAACAGTGGCAGATAGCACATCAAAAGGAAAATCGAAAAAATAACTTTAAATAAAAGATAGCAACTGATTTGCATTTCATTGAGTGAAATAAGTATTTGAACCCTCTAACAAAAAAAGACTTAATACTTGGTGGAAAAACCCTTGTTTGCAAGCACAGAGGTCAAACGTTTCTTGTAATTGATGACCAAGTTTGCGCACATTTTAGGAGGAATGTTGGTCCACTCCTCTTTGCAGATCATCTCTAAATCCCTAAGGTTTCGAGGCTGTCTCTGTGCAACTCTGAGCTTGAGCTCCCTCCATAGGTTTTCGATTGGATTAAGGTCCGGAGACTGACTAGGCCACTCCATGACCTTAATGTGCTTCTTCTTGAGCCACTCCTTTGTTGCCTTTGCTGTATGTTTTGGGTCATTGTCGTGCTGGAACACCCATCCACGACCCATTTTCAGTTTCCTGGCAGAGGGAAGGAGGTTGTCGCTCAGGATTTCACGATACATGGCTCCGTCCATTTTCCCGTTTATGCGAATAAGTTGTCCTGTGCCCTTAGCAGAAAAACACCCCCAAAGCAAAATGTTTCCACCCCCATGCTTGACGGTGGGGACGGTGTTTTGGGGGTCATAGGCAGCATTTTTCTTCCTCCAAACACAGCGAGTTGAGTTAATGCCAAAGAGCTCTATTTTGGTCTCATCAGACCACAGCACCTTCTCCCAGTCACTCTCTGAATCATTCAGGTGTTCATTGGCAAACTTCAGACGGGCCTGCACATGTGCCTTCCTGAGCAGGGGGACCTTGCGAGCCCTGCAGGATTTTAATCCATTGCGGTGTAATGTGTTTCCAATGGTTTTCTTGGTGACTGTGGTCCCTGCTAATTTGAGGTCATTAACTAACTCCTCCCGTGTAGTTCTAGGATGCTTTTTCACCTTTCTCAGAACCATTGACACCCCACGAGGTGAGATCTTGCGTGGAGCCCCAGAGCGAGGTCGATTGATGGTCATTTTGTGCTCCTTCCATTTTCGAACAATCGCACCAACAGTTGTCACCTTCTCTCCCAGCTTCTTGCTAATGGTTTTGTAGCCCATTCCAGCCTTGTGCAGGTCTACAATTTTGTCTCTGACATCCTTGGACAGCTCTTTGGTCTTTCCCATGTTGGAGAGTTTGGAGTCTGCTTGATTGATTGATTCTGTGGACAGGTGTCTTTTATACAGGTGACTAGTTAAGACAGGTGTCCTTAATGAGGGTGACTAATTGAGTAGAAGTGTCTAACCACTCTGTGGGAGCCAGAACTCTTAATGGTTGGTAGGGGTTCAAATACTTATTTCACTCAATGAAATGCAAATCAGTTGCTATCTTTTATTTAAAGTTATTTTTTCGATTTTCCTTTTGATGTGCTATCTGCCACTGTTACAATAAACCTACCATTGAAATGATACTGTTCTGAGACTTTTCATTTCTTTGTCATTGGACAAACTTACAAAATCAGTGAGGGGTCAAATAATTATTTCCCCCACTGTATATATATATATGCACACACACACACACAGTGAAGCCCAAACACACCAACAAATTGGACTGCTCATACACATGTTCTAGGCTATCATATATAGTGACACAATCACAAGTATGGTGATAATAAAAAAACTCATTATGTCTTCCAAATATATGATGCATAAGGTCTGAGACTACAACCTGTATATTTCAGCATTTATGCTGAGACAGCAAATAAATCAGAACTACATTTATAGGAGAATGACTCTTTACTTGAAACAATTGTAAACTGATCCGTCCCCTATTCACTTTCAATGTAAGTCAGGACGGATCCGTTTGACTTACACTTAGACTTAGACTTTTTTTGACAGAGTAACGCAGACGGATCCGTTCTGAACGGATACCTGTGTTTGCATTATAGGTGCGGATCCGTCTGTGCAGATGCCAGACGGATCTGCACCTAAAGGCAGGTGTGAAAGTAGCCTAAGACCACTATCAGTACGTCTGACCCACAATTATGGCTTTCTATAATAATAATAATAATAATAACCATCATTGACTCTACATGTAAAATCAACACAATGGGGATCATTTATTAAGACTAGAGTTTTAGACGCCGGTCTTAATAAGAGCCTGCTCCAGTGCCATTTCTAAATGTAACCCGGCTTCCTATCTGGCTTACATTTAGACAATTTTCTATGCCTAAACCAGGTGTAGAAAATGGTAAATGAGACGGGCCTACTGGCCCATCCCCTTCCCCGCCCACACCATGAAAACTTTTTTTAGACCTGGCCTGAGCAGGGAAAAGTCGCAGATTGCGGTGCAACTAAGGGTGGGTTCGCATTGGCATTAGGAAATTCTATTATAGGTTCTGTTATAACAGAGTTATAATGGAATATAATGGAATTCTCAGATGGAATGCAAAACCAAAGCTTTTAAGAGGCATTACGTTTTGCTCCATCCTAATACATGTCTATGAGGACACAACGGTTCTGCTTTGTTCCATTATACATGACGGAAAAAATAGTCCTTAAAGGCTTCCATTTTGCATTCCGTCCGAGAATTCCCTTATAACTCTGTTATAACGGAACCTATAATGGAATTCCCAAATGCCAATGCGAACCCGCCCTAACCGTTGCGCCGCAATCTGCGCCTGAATTACGCCTAATATAGGCGTATTTCGGGTTAATAAAAGACCCCCAATATCTCTATAAACTATACTCTATATTAGAACTACTATATAGCTTGAGGACCCCACGGTAGACATAGAATATATACAGTCAGGTCCATAAATATTGGGACATAGACACAATTCTACCATTTCTGGCTCTATACACCACCACAATGGATTTTAAATGAAACAAACTAGATGTGCTTTAACTGGAGACTGTCAGCATTAATTTGAGGGTATTTACATCCAAATCAGGTGAACGGTGTAGGAATTACAACAGTTTGCATATGTGCCTCCCACTTGTTAAGGGACCAGAAGTAATGGGACAGAATAATAATCATAAATCAAACTTTCACTTTTTAATACTTGGTTGCAAATCCTTTGCCGTCAATTACAGCCTGAAGTCTGGAACGCATAGACATCACCAGACGCTGAGTTTAAACCCTGGTGATGCTCTGCCAGGCCTCTACTGCAACTGTCTTCAGTTCCTGCTTGTTCTTGGGGCATTTTCCCTTCAGTTTTGTCTTCAGCAAGTGAAATGCATGCTCAATCGGATTCAGCTCAGGTGATTGACTTGGCCATTGCATAACATTCCACTTCTTTACCTTAAAAAACTCTGGTTGCTTCTGCAGTATGCTTTGGGTCATTGTCCATCTGCACTGTGAAGCGCCGTCCAATGAGTTCTGAAGCATTTGGCTGAATATGAGAAGATAATATTGGCCGAAACACTTCAGAATTCATCCTGCTGCTTTTGTCAGCAGTCACATCATTAATAAATACAAGAGAACCAGTTCCATTGGCAGCAATACATGCCCACGCCATGACACTACCACCACCATGCTTCACTGATGAGGTGGTATGCTTAGGATCATGAGCAGTTCCTTTCCTTCTCCATACTTTTCTCTTCCCATCACTCTGGTACAAGTTGATCTTGGTCTCATCTGTCCATAGGATGTTGTTCCAGAACTGTGAAGGCTTTTTTAGATGTCGTTTGGCAAACTCTAGTCTGGCCTTCCTGTTTTTGAGGCTCACCAATGGTTTACATCTTGTGGTGAACCCTCTGTATTCACTCTGGTGAAGTCTTCTCTTGATTGTTGACTTTGACACACATACACCTACCTTCTGGAGAGTATTCTTGATCTGGCCAACTGTTGTGAAGGGTGTTTTCTTCACCAGGGAAAGAATTCTTCGGTCATCCACCACAGTTGTTTTCTGTGGTCTTCCGGGTCTTTAGATGTTGCTGAGCTCACTGTTGTGTTCCTTCTTTTTAAGAATGTTCCAAACAGTTGTTTTGGCCACGCCTAATGTTTTTGCTATCTCTCTGATGGGTTTGTTTTGTTTTTTCAGCCTAATGATGGCTTGCTTCACTGATAGTGACAGCTCTTTGGATCTCATCTTGAGAGTTGACAGCAACAGATTCCAAATGCAAATAGCACACTTGAAATTAACTCTGGACCTTTTATCTGCTCATTGTAATTGGGATAATGAGGGAATAACACACACCTGGCCATGGAACAGCTGAGAAGCCAATTGTCCCATTACTTTTGGTTCCTTAACAAGTGGGAGGCACATATGCAAATGGTTGTAATTCCTACACCGTTCACCTTATTTGGATGTAAATACCCTCAAATAAAGCTGACAGTCTGCAGTTAAAGCACATCTTGTTAGTTTCATTTCAAATCCATTGTGGTGGAGTATAGAGCCAAAAATGTTAGAATTTTGTCGATGTCCCAATATTTATGGACCTGACTGTATTTTAACATATTTTGATACTTTTGAACATTTTCCATTATATGTGCAAACACAATCGAATACTAGAGGATTATCAGATTTTGTAATAAACTTACCTGTCCAGGCTCTAGCTGCGTCGGGAGAGTTGCGCTGCTGATCCAAATCCCCTGATGACGCGAACCGCATCCTTAGTAACAGGATGCAATGTTCTGTTTTTGTGGGCTGATTAGATCAGCTGCTCTATTACTGTGTACTAATATTTCTGTCTAATGGAGCTCTAAGTCAATAGGGACTGGGTGTTCTATTTAAATCCCTTCCTGGCCATACACCATTGTCAGTGATAGTCTTGTTTGACTCACTAGCTAGGATCCTTGTTCCCTGTTCCTGCATTTGCTTACTTATTCCTCTGTGCTTCTGACTTTGACTTGTCTTCTGACCAACCTCTGTCTCTTGTTTGGTACTGGTTCTGACTCATTTTCATTTGACTCTGCTTTGATGTTTGTCTGTTGGTGTTTGTCCATCTCTGAACTTATTTAGAGTAGGGAACATCATCCAGTTGTGGTTCTGCCATGTAGGACTTAGGCCTCATGCACAGTTTTTCTCGGTCCGCAAAATGGGGTTCTGTGATCCGTGTCCGTTTTTTCTTCCGTTGTGTTTCCGTGTGTCTGTTTTTTTTACGGACCGTCAGAAAACAAGGAATGGTGAAAAAAATTAAATTTTAATAACTCCATCCAGGATACTGGTATAAATGCTGGTCACCTGAGTTTGGTTTTGTGGCCATTTTCTGTAGTCTTTACAGGGTACAGAGGTTCTTTTGGTTGCTTGTCTTTGCTGTTTCACCATGGCGGATGACTCTGAGGAAGAGGTCTTTCTGCATTGGCTTATTTCTCGGCGATGGGGACAGCGCACTTGTTTGTTGGATGAGGAACCTAGTAGAAGGCGGCGATTTTGGGTCCATCCGATTGTTTCTCAACGCTACCGGAAAAGACACTTTCATACCCTCTACAAAGATCTGCGCCTGCATCCTGACAAGTTTTTTTTCCTTCTGTCAGATGTCAGTGACTACATTTGATCGCTTGCTGTCGTCTCTACGTACTGTCCTTACCTTCATGGACACCAATATGAGGCGCAGCATTTCTCCAGAGGAAAGGCTCATCACCACGTTGAGGTAAGCAATATTTTAAGTTTTCTAGTTTCAACAGTAATGTGCAGTGCTTCCGTCAGGACATGAATGGCTGCTGTTAGACATGTGCTACTGTTTGCTGAAGTAACCTTTCTTTGGCCATAATGTTTTGCGAACATTGTTATGTCCTTTTTTTTTTTAAACTAGAATCCCTGACACATAACATGGCAATATTAAAGCTCGTCGTTTCTTTTTAGCAGGTTTGCAATTTGTGTTCAGCTAACGTCATAATCATGCATAATGTTCACATCATTCTTAAGGCGCCCATAACCTTCAGCATGTCAAGGGTCTAAACACAGTTGTTGTAACTTAGTTGTGTTAGTACTGTCCACACCCCAATAGCTGTTAGTGTTTGGTTCATACACACAAAATCACTTTTTAAAATTATGTTTAGTCGACAATGGACATAGTTTTAAATCATGTCTTGTATACAACATTATAGGCGAATAATGTATCTGATGTTCCCTTTGATTTGCTGCTTACTGTTGTTTTTTTTTCTTTTTCCTACAGATTCCTGGCAACTGGGAACTCTTTTGCATCCCTGCATTTTGAATTTCTTTTAGGAACCTCGACGATCTCTCGGATTGTAAGTCACACTTGCCATGTCATCTGGCAGCAACTCCGAGAGACGGTGATGCCGCAGCCCAAGACGGATGATTGGATTCGCATCGCTGAGGGCTTCAATATTTCTGCGCAGTTTCCAAACTGCATCGGGTCAATGGATGGCAAGCACATCCATGTGAAGAAGCCTCCTCACTCAGGGTCACGATTCTTCAATTATAAACACTATTTTTCGGTAGTGCCGATGGCTGTTGCTGACAGTAATTACCGGTTTATAATAGTTAATATCAGGGCCTATGGAAGCACTGCGGATGCTCGCATCTTTAGTGCTTCTAGAATGGGTGAGCGGCTTTATGCTAACCAGCTTGCCCTGCCCGAGTCCAGAAGACTGCCCGAATATGCAGGTCCGCCGTCTCCATTTGTCATCGTGGCGGATGAAGGGTTTGCATTGACTCCCCATGTTATGCGGCCCTTCCCAAAGCGTGGTTTGGATGTCAGGAGACGTATTTTCAACTACCGGTTGGCTCGTGCTTGTCGGTATGTTGAGTGCGCTTTCGGGATACTCTCTAGCAAGTGGAGGGTGTTTTTGTCATCCATACAAATGGATCCGGAGAATGCTACCCTGGTGATTCAAGCTTGTGTTGTTCTACACAACTTCACCAGGATTAATGAGGCTTCCTCTTCTGTTGACATGGAAGATTTTCCTACGTCATCAGATTTGGGTTTGGATAGGACCCTGCATAGACGACCTGGGACTGCAGGCATTGCAGTTCGGGAACTCTATGCAGACTACTTTTACAGCCCAGAGGGGTCCTTGCCATGGCAGAGGGACGCTATTTGTGGCAGTGTTTGATATCTTCTGGGCTCGTTATTATAATTTTTTTTCTAGATAGCTAATCAAAATTTATTGTGGTAGTTGAGTGTAGGGACTCGCAAGAGAATGAGGACCCTTGACGTGGGCTTGCGGGCTGAGATTTTTTGGACATCACATATTTTAAACTGCATATAAATAAATATTAAAGATGTTTTCTACAAAATGTTAATTGACATTAACATCTTTAGTATTTTGCTTATATGGTCCAAAAATTTTTCTAATACCTCATGATCACATTATCCAAAAATACAGATGTTGTTCTTCAAAATAAAGTGTTGATTTGTGAGCTATAGTGCGTGTCAATGTGTTTTTGCGATGTGTTGAACTCTAAATGTTTTGTGTATTTAGAAAATAAACACAAGTCAAATTGTTTTTGCACAAACAAACTTTAAATAAAATATGTGGATCATAAATCCAAATACCATACCAATGTACATAAGTAATAAACACATACTGGAAAAGTGCTAAGAAAACATTTTGAAACATATTTTAAAGTTCAAAGAGGTCTTGGGTAAATGACCCAGGACCATATGAAGACCGTGGCCGTACATGGGCCTGTTGTGTGACCCCAGTTGCCAAAGTGCCCGGGTAATGCGGCTGACCCACATGTTGTGTTGGGTCTTGGGAATGGTGGTATGGTGGTTGGGGGGGAAAGATGGCCCTTGAGTTGGTTGGGGAGGCTGCTGATAGCTGCGTGTTTGCTGCTGCTGAGCAACATTTAATATTAAATTTCTTAATAAATTTATTTTTGAGTGTATGTCTCTCTGGCATCAATCATTTCACGATTCGCTTGCCCAGAGAAAGAGGGAGGGACATGGCGGCGGCGCCTGGGCTGCGGCTGCTGGCCTCTTTCTGGGCTCACCATTGGTAGGGTGGGCTGGGCCAGTGACGACTCTTCAGGCTCCTCTGCTGGCGTTGGGGCTGGACTTGTGGCCGGCGAGAAAACAGCCGGTGTTTCACTTCCCGCCGTCTCGGAGTCATCTGAGGCATCCAGACTGTCTACAGTACTGTATTTGAAAGAAACAAAAAAATATATATTACATTATTTGACTACCTCATTGCAAAAGTACATCATTTTTACTAAGTTAAAACAGCCGTGTGTGTACAATATATATGGTGAGGCTGCATACATCACATATTTGTTTTCAAACAAGGAATAACACCTTCAATGTGAATTTGTCAAAATAAAAATAGCAAAAAAAATTGAAGAACATTGGGATATTTCATGTAAAGGCCTAATGTGAAACTATTTGGAATACATTGTTTGGCGTTTGGAGCTGTCCAGCCCCAAAAGAGGTTTACTCATTCAAGGACCAAAACCAGTGCTGATATTCAGTCCATCTCGTCTGTATGTGGCCTGCTTCCACCATCCAAACATCCTTGATGTAATGTAAACCTAATAGAACATCAATTGCAGAGAAACAACATGTACCAGGCAACACTTGCCCATGGTGGGAGTAGTAGTTTAAAATCTGCTGGTCGGACGTAGTTGGAGCATCATTATACTCCATTAGCATTGGATTATGTTATTGGCATTTTATATGGGAACTTGTAGGAATCCATGTTGTGGTTTGTTATATACCATTTAACCTATGTAAATGACAATGACAGTACAGAATGGGTATCAAATTCTAAAACAGACAAAAGTAAAATAGCAGCTATGTAGGAAAAATATATAACCAACCAAAACATACGCAAATGGCTACACTATTCAGGGCCCCAAAAAAAAAGGAGGGTTTATCCAACCTTTTGAGATTTGAGACCTATCCATAGGATAGGTACACAAGATTATATTGGTGTGTGACCAACAGCCGGCAAACACGACGATCAACTGTATGAGGAGAGAATGCGTGTAGTGAGCACGTGCCATCTCCCTTCTCTATTCCTGCTCTGATTGCAAATATCTATGTTCCTTGACCGTGAAAATATTGCTTCACAGGAACAAAAGAGAGAGGGGAGGCGCCATGTGCGCTCTGCAAGTGTCGTCTCATCATACAGCTCATCAGCGGTGGTGCTTGGTGTGACTCCCCCACAAAAATGATGGAGATCACCTACACCAGGCATGTCCAAACTGTGGCCCGCCAGCTGTTGCACATTTACAACTCCCAGCAGGACTGGATAGCTTACAGCTATTATGGCATGCTGGGAGTTGTAGTTTAGCAACAGCTGGAGGGCCACAGTTTTGACATGCCTGACCTACACAAAGGATTGGTCATCAATAGTACAACGCAACACAACCCATTACATTCTTTTCCACTATTGCTCACCAAGACTATAAACTAATAAAAAAAAAAAAAAATCCAAAATACTTACGGCCTCAAATCCATAACTGCCCGCAAAAACTGCAACTGGGCAGTGTACAGATAGGGCCTTTTTTTTTTTTAGGTTCCTTCACCACTCCGGCCTTTGTTTGTAACCTCCCGACAAAATTGATCCCGGCAACTTGACCAGCGGGTTTTAGTCTGTTTGACTGTAAAGAAATGACATAATATACAAATTACAAAAAATGTAATAGAATCAAATCGGGTGTGCCTCCGCGTTTTTTCACGGTCCCATTGACTCAAATTTTTTTGACGGACTGGAACCACGGATCACGGACGCGGTTGACAAACGGTGCATTAGCCGAGTTTTCAACGGACCCATTGAAAGTCAATGGGTCCGCAGAAAATCACGGAAAACGGAACAACGGACAAGGGACACAACAACGGTCATGTGCATGAGGCCTTATACTGCCAGTAAGTTGGAAAAATGGGCTGTGTTTTAGGTTAGGGCTCATTGTCCTTGTCTGTCTCTACCTACAGGTGTTAGAGATTAATGTGCACTTTATTTGCCTACTGCATTTTGATTTTAATATCTATTATATTTTCATTTCCATCTTTATTTATATTGTACTGTATTATAATTTTATTATATTTTGTGTATTAGTTATATTTTAATAAACAGTTTTATTATATTACAACCAACTCTTAATTTCTTTATTAATTAAACTGTCAGAAAATGAAGAATGCCAGTCTGATGAAGCACAATTTATATAGCCTAGCACCATCATATTCTGCAGCACTGAGCTGTTAAACAATGTCATGGCTACAGTAAATACGGTCACCATAAGTTGATCACCATAACTCCACACACAAACCTGAGATTGTGAAATAACAAACAGATTTAATAGAGCGCTGTTTTTAATTTATTTTTTTAGACTATAAGAAAGCTGTAAATTTGCTTTCCTCACTAATATTTCAAAAACCTGCTCTATGTGGTCTGGTTTTATTACACACATAAATCCATACAGCAATCTCTATGGATGCATGCTATAATTAGACTTCAGTGTATGTCTATACGCAGTGCTGAATAAACACAGCATGTCCATACCTCGGGCTCCCACGGTCTCAACTTGGAGACCAAGTTTTATTGCTTACATATTACAAATTCTGCAATTCCCGTACTCTTTCCACCTTGAGATGAAAAGAGTGACAGTTGCTTAGAGAATAATGAATATTAAAGTAAATGTAAAAAAAAACAAAAAAAAAAAACATTATTCTTTCCTGTTAAAAAACAGTTCTCCCAACATCTAGATTTTCTTTTATTTTTATTTTTTTACAACATAAGACAGTGTTAATAGGATCCAACTGTAAAGACATCCTATAGTAAACTGTTGCAATCTGTTGTAACAGTATATAAATATGTCCTTTCTTACCTTTGGCAAGCAATTGTAAACCCGCCATAAAGATGAGAGAATTTCTCAAAAACTTGATTCGGCCGGTTCGCCGAATTTTTCGAAAATATTTGATTCGATCCGGATTTATTCGCGACAAATTACATTAAAAAACATATTTCTGGGCTGCAGAGAGCCTTTATAGGGGTGTAGAACACTGTGCCTTGCAGTAACACGCATAGGGAGTCTGTTATGGTAGTGAAATAATACTGTGAGTCAGTATGACATGAAGATGACAGGGGTCGCTCTTAGAATCACTGCATACTTCACTTATATGGGCAGTCATGGGGCCGAAACTGACCAAATAACGAAAGTATCATCTCAGCCTTATAGGTCGATGTTAGCGTAGTCCATTTACACCCTCGTCAGCTTATGCCACTTAGATGTCTACAGAGCCTGTTCTATTAAACGCTTATACAAGTAGAGCCCCCCTGACAGAGTGGAGAGGGTGTCAGCAGTAAGTTTGTGTTGACATCACTGATTATTTTGCCTTTCCTCTGATCCGTCAGAACAATAACCCACAAAAAAGGATCTTGTCTGTGGAGCATACGCCTTCACTCCGTCAGCATTTGCTCAATAATCCATCAGTATTGCTAATACAAAAAAAAAATGGAGTGGATCTAAAGCAGAGATGACACGTGAATGGACTATTTGCATGTCTTCTGTGTTTTGTACCCACTGCTGCTTTTGGCTACCAAATCATAAGCCAATTCTGATGGGGCAGGCCTTACAGCTGCTACACAGACAGGATCCATTGTGCGCCTAATTTTTCCTTCCTTCTGACAGATCAGAAGAAAGTTCAAATAAATGATGATGTCAACCTGTCACGGCTGTATGTGAGCAACTAGAGCATACACAGAAAATAGAGCCACTGACCGGACCCAAACTAAGGAGGATAAGGGTGACCCCTGTCAGACCCTCAAAGTTCTCCCTATGCTGCTAAAGCACATGCCCGGATCCAAATGGCGGAACGAGGCATGCCCACGTACCTAAGACTGATGACCACTGTAACCCCTACAATAGTGGAAGGGGCACGGCCACCGGTGCCCTGCTCAGTATATGGAGGGAACCGTGGCCACCTCAGATCCAGTCAGAAAATAACCAGGTACACAACAATGTCTGCACACTTAGCTGAAGGTGCTGCAGCCGCAGAGAAGACGGATCCAAGGACAGCTGGCAATATCCAGAGTGCTTGCTGCAGC
Source organism: Bufo bufo (assembly GCF_905171765.1). Lineage (NCBI taxonomy): Eukaryota > Metazoa > Chordata > Amphibia > Anura > Bufonidae > Bufo > Bufo bufo. The sequence goes on along the minus strand of NC_053392.1, from coordinate 488,315,048 downwards.
AGAACACAGGTCCAGTGAACTCAAGCAAGAGCTACAACTGAAATGAGAAATATAATCCACGCCCTACAATAGGAGGAGGGGTGATTTAAAGGCAGGGAAATCAATCGCAGGAGGAACAGCTGGGAGGAAGGAAACAAAGTAAAGACTTCATCACAGGGGCGTAGAAACAGAGCAGTGATAACTCCTCCAAACTCTAGTAGTGACATCATCACAGGGGTGGAGAAACAGAGCTGTGAGAACGTCCCAAAGCTCTGGTAGTGACAGTACCCCCCCCTCTACGGGTGGACTCCGGACACCCAGGACCCACCTTCTCAGGATGAGCCCTATGAAATGCCCTGATGAGGCGAGTGGCTTTAATGTCCGACACCGGAACCCACATGCTCTCCTCAGGACCATAACCCTTCCAATGAACGAGGTACTGAAGAGAACCGCAGACAATGCGAGAGTCCACAATTCTGGAAACCTCAAACTCCAGATTGCCATCAACCAAAATCGGAGGAGGAGGCAAAGAGGAGGGTACCGTGGGCTGGACATATGGTTTTAAGAGAGATCTGTGAAATACATTATGTATCTTCCAAACCCGTGGAAGATCAAGACGGAAGGCAACAGGATTGATGACTGACAAGATTTTATAAGGCCCAATAAACTTGGGACCCAATTTCCAGGAGGGAACCTTCAGTTTAATATTTCTTGTAGACAACCACACCAGATCACCCACATTCAGGTCCGGACCAGGCACACGTCTCTTATCAGCCACACGCTTATACTTCTCACTCATCTTTCTAAGATTACTCTGAATCTTTTGCCAAATGGTAGACAAAGACGAGGAAAATCTCTCCTCCTCAGGTAAACCAGAAAGAGCCCCTCCCGAGAATGTCCCAAACTGCGGATGGAACCCATATGCACCAAAGAATGGTGACTTATCAGAAGATTCCTGACGACGGTTGTTCAGAGCAAACTCAGCAAGAGGGAGAACTGAACACCAATCCTCCTGGTTCTCTGCCACAAAACAGCGCAAATATGTCTCCAGATTCTGATTGAGGCACTCAGTCTGACCATTCGACTGCGGGTGAAAAGCAGAAGAGAAGGACAGCCGAACCCCCAGGCGAGAACAGAAAGCCTTCCAGAACCTGGACACAAACTGCGTGCCTCTATCGGAAACAATATCAGAGGGAATGCCGTGCAATTTAACAATACAGGGAGTGCAATATTATTAGGCAAGTTGTATTTTTGAGGATTAATTTTATTATTGAACAACAACCATGTTCTCAATGAACCCAAAAAATTAATATCAAAGCTGAATATTTTTGGAAGTAGTTTTTAGTTTGTTTTTAGTTTTAGCTATTTTAGGGGGATATCTGTGCGTGCAGGTGACTATTACTGTGCATAATTATTAGGCAACTTAACAAAAAACAAATATATACCCATTTCAATTATTTATTTTTACCAGTGAAACCAATATAACATCTCAACATTCACAAATATACATTTCTGACATTCAAAAACAAAACAAAAACAAATTAGTGACCAATATAGCCACCTTTCTTTGCAAGGACACTCAAAAGCCTGCCATCCATGGATTCTGTCAGTGTTTTGATCTGTTCACCATCAAAATTGCGTGCAGCAGCAACCACAGCCTCCCAGACACTGTTCAGAGAGGTGTACTGTTTTCCCTCCTTGTAAATCTCACATTTGATGATGGACCACAGGTTCTCAATGGGGTTCAGATCAGGTGAACAAGGAGGCCATGTCATTAGATTTTTTTCTTTTATACCCTTTCTTGCCAGCCACGCTGTGGAGTACTTGGACGCGTGTGATGGAGCATTGTCCTGCATGAAAATCATGTTTTTCTTGAAGGATGCAGACTTCTTCCTGTACCACTGCTTGAAGAAGGTGTCTTCCAGAAACTGGCAGTAGGAATGGGAGTTGAGCTTGACTCCATCCTCAACCCGAAAAGGCCCCACAAGCTCATCTTTGGTGATACCAGCCCAAACCAGTACTCCACCTCCACCTTGCTGGCGTCTGAGTCGGACTGGAGCTCTCTGCCCTTTACCAATCCAGCCACGGGCCCATCCATCTGGCCCATCAAGACTCACTCTCATTTCATCAGTCCATAAAACCTTAGAAAAATCAGTCTTGAGATATTTCTTGGCCCAGTCTTGACGTTTCAGCTTGTGTGTCTTGTTCAGTGGTGGTCGTCTTTCAGCCTTTCTTACCTTGGCCATGTCTCTGAGTATTGCACACCTTGTGCTTTTGGGCACTCCAGTGATGTTGCAGCTCTGAAATATGGCCAAACTGGTGGCAAGTGGCATCTTGGCAGCTGCACGCTTGACTTTTCTCAGTTCAGGGGCAGTTATTTTGCGCCTTGGTTTTTCCACACGCTTCTTGCGACCCTGTTGACTATTTTGAATGAAACTCTTGATTGTTCGATGATCACGATTCAGAAGCTTTGCAATTTTAAGAGTGCTGCATCCCTCTGCAAGATATCTCACTATTTTTGACTTTTCTGAGCCTGTCAAGTCCTTCTTTTGACCCATTTTGCCAAAGGAAAGGAAGTTGCCTAATAATTATGCACACCTAATATAGGGTGTTGATGTCATTAGACCACACCCCTTCTCATTACAGAGATGCACATCACCTAATATGCTTAATTGGTAGTAGGCTTTCGAGCCTATACAGCTTGGAGTAAGACAACATGCATACAGAGGATGATGTGGTCAAAATACTAATTTGCCTAATAATTCTGCACGCAGTGTATGGTCGACAAAAGCTTGCGCCAACGTTTTAGCATTGGGTAAACCAGGGAAAGGTACGAAATGAGCCGTCTTGCTAAAACGGTCCACCACCACCAGGATCACCGACTTCCCCGAGGAACGAGGAAGATCTGTGATAAAGTCCATGGACAGGTGTGTCCAAGGACGGGAAGGTATGGGTAACGGGAGAAGGGAACCTGAAGGCCGTGAACAAGGGACCTTAGCGCGAGCGCACGTCTCACAAGCAGCCATAAAACCCTCCACCGACTTACGAAGAGCCGGCCACCAAAATCTCTGAGCAATGAGATCTACCGTGGCTCTACTCCCGGGGTGACCAGCAAGAACCGTATCATGATGCTCCTTGAAGAGTTTGTGACGTAGCTCAGGAGGCACGAACAACTTCCCAGAAGGACAACGGGCAGGTGCCTCAGTCTGGGCAGCCTGGACCTCGGCCTCCAAATCGGAATATAGAGCAGAAACAACTACCCCCTCCGCCAAAATGGGACCCGGGTCCTCGGAGTTTCCTCCTCCCGGAAAACAGCGAGAGAGAGCATCAGCCTTCACATTTTTGATCCCAGGTCGGAATGTAACGACAAAATTGAATCTGGAGAAGAACAGAGACCATCTGGCCGACTCCAAGTATGCCAGATTCTTATGGTCGGTAAAAACGGTGATAGGGTGCCTGGCCCCCTCCAACCAATGGCGCCATTCCTCGAAAGCCAACTTGATGGCCAACAACTCCCTATCTCCCACATCATAGTTTCTCTCTGCCGGGGAGAGTTTTTTTAGAGAAAAAGGCACAGGGTCGCCATTTGGCAGGAGAAGAGCCCTGGGACAAAACTGCACCCACACCCACCTCGGAAGCATCCACCTCAACAATAAAAGCTAAGGAAACATCGGGATGCACCAAGACGGGAGCAGATGCAAAACTCTCTTTAATCTTAGAAAAGGCTGCAAGCGCCTCCTCCGATCAAGAGGAAAAATCCGCCCCCTTTTTTGTCATGTCAGTAAGGGGTTTGACAACAGAGGAATAATTCAAAATGAACTTTCTGTAATAGTTCGCAAAACCCAGAAAGCGCATCAATGCCTTCTGATTCTCAGGAAGCTCCCACTCAAGTACAGCACGGACCTTCTCCGGATCCATGCGAAAACCAGAAGCAGAGGGGAGAAAACCCAGAAATTGAATCTCCGATACCATAAAAAGACATTTCTCCAGCTTGGCGTACAATTTATTTTCCCGCAGAATCTGCACAACCTGAAAAAGATGATCCTGATGGGTCTGAACATCAGGGGAAAAAAAATCAAAATATCATCAAGATACACCAATACAAATTTCCCCATTAAATGGTAGAAAATACTATTAACAAAATGCTGAAAGACGGCCGGAGCATTCATCAGGCCGAAAGGCATAATGAGATTCTCGAAATGCCCGTTAGGGGTATTAAAGGCCGTTTTCCATTCATCCCCCTCTCTGACCCTGACCAGGTTGTACGCGCCTCTCAAATCCAATTTGGAAAACACCTTGGCCCCAACAATTTGGTTGAAGAGGTCCGGGATCAGAGGAAGGGGATAGGGATTGCGAATCGTGATACGGTTCAGCTCCCTAAAATCTAGGCAAGGTCTCAGAGAGCCATCTTTTTTTTTAACAAAAAAAAAACCCGCGGCCACAGGTGACTTTGAGGGACGAATATGCCCCTTATCGAGACTCTCGGAAATATAAGTTCGCATTGCGATTCTTTCCGGTTGTGAGAGATTGTAGAGGAGTGCTTTTGGCAGCTTGGCGCCGGGAATGAGGTTAATGGGACAGTCAAACTCCCGGTGAGGAGGTAGCTCCTGAACACCGCTCTCGGAAAACACGTCCGAGAAATCAGAGAGAAATGATGGCACAGTTTTAGTAGACACCTCTGCAAAAGTCGCTGTGAGACAATTCTCTCTACAAAAGTCACTCCACTCATTTATTTGCCTTCCTTGCCAATCAATAGTGGGGTTATGTCTAGTGAGCCAGGGTAACCCCAAAACTAGAGGAGAAGGCAATCCGTTAAGGACAAAACAAGATATATCCTCCACATGAGTGTCACCTACAGCTAGCCGGATATTGTGAACAATGCCCTTCAGAGATCTCTGTGAGAGTGGAGCAGAGTCAATAGCAAAAACAGGTATATCCTTTTCTAATGTGCAAACCTGAAAACCATGCATGGCTACAAATTGAGTGTCAATAAGATTGACGGCCGCTCCACTATCGACAAAAATCTCACAAGAAATGACCTTGCTCTCTAGCGCCACCCTGGCAGACAGGAGAAAACGGGAACTGCAGGTCAGAGGAAAAGCATCAATTCCTACATCAACTTTGCCCAAAGTAGCAGATGAAGCAGAACTTGATGATTTACCTTTTGAGGTTTTTCTCTTATTATCGCTCTTAGTACAGTTCAAGAATCTCCTAGACGGACAAACATTTGCCAAATGACCTATGCCCCCACAACAAAAACACACCATACTCTGAGGACTAAATCCTCTTTTATCAGGGGCAAGTCGACTTAGCTGCATGGGCTCCTCCTCAGAGGTGAGCGAGACAGGATGAGGCCCCTGCACACTGAATGAGTCCGCACCATTACCCCATGACTGACAATGGCTGGACAGAGAGGTCTTGTTTCTTTCAATGACATGGCAGACTCTAAGGACGTTGGTCTCTCATGGAAAGCAAACGCATCTCTCAATCTCTCTGAGAGACCATGACAGAACTGACTCCGGAGTGCAGCATCATTCCAACCTGAATCAGCTGCCCATCTCCGAAATTCAGAACAATAAAGCTCCGCAGACAGTTTGTTCTGGCATAAAACACGTAAGTTAGATTCGGCCAGAGCAACACGATCCGGGTCATCATATATCTGCCCCAGGGCCACGAAAAATCTTTCCACGGATCGAAGGGAAGGATCCCCTGATGGCAGCTAAAAAGCCCAAGTCTGAGCATTACCCCTGAGCAGGGAGATGACAATCCTCACCCTCTGCTCCCCCTTACCAGAGGAGTGGGGACACAAGCAAAAATGGAGTTTGCATGCCTCTCTGAAGCGAACAAAATTCTCACTGCCCCCGGAGAACGTTTCCGGAAGTGAGACCTTTGGCTCGCAACAGACTCCATGAGCCGGAGCAGAGCCCAATGCTTGGAGCTGAGTCATAGATTGACGGAGATCCGCTACTTCCAAAGAAAGACCCTGCATGCGGTCAACCAGGCCAGGAAGCGGATCCATGTCAAAAAAGGACGGTTTTGGTGGATTATAATGTCACGGCTGTATGTGAGCAACTAGAGCATACACAGAAAATAGAGCCACTGACCGGACCCAAACTAAGGAGGATAAGGGTGACCCCTGTCAGACCCTCAAAGCTCTCCCTATGCTGCTAAAGCACATGCCTGGATCCAAATGGCAGAATGAGGCATGCCCACGTACCTAAGACTGATGACCACTGTAACCCCTACAATAGTGGAAGGGGCACGGCCACCGGTGCCCTGCTCAGTATATGGAGGGAACCGTGGCCACCTCAGATCCAGTCAGAAAATAACCAGGTACACAACAATGTCTGCACACTTAGCTGAAGGCGCTGCAGCAGCAGAGAAGACGGATCCAAGGACAGCTGGCAATATCCGGAGTGCTTGCTGCAGCAGAACACAGGTCCAGTGAACTGATAGCTACAAGTGAAGATACTCAAGCAAGAGCTACAACTGAAATGAGAAATATAATCCACGCCCTACAATAGGAGGAGGGGTGATTTAAAGGCAGGGAAATCAACCGCAGGAGGAACAGCTGGGAGGAAGGAAACAAAGTAAAGACTTCATCACAGGGGCGGAGAAAAACAGCAGTGAGAACTCCTCCAAACTCTAGTAGTGACATCATCACAGGGGTGGAGAAACAGAGCTGTGAGAACGTCCCAAAGCTCTGGTAGTGACATAACCAGGCAAAAAGCCAAAATAGTGGACCAGTCATGAAGTGGGGAAGGTGGGAACAGAGTGGACCTATGACATAGTGGGGAGGTCGAAACAGCATGAGGAGACCACAGAGTGTCCCAAAGACAGAGTCTGGAGGTGGCAGCATTATGAGGAGGCCACCGAGTGGCACAATGACACAGTCTGGAGGTGGCAGCATCAGGAGAAGGTCACCGAGTGGCACAATGACAGAGTCTGGAGTTGGAAGCAGTATGAGGAGGCCACCGAGTGGCACGATGACAGAGTATAGAGGTGGCAGCAGTATGAGGAGGCCACCGAGTGGCACAATGACAGAGTCTGGAGGTGGCGACAGTATGAGGAGCCACAAAGTGGCACAATAATCAAGTCTGGAGGTGGCAGCAGCATGAGGAGACCGCAGAGTGGGACAATGACAGAGTCTGGAGATGGCAGAAGCATTAGGAGGAGGCCACAGAGTGTCACAATGACCAAGTCTGGAGGTGGCGGCAGCATGAGGAGACTAGAGAGTGGCACAATGACAGAGTCTGGAGGTGGCAGCGGCATGAGGAGACCACAGAGTGGCCCAATGACCAAGCTTTGAGGTGGCGGCAGCAGCAGCATCAGAAGGAGTTCACAGAGTGGCACAATGACCAAGTCTGGAGGTGGCAACAGCAGCAGCATCAGGATGATACCACATAGTGGCAAGATGACATAGTGTGGAGATGGAAGCAGCAGCAACATCAGGATACCACAGAGTTGCAAAGTGACATAGTGAGGAGATGGGAGCAGCAGCAGCATCAGGATACCACAGAGTGGCAAGGTGGCAAAGCGAGGAGATGGCATCAGGAGACCACATAGTGGTAAGGTGATATAGTGTGGAGGTGGCAGCAGCATGAGGAGGCCACAAAGTGGCACAATCATAGAGTGTGGAGGTGGCAGCAGCAGCATTAGGAGGCCACAGAGTGGCAAGGTGACATAATGTTGAGGTATCAGCAGAATCAGCGGTCTACAGATTGGCAAGGTGACATAGTATGGAGATGGCAGCAGCAGTATCAGGAGACCACAGAGTGTGAAGGTGACATACTGTGAAGATGGAAGCAGCAGCATCAGGAGACCACAAAGTGACCCGATGACAGAGTGGGGCGATGGGTGTCAATACCAGTACCCGCTGACGAAGGTGGTTGAAAGAAGGAGCCCTTGGCATCAGACGTGTGGCTTCAGGTGGGTGGCAGCATCAGAGAAGTAGCTGAGGCAGGTAGCCAGAAGAAACCAGTCTCTTTTTTCAAGGTCTGGGTGAGGCGGCATGGATGATCTAATCAGATGCATCAGGCATTGGTGGGTGGAAATTCTGGCTGATCCACGCCTGATTCATCTTGACAAAGGTCAGTCTCTCTACATTTTGGCCGAGTTCTCCTTGGGGTAACTATGGCCCGCTCTGATGCCACACTACTGACCGGGCAGGACAGATTTTCCAGGGCAAACTCTGCTAGTTGCGGCCACAGAACCAGTTTGGCTGCCCAGTAGTCCAGCAGATCTTCAATGATAGCTGGCAGGATGCTGTCCAAGTATGCCACCACCTGCTGGTTCAGGTCCTGCTCCAGGTCTACCTGCTGCTGCTGGTGAGTAGTTTCTTCACTATGTGGGTGAAGAAAGCTACTCATCAGTGACTGTAGACTCAGGCTGCTGCTGATGGAGCTGGTACTGCTCCTGCCACCTCATCCCTCCCCAGCAGCCATGGCAGTTGGACGTGAGTGCAGAGGTCCCCCCAGTCAGACCTGCGAGAGAATGGACGATAGTGCAGATAGGCAGCGGCTAACTGACTACATAGGATACCTCTGTAGTAGTTCAATTTTGTCCTACCTCTCAGTGGGTGTAAAAAAGGCACCCATTTTGGACTAGTAGCGAGGCTCCAACAAGGTGGAGAGCCAGAAGTCATCTCTCTGCCGAATTGTGACAATTCGGCTGTCACTACGCAAGCAAGTGAGCATAAATCGGGCCATTTGTGCATGTGACTCAGAGGTACTCCTTGCCTCCATATCCACTGCATTTTGCCACGGTGTCTGGGTCCTCTGTCTCATCTTCCTCATCACCCTGTAGCTCCTCTGGTTGCTACTGCTCCTCTTCTCCGGTCACCTCAGTAGAAAAACCACCCATTTCGCTACACATTACCTGTGCTCCAATGTCCTCCTTCCCCTCCTCCTCCTCTTCCAGTTTAGCCCCCACAGTGCTTATGTGGCCATGATGTCACGGCCTTTGGTTTGCGCTGTGACACTGTTGCCACACTTGCGGTTGCCTGCGGCAACGTGTTGCTGTTTGAGCATGCGGTGGCAGTGTATCGGCCTTCTGGGTGATTGCAGTGACATGGTTGCCACGCATGCTGTTGCCGGTGGTAACATGTGGATTGGTATACTTGTGTGTGCACTTCTCCTTTAAATGGCTTCCTTCCCTTGTCTGGTGTTGGAAGGGTTAACTCCCTTCCTAGTGTTTTGCGAACACTGGATTTATGTATTTGTGGGTGTGGCTGCTTGGGCTATTTAGTCTCTGCTGGAAGCCTGTAGCTCAGTGGTACTCCAGTCTTGGTGTGTGCTGGAGTTATGCTCTGTCTGGTTGTTCCATCTGTCCAGTGAGGGCCACCCTTGTGGTCATAGATGTTCTATGTCATCCCGGTGTCTCCTTCCCTTCCTGTCCCTATGTGTATGGAGTGGGTTATGTTCAGGGTGTTTGTATGTCTAGTTGGTGTTACATGTCTGGTTGTGTTGGGTGCATGTTTACTAGACATTCCCCTGTCATGTTTATTGCAGCTATGGGTATCTTGGGTGCCTGTGTGGTTTGTGGTGTGTGCTGTGTCCTCTAATGGTGTGGTCACCAGCACTTGTGCACGGGTTCCAGTCAGTGTGTCTGTGGCAGGTAAGTGTTATAGGTTTCACTTACCGGCCATCTCCATATGCTGTATGTGTTCCCCTCTCCTTGCAGCCTGGCCTCAGATAGAGACTCCTGTTCCTCCATGACTGTGGATGAACAGGTAGTCTCTCCCCTGCTCCTAAGTGAGGGATTTCCAGGGCGACTCAGGATATTAGGTATCCAGTGTATGAGCCGTCCCACCATCGGGGTCCGCTCATATGGTGAGGAGTCAGGGAGAGGATTAGGGACGCGGTAGGAGGTGACCTGCTCCCTTATTACTCCTTTTGGCCAGGCTGATCCCCTTTACCCTTTGACACCGCACGGTGGGGGGTTTCCCCCACTCCCCGCCATGACACATGAGATCTAGGCACCACGTCTCCAGTCCCCTGATTAGCCAATGTTACCACCATCTGTTCCAGGAACTGAAGCAGTGGAATGACATTGTTCCCGTAGTCCTGGCGACTGACAAATAACGTGGCATTCCTCAAAGGGCCTGAGAAAACGGCAGGTGTCACGCATGAGCTGCCACTGGCTGACATCGAAGTTACACAGGGGAGTACTCCTATCCGCTTGCATCGTCAAGAAATCATTTATGGACTTTCTCTGTTCGTACAGTCGGTCCAACATATGAAGGGTGGAATTCCAACGGGTGGAAACGTTGCATATCAGCCTATGTTGGGGGATATCGTTCTGCCGCTGCAGCTCAAGGAGGGTGTGCTTTGCAGTGTATGAGTGGCTGAATTGCATGCAAAGTTTCCTGGCCATTTTTAGGATGACTTGCAGATGGGTAGAAGACTTTAGGAGCCGCTTGACAACCAGATTGAACACGTGTGCCATGCAGGGTGCATGGCTGAGCCTTCCTTGACGCAGCATCGACACCATGTTTGTCTTATTCTCGGTCACCATGGTTCAGATTTTCAGTTGTCAGGGAGAAAGCCAGGATTCGATTTCTTAATGGATCACACCTTGCCCTGCACATGTGGTATGCTGGAGGGGCACTGTGAATTGTCCCTTCAGTGGAGGCTGAGGACATGGTGGAGGATGAGGAGGCATAGGCGGACATTGTCGCTGGACCAACGGGGTAAGAATGTGGAGGCGGAAGTGGCGTCACCTTGCCAAGTTGCTGGTGTGGCTGTGCAGGAACCACATTCACCCAGTGGGCCGTAAAGGACATGTATTGTCCCTGACCGTAGTTACAGCTCCACACATTGGAGCTTCTGTGCACTTTGGCAGACACTGACAGGCTCAAGAACTGGCCCACCTTCTGTTTGTGCAGGGCTAGTAATGCATTTTTGACAAAGAGTCCACCACTTGGAAAGGGAGGGATTGCAGCACCAGAAACTTGGACGGGAGCACGTTCAGCTTTTGCGACGTTGGATGTGTGGACGCGTACTGTTGTCTCTTGGCAATTGCTCGGTGGTCAATTGCTGACGGAATGACTGACGAGGAGTAGGAGGAGCAGGAGCATCAGGACCAGCAGAAGATGGGAACGACAGACAGCTCCCTTCAGGTGAGGTAATGGAGCCTTGACTGCCTGAAATCGGGTGCGGCGTGCCACTGGGTGATGCAGCGGTTGCTGCGGCAGATTGGACCACCACATCAGAGCCACGGTTCTGCCAGTCAACTTTATGGTGACGCTGCATATATTGACGCAGGGCCGTGGTGCCAACATTGGCACCCTGGCCACGCTTTACCTTCTGCCCACATATTCTACATATGGCCATGTTGATCTCCTCCGGCGGCTTCACAAAAACTGCCACACCGCAAGGTAGGTGATTTTACCCCCAACACTACACACTGGCTAAATGCTACCGCAGCTGCTTCGGTGAACCCGTGCACCACTCCTTTTTGGACAGGCAGGCTGTTGCAAAGCCGGTGGTCTACCCCATGCCCTTTTGGCTCCCAACCTCCCACCGCTGCCACCCTGCTGACTTCCAGCCACGCTAGCGACTTGCTGGCTCAGACGCTTCCTCACTGGCAAGCTGCCACCCTCTTCTCCTGATGATGACGAAGACCCTTCTTCCCCCGGCTCCCAAGTGCGATCAGCGTCATCATCATCGAATACTGTCTGCACGTCACTGATGTCCTCCTCAACCGTCTCTGACCAGTCGCAACATCAGCTCCCATGCCACTCTCCTCATCACTACTTGCCCGCCTAGTGGAGGAAGCGGCGGATGTCTCCTCCAGATCTCGGCTGGGCAGTAGCTGCTGACTGTCCTCTAGTAGCTCGTCTTTGTTGTATAGTGGAGCTGAGCCCACAGCATGCATAACTTCTCTGGCTGAGGGAACAGAAAAGGACAGAGGCAGGTTGAGGACAGGTGAAGGCCTCCAGGGCCATGCCAACTAATGTTTGTGTCTGACGAACCCACCGGCTGTTGTCTGATGTCACATTAGGTGAAGTGGATGACAGAGTTAACAAATCAAGAACTGCTGGGTTGCTGGTCAAGACACGACCGCTAGATGACACCGGGAGCTCAGGCCTGTCACTGTGACTCCTGATGCCACGTCCCCTTATTCTGCTGTGACCTTCTCTGTCTGACATACTGTTAGCTGAACTAAATAAATAAAAATGAAATGTAAACACTTCTAAAAGCGCTGAATATATTTTTCTTTTTGCATTGAAATACGCCACTAAACACTTTCACCACATATAACTGCAGAAGTGAACTGAGAATATATTTTTCTTTTTGTACTGAAATAGGCCACTAAATGCTTTCACCACATATAACTGCAGAAGTGAACTGAGAATATATTTTTCTTTTTGTACTGAAATATGCCACTAAACACTTTCACCACATATAACTTCAGAAGTGAACTGAGAATATATTTTTCTTTTTGTACTGAAATAGGCCACTAAATGCTTTTACTACATATAACTGCAGAAGTGAACTGAGAATATATTTTTCTTTTTGTACTGAAATAGGCCACTAAACGCTTTCACCACATAAAACTGCAGAAGTGAATCGAGAATAGATTTTTATTCTTGTACTGAAATAGGCCACTAAACGCTTTTACCACATACAGGTATAACTGCAAGAGTGAACTGAGAATATATTTTTCTTTTAGTACTGAAATAGGCCACTAAACACTTTCACCACATATAACTGCAGAAGTGAACTGCATATATATTTTTCTTTTTGTACTGAAATATGCAACTAAACGCTTTCACCACATATATTTGCAGAAGTAAACTGAGAATATATTTTTTCTTTTTGTACTAAAATAGGCCACTAAACGCTTTCACCACATATAACTGCAGAAGTGAATTGATAATAAATTTTTCTTCTTGTACTGAAATACGCAAATAAACGCTTTTACCAAATACAACTGCCGAAGGGAATCGAGAATATATTTTTCTTTTTGTACTGATATAGACCACTAAACGCTTTTACCGCAAATAATTGCAACAGTGAACTGCGTATGTATTGTTCTTTTAGTACTGAAAGACGTCATTAAACACTTTTACCACAAATAACTGCAACATTGAACTGAGTATATATTTTTCTTTTAGTACTGAAATAGGCCACTAAACGCTCTCACCACATATAACTGCAGAAGTGAACTGCGTATATATTTTTCTTTTTGTACTGAAATATGCCACTAAACGCTTTCACCACATATAACTGCAGGAGTAAACTGAGAATATATTTTTTATTTTTGTTCTAAAATAGGCCACTAAACGCTTTCACCACATATAACTGCAGAAGTGAATTGAGAATATATTTTTCTTCTTGTACTGAAATATGCAAATAAACACTTTTACCACATATAACTGCAGAAGTGAACTGCGTATATATTTTTCTTTTTGTAATGAAAAACGCCACTCAACGCTTTCACAACATTTTGCTGTAAAAGTGAACTGCGCATATATTTTTCTTTTTGTACTGAAATACGCCAATAAACACTTTTACCACATATAACTGCAGAAGTGGACTGGGAATATATTTTTCTTTTTGTACTGAACTAGGCCACTAAACGCTTTTACCACAAATAACTGCAACAGTGAACTGTGTATATATTTTTCTTTTTGCACTTAAATACGTCACTAAACGCTTTCACCACATATAACTGCAGAAGTGAACCGCATGTACAGTACAGACCAAAACTTTGGACACACCTTCTCATTCAAAGAGTTTTCTTTATTTTCATGACTATGAAGGCATCAAAACTATGAATTAACACATGTGGAATTATATACATAGCAAACAAGTGTGAAACAACTGAAAATATGTTATATTCTAGGTTCTTCAAAGTAGCCACCTTTTGCTTTGATTACTGCTTTTCACACTCTTGGCATTCCCTTGATGAGCTTCAAGAGGTAGTCCCCTGAAATGGTCTTCCAACAGTCTTGAAGGAGTTCCCAGAGATGCTTAGCACTTGTTGGCCCTTTTTCCTTCACTCTGCGGTCCAGCTCACCCCAAACCATCTCGATTGGGTTCAGGTCCGGTGACTGTGGAGGCCAGGTCATCTGGCGCAGCACCCCATCACTCTCCTTCATGGTCAAATAGCCCTTACTTTCAAAGTTTTCCCAATTTTTCGGCTGACTGACTGACCTTCATTTCTTAAAGTAATGATGGCCACTCGTTTTTCTTTACTTAGCTGCTTTTTTCTTGCCATAATACAAATTCTAATAGTCTATTCAGTAGGACTATCAGCTGTGTATCCACCTGACTTCTCCTCAACGCAACTGATGGTCCCAACCCCATTTATAAGGCAAGAAATCCCACTTATTAAACCTGACAGGGCACACCTGTGAAGTGAAAACCATTTCAGGGGTCTACCTCTTGAAGCTCATCAAGAGAATGGCAAGAGTGTGCAAAGCAGTAATCAAAGCAAAAGGTGGCTACTTTGAAGAACCTAGAATATGACATATTTTCAGTTGTTTCACACTTGTTTGTTATGTATATAATTCCACATGTGTTAATTCATAGTTTTGATGCCTTCAGTGTGAATCTACAATTTTCATAGTCATGAAAATAAAGAAAACTCTTTGAATGAGAAGGTGTGTCCAAACTTTTGGTCTGTACTGTATATTTTTCTTTTTGTAATGAAATACTCAACTAGATGCTTTTACCACATATAGCTGTAGAATTGAACTGCATACATATTTTTCTTTTAGTACTGAAATACGTCACTAAACGCTTTTACCGCAAATAACTGCAACAGTGAATTGCGTATATATTTTTCTTTTTGTACTTAAATACGTCACAAAACGCTTTCACCACATATAACTGCAGGAGTGAACTGCGTATATATTTTTCTTTTTGTACTTAAATATGTCACTAAACGCTTTCACCACATATAACTGCAGAAGTGAACTGCATACATATGTTTCTTTTTGTAATGAAATACGCCACTAAATGCTTTCAACACATATAGCTGCAGAAGTGAACTGTGTATATATTTTTCTTTTTGTACTGAAATACGCCAGTAAACGCTTTCACCATATATAACTAAAGAAGTGAACTGAGAATATTTTTTTTTGTACTGAAATAGGCCACTAAACGCTTTCAACACATACAACTGCAGAAGTGAACTGCGTATAAATTTTTATTTTTGTACTGAAATACGCCACTACAATTTTACAATGGTGTATACCCGGTGCACGTAGAGGCATTTATAATTGTATTTTACATTTGGTCCTAGGACCATAGATTGCCTACTCTTGACGTGCACTTGTTTTTTTGTGGTTGTTGGTGTGGTTTATTTGAAGTAAAAATTAACTTTTATTTAATTAAATTTAATAAATATTTGCAACTAGTAGCTGACCAGCTTAAATTCTAAATTTTTAAAACTATCAGCAGTGGGCCTGAGGGTGCTACGTGGGGTATAGAAATGTACTGACGGCCGTTTGGCAATGACAACTGTAGCTATTTCCAGCTGGCTAATTTGCCTCCTTGTATGCTGAAATAAATACTTGTGTCCGCTGTTTTGCAACAGTTGTTGTACATTGTCAGCAGGCTGTTCAGTGTTAGTGCTGATATGCACTGTATCAGGACGTCAGTAGTACTGCAAGTGCTGTTAAAGCTGCCTGCTGCCTCTCCTGTTAATGAACGACGTACGATGGCATTCAGTTTGCAGCATAGTCTCTTACTGTGCTGTCCTGGCGGCGCAGTCACTTGCTAAACTAGAATCTGCTATTTGGTAGCTAAACCCTTCATGATAGGCTCTCTGTGATCTAAAATCTAACGCTGCCTCCCGACATGTTTCGCCATAGATATGGCGTCTTCAGGGGATCGGGCAGTGCCCGATCCCCTGAAGACGCCATATCTATGGCGAAACATGTCGGGAGGCAGCGTTAGATTTTAGATCACAGAGAGCCTATCATGAAGGGTTTAGCTACCAAATAGCAGATTCTAGTTTAGCAAGTGACTGCGCCGCCAGGACAGCACAGTAAGAGACTATGCTGCAAACTGAATGCCATCGTACGTCGTTCATTAACAGGAGAGGCAGCAGGCAGCTTTAACAGCACTTGCAGTACTACTGACGTCCTGATACAGTGCATATCAGCACTAACACTGAACAGCCTGCTGACAATGTACAACAACTGTTGCAAAACAGCGGACACAAGTATTTATTTCAGCATACAAGGAGGCAAATTAGCCAGCTGGAAATAGCTACAGTTGTCATTGCCAAACGGCCGTCAGTACATTTCTATACCCCACGTAGCACCCTCAGGCCCACTGCTGATAGTTTTAAAAATTTAGAATTTAAGCTGGTCAGCTACTAGTTGCAAATATTTATTAAATTTAATTAAATAAAAGTTAATTTTTACTTCAAATAAACCACACCAACAACCACAAAAAAACAAGTGCACGTCAAGAGTAGGCAATCTATGGTCCTAGGACCAAATGTAAAATACAACAGAAATACGCCACTAAACGCTTTCACCAAATATAACTACAGAAGTGAACTGCATATATATATATATATATATATATTTTCCACAGATATAAGTCGCCAAATGCTTTTCAACATAGCACTTGCACCCCAAAAACTAATTGCTGGTATGACAGAGCTGTCTAATGGTTATTTGGATTCCCAAATAATCTTTACCTGCACTAGTAAATCACTTGTTTTTCACAATGAGATTTTTCCTATCACTGTCCCTAGTGCCTTCTTACATCTCTCCCTGCACTAAGATGCTGTGAAATGATTCCTCCCTATCCTTTCCCTGCATTTATAAATCGTTTTTTCAGTTTAGTTTTTTTTCACAATGAGGTTTTTCCTATTGCTGTCCCTAGTGCCTTCTCACGTCTGTCCCTGCACTCAGAATACTGGAAAATGTCTGAATCTAAGATAGCTGAGTCTATTTATAGGGCTGTGACATCACAAGGTTTGCTGGCTGGTTATTGGCTGCATGCATGGCACTATGGGTCATTCCGCCTTCCTAGAGTTCCTTGCCTTATGTCCTTTACACGTGTAGCTGCCATTTTAGAAAAATTGTGATTTGTTACCACGAAGCGCGAGGAAATTCACATTAGTTGCGAATAAAGCTTTTCCTGAAATTCGGATCAAATTCCACTTTGTCAGCTTTGATTCGCTCATCTCTGCCAGCCACAGATGTCTCTCATCTCTATGGCATTGTGTGACCCGAAACTATGCTGGGGCACCACTGAATCCAAAGAAATGGACAGCACTACGACATTCCATAAAACAGAGTTTTTTAAAGTCAATGTAAAAGGAGCATACAATAGTTAGATTGCCAAATTTAGGAGCCTCATCTTGTGCTCTTACTCATACTGTCTTACATTTGCACATGGCTGTACATATCTTGAGATGTGTGGCACCAGATGACTAACTTTGAAAAATAACATTATTTTGTGATATTATGCCATGAGATGTTTATACTTAATTTATCCTTTTGAGGCCACCCAGTGGTTGTGATCTGATTTCAGTCTGTTGAGGGTTTTGCTCACATACTACAATATTGTATTAAATTAGTGTCCCTAAAAGTGTATTCCGTTAACTATAACTTGGACCTACGCACTGGATAGGGGATAACTAATTATGGGAGTCTGACCACCACCCATCCCAAGAATGGGGTTTCCGTACACCTGTACTGATGGACCTGCAGGTCAAGCATGTGCCATTCTGCTCCAATCACTCCTTATGGGATTGACAGTCAGTTTCAACAATATATTGTGCATTACTTGAGAGGATCAAGTCTGTGGCAAAAGTATGGCCAGAGGGCACCATCTAGACCTATGCTTCTAAAGGCCAGAGCTTACTGATGGTTCTGTATATTTATATTTTATTCAGCCTCCTTCTGCATCTGGTCTCAGACTCAGGACCTTCTCTATTGGAGAGAGATACTAACAGTAAAAGTCACAGACTGCACTGTTGCCTATGAAAGGATTTTCTCTGCCTAATAACTTCACATGCAATATGTTATGATATGTGCAGATATACAGTGCCTTTGTGTGTGCTGTAACTGAAAACACACCATAATAGTGGCACTAAGTGTCACATATTAGGCCATATCTCTTTCCCGGTAAACCATGCCACTCGGTAAGGATAGGCACAGATAATTTCTCTAAACCTATATCCACTAAAGTGAACACACTGCTCTCCTCATAAATATACTGGACTCATACTCTTTTGCTCACATGTACTAATGTCAGTACATCTAGATTCTAGTATAAATTTTGCCACATTTTGGCACAATTTACACCAGAATCTCAGTGTACTGACATTAGTAAATTTGAACCAAAGTTTAGTATATTCATGATGAGATCACTCTCTCTTGCCTTTTCCTGTCTCCCTCACACCTGAGGACAGTGAATGACAGGCTGCTATGTATAAGTGTATTGCAACCATTGATGCACACAACTGACTTTCTCTTTTTTCGCTTGCGTTTACATATGGCATTTGGTTGTTGCAGCGAAATGGCATTTGGCATGCTGGTATTACGTTGTTTGGTTTGGCAGCGAAAACTGTGACAAAGCATTACTGACAACATTATTGTATAGTTTACTTGGTGGATAAAAGATGTAGAGGCATAAAGGAACCTAAGGTGACTTTATAATTTAAGAGCCAATCTATACCCATGGCCTACCATGCCATAGAATAACGTACATGTGCTAGCACCCTGTTGCTAAAGCTGATACTAGTTTAACCTTATAAATGTCTCCTCGACAAGCTATTGCAAATAACTTCTATGTGTCAGGTTAGTGGGGTACAAGTACAACAATCTTGCTGTTCTTGATGTGTCAGTTTAGTACCGTAATTATATCTAATTTTGGCATAAAATGAAACAAAATTGTGGATAATAACATTTATTTTTTATGTTTTCATTAGTATTCATTTGACCACTTGGAATTTAAAGAAATCATCTGTTCTTCAGTGTCTGTCTGATTAGAAAATTGTTCTATGAATTAAAGTGATAGCACCAAATCCTGCTCTCATTCTCTTTTATTAGACAAGTGAGCTCTCATTGACAATAATGTGAAGCTATTATTGTGACTGAGAAATGAAAAGACATAAACAATATTAAATGGTTCTCTCAGGAGCTAATAAAAAGAAATTTGCCATATTGCAGTATACATTGCTGGAAAACATAATTTTTATTGCTCAAAGTTGAATAAAAAATAATGCGTATGATATCATTATACAAAGTAAATTGCATTAGGATAAAATATAGAAAATATAAATTACTTATTAGAAAATTAATAGGCATAATCAGCTGACAGGATTACTATCGCATAAAGCATTGCAATCATCGTGTCTTTCATGAATATATGAATTTTAAAAATATGTAAGACGTGCATGTTGAGAACAAGCAAAAACTATTATACAGACATGATTCTTCCATACTGCACTGATATATTTTACCCTACAAACAATACTCCTATTACAAAGGACCTCAGTAATATTGAGTCCCATGGAGGAATCTGCATACCTTCCCATGAAATTGGTACTTTATTGCTCTGTTTAAATCCATTGGTCCAGAATTACTGCTTAGACGTTGTGTCCTACTGAGATACAGACTTACTAATAAAAAAAAAGGATCACCACTAGTTAAATATTTATTTACATACTAGGGAATTGCATTTAATACCAATTTTCTAATGCAGTTCGATTAGTTAAATGGTTTCATTTACAAATCGGAGTGATATAAGCCTTAGGCTGAGGTTCCACAACCAACTACATGGAAATTCAGCATAGGGGATCACTCACACAACAAATTTCATTGCTTTCAAAATTCGGCATGTATACCGTTGCAGAAACCGTCCTGGATTCTGCCACAGTTATTCACTTTGGATACCTCTGAGTCACTCATGGCTTAGCTTCATTGGATGGAGCTAAACTGTGAGAGGACACCTACCGAGGCTTCAAGCGGCGGCTGTCCACACACTATGCCAAGAAGGCACATGTCCCTTCTTGCCACAGTTATGGCTTAAAACAGAACACAATGTGAAGCAAACACCATGTGGCCGTTGCTAGAATTTTGAGTAATGATATGGAGCATCCGATTTGATCAGAGACTTACTGTATGCAGAGGAGAAAGTAAAGATTGTGGACATTTGGGAATAGTCCTGCTTTCTCTTTTAGTCAATCAACTCAGCAACATACTGACAATATATCTGAACCTAAGCAGATTGATATAGTAGAAAAAGATGATTTTATAGGAAACTTTTGCCTTTATTGTGGGGAACCATGGCACTATGCTGTAAAATGCCCAAACAAGATTTGTAGGACAATTGCCGTCACAGGTACGCCAAGATACCATCCGGCCCCATTTACCATAACGGAGACTTGCAGAGATTTGGTGGCTACCCAGCAAATATGCAGAGACAAAAACGAAAACGAAAACTGATGTGTGCAGTGGTATTTGTCCGGCCACTTCTCGGAATATTTGCCAGGTAGCGGCCGGATCTCCGCCGGTCCCCATTATGGTAAATGGGGCCGGATGGTATATTGGCAGTAAACAGTTGCGCCTGGTATTCACAAATATGGCAGGGTGTTCCAGGCCGACACAGCCTGCCAGATCTGTTTTCCACAAATGTGAAACAAGCATTACTCACTCAACCATGTGTCTAATTGAAATATCAAGTCTCAGCCCTGTAACATTAATAAAAAAGAGCAGAAAAAAAATAGAAAAGGGATGAAGGATGGATAAAACTAATAACTTGAATTAATTAAATATTTTTTTCTCCACTATATTCACTGAGGAAAATAAACTGTCAGATGAAATGCAGAATGTAAAAGTAATTTCCCCATTAAAAGTGCCCTGTCTGACCCAGGAAGAAGTTCAGCGTCGTCTTAACAAGATTAAAGCAGCAAATTGCCGGGAGCAGGTGGCATACACCCCTGTATCCTAAGAGAATTAAGTAATGTCATACCCAGACCCTTATTTCTGATATTCAAGGACTCTATACTAAAAGGGAGTGTACCACAGGATTGACGCTTAGCAAATGCGTTGCTAATATTCAAAAAGGGTCCAAAAACAGAGCCCAGAAACTAAAGGCTGGCAAGTTTAACGTCTGTCATGGGTAAACTGTTTGAAGGTTTTCTAAGAGATGCTATCTTGGAGTTCCTCAATGAAAATAAGCAAATAATGCCATATCAGCATGTCTTCATGAGGGATCGGTCATGTCAAACAATTTTAATCAGTGTCTATGAGGAGGAAAGTTCTAGACTTGACCTCGGCGAATCAATGGATGTCGTATATCTGGACTTCTTCAATGCATTTGACACTGTACCACATAAAAGGTTAGTATATAAAATGACAATGCTTGGATTAGGGGAAAATGTCTGTATGTGGGTAAGTAACTGGCTCAGTGATAGAAAACAGAAGGTGATTATTAAAGCTACACACTCAGATTGGGTCACTGTCACTAGTGAGGTACCACAGGGGTCAGTATTGGGCCCTATTCTCTTCAATGTATTTATTAATGATCTTGTAGAATGCTTACACAGTAAAATACAAATTTTCGCAGATGACACTAAACTGTGTAAAGTAATTAACACAGAAGAGGACAGTATACTGCTACAGATGGATCTGGATAGATTGGTGGCTTGAGCAGAAAAATGGCAGATGAGGTTTAACACTGACAAATGTAAGGTTATGCACATGGGAAGGAATAATGCAAGTCACCAATACATACTAAATGGTAAAACACTGGGAAACACTGACATGGAAAAGGACCTAGGAATTTTAGTTATCAGCAAACTAAGCTGTAGAAACCAGTGTCAGGCAGCTGCTGCCAAGGCCAGCAAGATAATGGATTGCATCAAAAGGGGTATAGATGCCCGTGATGAGAACATAGTCCTGCAACTAAACAAATCACTAGTTAGACCACACATGGAGTACTGTGTACTAGTGCTCAGGTGCTCGAGTGCTCGACTAGAACACCTCGGGATGCTCAGGTGCTCTACCGAGCACCCAAGCACAATGGAAGTCAATGGGAGAACCCAAGCATTAATCCAGGAACCCCCTGCTCTGAAGAGGGGAGGGTATACTATCTGGTTCCTAGGAAAAGGTCAGAAATTGATGGAAACACCACTGAAATGGTTTGGGAACAGCATGGGAAGGATGTCTGGATGCATCTTGGACTCCCAGGTCACTGCTGGGAATGATGTTGTCCGAGTAGTACACCACTTTTACAGACTGACAATAATATGCACAAAACCAAAGATAAAATCGTTCTTTTTTTTTTTTTTTTTAAGTAAACCTGACATAGTGTAATATTTCAATACATAACAAAAGAGTACAAAAAATAATAAGAGAACAAACGGACATGATTAATGCAATGAAAACCATTTAGCCACGTATATAGCTTAATAAGATAAGTAAACCTTAAAGGATATGTTGGTGTGTAAAGGACAAGGGGAAGGGGGGATTCAGGAGAAACCTCTGTATTTTTTCCAAGGAGACCAAATAGCCAGAAAAGAAGATCGAGAATGTAGTTCCCAGTGGGAGAGTTCTTCTAGTCTGTAGATCTGGTCTACTTTTTGGGTCCATTTGGCTACATCTGGGACCTCTGTAGAAAGCCAGGAGGCTACCAGGATTCTGGCTGCAGCAAGCAGTATAAGGAATAATTATCTACACCATTTGTTTAGACCTTTTAGGCCTAGGTTGAGGAGGGTTAGGTCTGGGGCGCAGGAGAGAGTGGTTTGACAGATATGGTTGCATTTTTTTATTATGCCACACCACCAATCATTAATGGACTGACATTTCCACCAAATGTGGAAGAAAGAGCCTTTGGAGGACTTGCATCTCCAACATAAGTCAGAACTGCTAGGGAAGTATAGAGAGATTGATTCTGGTGTTTTGTACCATCTCATCAGAATTTTATAACCGTTCTCTTGAATTTGTATACATCTAGATATTTTGTGAGGGGTCTTAAAGACCGTTGAGATCTCTGAAGGAGACAAAGAATGGCCAGAGTCTTTTTCCCAGGTTCCAATTATTGCTGGTTTAATAAGAGATATGGGTGTTTTTAATCGGTTATATAGGGTTGAGATGACTCTTTGGGGGGGTTGTTTTGCACCAAGTGTTGAGTCAAACCAGGAAGACAGGGGTTGTAAGGGAGATGCCTTAAGCAGAGATGTGACCTCAGAGTTGAGAAAATTTTGTATGAAGGCAAGAACCATGGATTTCCCCAGGCCTTCAAGGAGGTTTGGCAGGGGTTTAACACAACCTTCTTTGTTCAGTAGTTCTGATATAGGTATAGTTGAAAGTCTAATTGGAAGAGGGCACATCTCTTTCAAGGCCATAGGGGCTAAGTCTACTATGTCCCTTAAGGTGAGGAGAGGTGAGGGAGTAGTTAATATTTTATTGTATGAGGAGAACCATTCCCAGACTGATAAAGTGCTCCGTATCATGGGATTCGGAATTTGTTGAGATAACGGGAAAGGTTTGCTTGATAATAAGTGGGCTCGGGGAGAAGAAGGGACCATGTGGACCCAAGCTTTATGTGGGGGAGATCTAATCCAGTCCACTACTCTGGCTAGATGTATGGCTCTCATATACATTTCTGGATCAGGAAGACCAATTCCCCCCAGTCGTTTAGGCTTGGTAAGAGTGTCGAAGGAGATTCTAGAACGCCGTCCTTTCCAGATGAACTTACGGATTGCTTTATTAAAATTAATAAAAAAGGATTTCGGTATTTTGATTGGGAGGGTTTGAATTACGTAAGTCAATCTGGGCAAGACCAACGCGGAAACCATGTTTTTCCTGCTAAACCATGAGGGGTATGGGAGGTCCAATGAGTCCATCTGAGAGATCATAGAGTGTAGGAGTGGTAGGTAGTTGAGTTTGTATAAGTCTGCAGTGTTAGGGGAAAGTTTCACGCCAAGGTAAGTTAGCTGTTGTGTGGACCAATTGAATGGAGAATGGGATTGGAGGGACTTGAGAGTTGACAGGGGGAAGCCTCTGTGGATGAGTTGGGATTTAGCAGGATTGACTTTAAAATTAGATAGGAAGCCAAATAGTTCTAGTAAGGATAGGATGGCTGGGAGGGATTTTTTCGGGTTAGTTGTAAGGATCAAAAGGTCATTTGCAAAGGCTGTCAGTTTGATTTCTTGGTCCCCAACACGAAGTCCCATAATATTTTTTTGTTGTCTTAATGCCTGCAGTAACGTTTCCATGACCAGTACAAAGATGAGGGGAGATAGGGGGCAGCCCTGTCTAGTGCCATTTTTAATGCGAAAACCAGGGGATAGAATGCCATTTACTGACACAGATGCCGAAGAAGAGTAGTACATAGCCGTAACTTCCGTAGACATATGCTTTTATTGTCCTGACGAAGAGGGCTGTGCGCTCTTGAAACGCGTTGACAAAAGAATAAATAAGCTACTTTAGTTTTTAAAATATTTTATAAGAACTTGCCTCCTGTTTTCAGCGCCACAGAAAAAGGGTTCAAAAAACCACTATTTTTACATAGCCGTAACTGCGTTAGAGAATTGTTCTGGGATATTAAAATTAGCAAGGGTAAGGTTAATATATGACCAGTCAATTCTGTCAAAAGCTTTTTCGGCATTTGTGCCAAGCATGACTAGTGGGACCGCCTTATGGGATGAAAAATATAAAGCATTCAGAATTTTCATTACATTGTCTTTCCCCTTTCTCCCTTTTACAAATCCTACCTGGTCTGGGTGAACTAGAGATGGGAGAAACTGTTGTAGCCTGTTAGCTAACATTTTGGCCAATAATTTAAGGTAGGTGTTTAGTAGAGAGATAGGACGGTAATTTGAGCAAAATGATGGGTCTTTGCCAGGTTTGGGGATGATTGTTATTGTGGCTCTAGACATGTCAGCAGAGATAGGGGTGTTGAGGAGGGCTTTGTTGCATACTTGGAGAAGTTGAGGTAGGAGGATATCTGAAAAGGATCTGTAGTAAGACAGAGGCAGGACGTCTGGACCTGGACATTTCCCTCTTGGGGAAGATTTTAGTGCCTCCAGTAGGTCTGACAAGGTAAAAAGAGCAGCAAGCAGGTCATGTTGTGAGGGTGAGAGGGTTGGGAGATTCAATGATTTGAGGAAGGTGGATATATTGTGTTCTTTGTCATATCGAGGGTGTGGGAGGGGTGGAGAGGGAAGGTTGTAGAGGGATTCGTAGTAGAGTTTGAATTGTTCTGCTATATCTTCAGTTTCGAAACAGTGTGGAGCCTGAAGGGGCAGTAATGCTTTGCACGTAGTTTGCAAGTTTTGTACGTTTGATTCTCTGCATTTGGTATTTTGTGGCTTTGTCACCATGGGCGAAATTTTTTTGTTGACAAGATAAGAAAAACTTAGCAGAACGCTCATTGAGCATATTCTTTAATTCTGTTTTAAGGGATATTAACTCAGATAGGTGGAGCTGAAGTAACGATGGTTTTTTTCTAAAGAGTTGATCCTATAAAGGAGGGAGTTTAGCTTTTTTTCAGATTCTCTTTTTATATAGAAGCCTAGACTAATTAATTGGCCTCTTATATAGGCTTTGTTTGCATCCCACAAAACATTAGGGGAGGTGAAGGGGGTTTGGTTGATGGATAAATATTCTTTCAGGAGAGATGTTATACGGTTTTTGTGTATATCGTTATTCAGAATGGACTCATTGAACCTCCAGCAGGATTTCTTACCCGATCCAGAGGGATGGCGGAGGGTGCAGAAGATGGGTGAGTGGTCAGAGAGCGTCATATCCCCCTTTCGCGCTGAGGAACAGAGTTGTAGATACTCCTTCGACATTAGTATATAGTCAATTCTTCTGTAGGAATTGTTAGCTGAGGAAAAAAAAGAGTAATCAATGACATTAGGATTCAAGCATCTCCATATATCAACAAGCCCAAGGTTGAACAATCTAGCCAGAGTAGCGCGGATCGCCCTAGATGATAGAGCAGACTTTTTTGAGGAGGTATCCATCAAGAGATTAAGGGCTAGATTTAGATCTCCTGCCAAGAAAAGGATACCCTCCCTATGAATCTCCACTAAGGAGAGGAGTACAGCAATCCATCAAGGTTGGTCAGCATTAGGAGCATAGGCGTTAACAAAAGTATAGAGTGTCTGGCCTATTTGGCCTTTCAGGATAATGTAGCGACCCTCTGGGTCCTGAATGTGATTTAAGTATGTGAAGGGGATACCTCTGCGAAAACCAATGCTGACTCCCCTAGAGGCTGCACCATTAGCACCACAGTGGTACCATGTCGGGAATTTAGAGAAGGAAAGGTTAGGGTAGTTGTTTTTGTAGTGGGTTTCTTGAAGGAATACTGCTGAACATTTTTCCTTCCATAGAAGGGAGAATATTTGGCAACGTTTAGAGGGAGATCCTAGACCCTTTACATTATAGGATACTATATTCAAGTCTGACATGACTTATCTACATAAAGGCAGAAGACAAAGCTGAGAGTAGGAATTGTGGCAGTTATGAGGAGCCCAACAATATAACTAATAAAAATAAAAATAAAACAGATAACCTTATTGGAGAGGTTAATACCATAATGAATGATTGTACGGGTATTAACAAGAGACTATTAGGGGGAAAGTGAATAATAATTCACATGTAACCTGCAGCAAGGGGTGGAGTTGAAAAGATAGAAGATACCAGGGATTGGAGAGGAGAGCAATGGGGAAATTAAGATGATAGTAAATGGACATAGGTGGGAAGGAACATATAGGAAGGAAATAAATGCAAAGGGAAGTGGAGAGAGGTAGAAAGGATATGGAAGAATAGCCCATTTTATACCCAGTAGTGGTACATAGAGGGGGTGTGCAGAGGTAGAATCAAGACAGATTAGAGAGTCCTGATGAGGATGAATACTGGTTCAGATGAGGGTAACTCAGGGACCGTCATGAGAGGAATGCGGCTTCTCAGGAGTTGCCGAGTCCTTGTTCTTCTTGGACCTTTGCTTTTTTGGAGTGGTAGAAAGTTCCCAAGGTTGAAGGACTGGAAGAGGAGGCAAGGAAGAGATGTCTTGAACTTTATCCCAATCTGGAATATTCAACGGAGAAGTGTCCAGCGCATTGTAAGCCTCTGGAAGATCCAAAAAGGAGGAGATGGTAATCCTTTTTCCTGAGACAATAAATGAAAGTCCAAATGGAAAGGACCATCTGTAGGGAATCTGTTTCTCTTTAAGGAGAGATGTGAGAGGCCTTAAGAATCTGCGTTTTTGCAAGATGGATGGAGATAGATCCTGGTATATCTGGATAGGGACCTCGTCCAGGAGGATGGATGGTGCAGCTCTGGCCGCTTTTAGAATTGCTTCTTTATCCTGAAAATTCAGGAAACGGCTGATAATGTCCCTTGGAGGATCCTTTTCTTTAGGACATGGGCGTAGTGCTCGGTGTGCCCTTTCAATTATTAGCATGGAAGGATCAAAATCCCCCAATAGGGAAGCGACTATCTTCATGATAGCGGCTGGGATGTCAGTGGCTGTGACCGATTCAGGGATCCCTCTGAAACGGAGGTTGTTTCACCTGCCACGATTCTCCTGGTCTTCCAGGGATGCATAGAGCTGATTTATATGCGTTTGACATATTGAAAGGGATTGTGTGACCGCAGCACTGTGATCTAGGGTCGCAGCTTGTGTGGTTTCTAACGAGTCCACCCTGTGGCCTATCTGTTGGACTTCATGGGTCACCTCCTGTAACTTGGAGTATATGGGGTGTAAAGCATCTTCCAGGGCTTGTTTAATGAAGCGACGGGAGATCGGGAGGTTTTGTGACTCCCCGGCTTCTGCTGAATCATCTTCACAGTTGGATTGGCTTGGTGCGCGGCAACACGCAGTGCTGTTGAGAGCCGCGGCCATCTTGGGATCTTTGGTCGGTCCGGCTGCTTGTTGTTTTTTTAAGAATTTAGTCATATCTGACACAGCGGGGGATACTTTAGCTTGTGGGGTGGGATCCCCATGCTTAG
The DNA here is from genome assembly GCF_905171765.1 of Bufo bufo. Lineage (NCBI taxonomy): Eukaryota > Metazoa > Chordata > Amphibia > Anura > Bufonidae > Bufo > Bufo bufo. The sequence continues at coordinate 488,287,123 of NC_053392.1, read as the reverse complement.
GTCCACTGTATTGGACCATTTTGCGATCTGTTGGCTTAGTAATGCCGTCCCCACAGCAGGTTGAAAGCAGGAGCTTCAGCCGGATGCAGCCATTCAGCACAGGCGTTAGCTCCGCACCCCGATAAAATCGATTTTAGAGGAAAAATTGTTAGGAAACATTCTTTCCTGTATATTTACTAGTATATAAAGTGCAAGTGCTGCCAAAAATTACAAGGAAGAGGCACTCTGATACAACCTGCATATCACATAAAGGAGGGCCTCATTAACATTGTGGTACAATTGTTCAGGTAGTGGGACTCCTACACTCAAAAGGCCTATGCACTAAGGGAAAGGGCTGCCAAAAATTACAAGGAACCGGCACTCCAATACACCTTTTATTACACATAAAGGAGGGCATCATACACACCCTTGAAAAATTATGATTGATGGCCTGCTGGTGACCCTCAAAAATATTAGGAGCAAGGGCCTGCTGGTGACCCTTTAAAACATTATGGGTGAGGGCCTGCTGCTGAGCTATCTAAAACATTAGGCATGAGGGTCTGCTGCTGAGCTGACCATCTAAAACATTAGGGGTGAGGGTCTGCTGCTGAGCTGACCCTCTAAAACATTAGGTGCGAAGGCCTGCTGCTGATCTGATCATCTAAAAACATTTGGCGTGAGGGCCTGCTGCCGATCTGACCATCCCAAAAATGTTGTGGTCGAGGGCCTGCTGCCGAGCTGACCATCTAAAAAAATGTTGTGGGCGTGTGCCTGCTGCCGAGCTGACCATCTAAAAAAATTTGTGGGCGAGGGCCTGCTGCTGAGCTGCCCATCAAAAAAAAATTGTGGGCGAGGGCCTGCTGCTGATGTGACCATCTAAAAAATGTTATGGGTGAGGGCCTGCTGCCAAGCTGACCATCTAAAAATTTAGGGGTGAGGGTCTGCTGCTGAGCTGACCCTCTAAAACATTATGGTTGAGGGCCTGCTGGTGACCGTCAAAAACATTATGGGTGAGGGCCTGCTGGTGACCCTCTAAAACATTATGGGTGAGGGCCCGCTGCTGAGCTGACCCTCTAAAACATTAGGAGCGTGGGCAGCCTAAAAAGCATGTTGATATGATGGAGGAGGAGGAGGACAAGAAAAAGGACACCCATATACCCTTTTTAGTGGTGGAAGTGGTGCATGGAAATACAGTGTATTCAATACACCATAAAAGCCACATTTAGAGTGCCTTTATGTTCTTTCCTCTGGTGGAGTAGAGAAGTCAGGGGCAATCCAGGCCTTGTTCATTTTTATAAGAGTCAACCGGTCACCATTTTCAGTTGACAGGCAGATGCGTTTATCAGTTATTATGCCCCTAGCAGCACTAAATACACACTCTGTCTAAACGCAGTAGGCGGGGCAGGCCAGCACCTCCAAGACGTAGAGTGCCAGTTCGTGCCACATGTCCAGCTTGGACACCCAATAGTTGTAAGGCACACAGGGATCACTGAGGACGTTGACACAGTCTGCTACGTACTCCTTCACCATCTTCCAAAACTTTTCCCTCCTTGTGACACTAGGCCGCACATCAGGTTGAGGGTGCTGGTGGGGTGTCATTAAACTGTCCCAGGCCTTGGAGAGTGTTGCCCTGCCTCTGTTGGAACTGCTGTGTGTTCCCTTCGTCTCCCCTCCTCGGTTGGCCAAGGAACTACGTACTCTACAGCCAGCGTTGTCAGCTGGAAGTTTGTGGAGCAATTTTTCCACAAGGACCTTCTGGTATTGCACCATTTTGCTCGTCCTCTCCACCACAGGAATGAGAGATGAGAAGTTCTCTTTGTCATGGTGGTCGAGAAGGGTGAACAACCAGTAATTGGTGTTGTCCAAAATGAGTACAACGCGAGGGTCATTGAAAAGGCAGCCTAACAAAGTCAGCCATGTGAGCCAGAGTCCCAACAGACAAGACTTCGCTGTCCTCATCAGGAGGATGACTCTCAATCTCCTCATCCTCTTCCTCCTCTTCAACCCATCCACGCTGAGCAGATGGAATAAAACTTCCATGGGTACTACCCTCTGTAGCGGAGGAAACCGTCTCCTGCTCCTCCTCCTCATGATCCAATTTGCACTGAGAAGACAAACTGAGAGTGGTCTGGCTATCACCCTGTGTACTGTCTTCCCCCATTTCCTCCTCTTCCACATGCAAAGTGTCTGCCTTAATTGCGAGCAGCGAGCGTTTGAGTAGACACAGAAGTGGGATGGTTACACTGATAATAGCGTGATCGACGCTCACCATCTGTGTTGATTCCTCAAAGTTGCGTAAAACCTCACAGAGGTCAGACATCAATGCCCACTCATCGCTTGTGAAAAGCGAAAGCTGACTGGAAAGGCAACATGTTGCACCTGGTATTCCACAACTGCCCTCTGCTGCTCACAAAGCTTGGCCAACATGTGGAACGTGGAGTTCTAGCGTGTGCTCACGTAGCAGAAAAGTCAGTGAGCTGGCTATTGCAAGTGCTGTTGCAGTGTTGCCGGACCGGCGGAAGCTGTCGATGACTTGCGGAAATGGGCACCCACACGGTGCACCTTCATGAGTAGCCCAGGAAAATTGGAGAAGGTTTTGAGAACCACTAGGTTGAACACGTGGGCTATAGAAAAATGGGGAACCGCACTCCGTTTTAGGGGTGGTATCACCGGTGCCGATCAAGGAACACGTGGGCTAGGCATGGTATGTGTGTGAGCTTGCCGAGCTCAAAAACCGCCATCAAGTTACGGCCATTATCAAACACAACCATGCTTGGTTCTAGGTTGAGTGGCGAGAGCCACAGCTCAGTCTGGTCCCTTATCTCCTGCCATAGCTCTGCAGCGGTGTGCTGTTTGTCACCTAAGTAGATTAGTTTAAGCACGGCCTGTTGCCGCTTCCCCACTGCAGTTCTACACTGCTTCCAGCTACTGACTGATGGCTGACTGGTGCTGCAAGATGATAATTCAGAGGTGGAAGTGGAGGAGGAGGCGGAGAAGGGGGATTGCAGTCACTAATGTGGGTGGTGGCGGAAACCCTGAATGTAGGTGGTGGCGGAAACCCTGATGGAAGTAGGGCCCGCATTCCTTGGTGTCGGTAGCACCTGTGCTATCCCAGGGTACGACTCACTCCCGGCCTCCATAACGTTCACCCAGTGTGCCGTTAGGGAAATGTAGCATCCCTGGCCAAAAGCACTTGTCCATGTGTCATTCATTAAGTGGACCTTCCTAATAACTGCGTTGGTCAGGGCACGGGTGATGTTACGGGACACCTACGGGTGTAAGGCTGGGAATGCACACCGTGAAAAATATTGGTGGCTGGGGACAGAGTACCGTGGGACAGCCTCCGCCATCAGGCTGCGGAAAGCTTTAGTGTCCGCAAGCCTAAATGGCAAAATTTCCAGGGCCAGCAATTTGGAAAAGTGCGCATTTAATGCTATGGTCTGTGGGTGAGTGGCTGGCTATATGCGCTTTCGTTCAAAGGCCTGGGGTGTAGACATCTGTAAGCTGCGCTGGGACACAGAAGTGGATGTGCTAGCTGATGGTGCTTGCGAAGGTCCAGGTGCAGGGCGGGAGGCATTTGGGCCTGAGTCTTGGACAGGAGATTGGCCAGAACGTAACACACGGGAAGAGGAGGCAGTGGTGTGACCCGCAGACACTGGTTGTGGACCCAGGCATTCGGCCCTTCTATTAGGGTGCTTTGATGCCATGTGGCGGATCATGCTGGTGGTGGTGAGGTTGCTAGTGTTCACGCCCCTGCTTATTTTGGTACGGCACAGGTTGCAAATGACAATTCTTTTATCGTCTTCACTTTCCTCAAAAAAGCGCCAGACTGCGAACACCTACCCCTTGACAAAGGCGATTGCCGCAAAGGGGTGCTCTAGGGAACAGTTGCGGGCTTGATTGGTGTGGCCCGCCTTCTCCCTTTTGCAACCCTACTGCCTCTTCCAGCCTGTTGGGGTGCTGCGGATCCCTCCCCCTCTGTACTGCTGTCCTCGTTCGGCTTGCCACCTTCCCAGGTTGGGTCAGTGACTTCATCTTCTAGCACCTCCTCTTCCACTTCCTCACTCTGGTCATCCTCCTGATTTGTTGACCTAACAACAACCTCAGTTATTGACAACTGTGTCTCATCCTCATCATGAACCTCTTGAGACACAAATTGCGGTTGACTTATTGGCAACTGTGTCTCATTATCATCATCCACCTGTAACTGTCCACAGCGAACACTGTGTATGGAAAAAGTACACTGGATGTCACAGATATTTTTAGGCTGCGCACACATTACACAGGAGATGTAGCGCAGGTAATGTCGCTGCCAACAAAAGCAAAAAAAATACACTGAATGTCACTGATATTTCAGATACGCAAACGTTATAAAGGAGATGTAGTGCAGGTAATGTAACTGTCCGCAGCGAATACCGTGTATGGAAAAAGTACACTGGATGTCGCAGATATTTTTAGGCTGTGCACACATTAGACAGGAGATGTAGCGCAGATAATGTTGCTGTCCACAGCTGCCAAACAAGTATACAAACTATAATATTGCTACTTCAATCCCTACACTATCTCTCCCTTCTGCTCTCCAGTTCTCCCTGACTAGGGCCTCATGCACACGGCCGTTGTTTTGGTCCGCATCCGAGTCGCAGTTTTTGCAGCTCGGATGCAGACCCATTCACTTCAATGGGGCATCAAAATATGCGGACAGCACTCCGTGTGCTGTCCGCATCCGTTGCTCCGTTCCATGGCCCCGCAAAAAAAGTATAACCTGTCCTATTCTTGTCCGTTTTGCGGACAAGAATAGGCAGTTATATCAATGGCTGTCCGTACCGTTGCGCAAATTTTGAAACGTACAAGGAAGCCATCCGTGTTTTGCGGATCCGCAATTTGTGGACCGCAAAACACACAACGTTTTGTGCATGTAGCCCAATACTGAGCCAAACACGTGTCTTCGGGTGCTATATAGCAACCGATGACGGGTTCAGGCCAGCCAATCACTATAATGCCAGCAGCCAACATGGCTACGGCATTACAATGAATGTAGGGTTGCCACCTTTTCTTCAAGCCAAACCCGAACACTTTAGCACCTCGCGGCAATATTTTGGTGAAGTATACACTATGCACATAATTTGTAATTAAATAATATTTTAAGTAATTAAAAGGTATCACAATTAGAGTTGAGCGAACACCTGGATGTTCGGGTTCGAGAAGTTCGGCCGAACTTCCCGGAAATGTTCGGGTTCGGGATCCGAACCCGATCCGAACTTCGTCCCGAACCCGAACCCCATTGAAGTCAATGGGGACCCGAACTTTTGGGCACTAAAAAGGCTGTAAAACAGCCCAGGAAAGAGCTAGAGGGCTGCAAAAGGCAGCAACATGTAGGTAAATCCCCTGCAAACAAATGTGGATAGGGAAATGAATTAAAATTAAAATTAAAAAAATAAAAATGAACCAATATCAATTGGACAGAGGTCCCATAGCAGAGAATCTGGCTTCACGTCAGCTGAGAATCAGTCTCTTCATGCCATAGCAAAGAATCTGGCTTCATGTCAGCAGAGAATCAGTCTCTTCATGCCATAGCAGAGAATCTGTCTTCATGTCAGCGCAGAATCAATCTTCATGTCATAGCAGAGAATCAGGCTTCACGTCACCCACCACTGGAACAGGCCACTGTCACACATTTAGGACCCGGCACCCAGACAGAAGAGAGCGGTCCCGTAACAGAGAATCTGGCCTTATGTCAGCGCAGAATCTGTCTTCATGTCATAGCAGAGAATCAGGCTTCACAACACCCACCACTGGAACAGGCCACTGTCACACATTTAGGCCCCGGCACCCAGACAGAGGAGAGCGGTCCCGTAACAGAGAATCTGGCCTTATGTCAGCGCAGAATCTGTCTTCATGTCATAGCAGAGAATCAGGCATCACGTCACCCACCACTGGAACAGGCCACTGTCACACATTTAGGCCCAGGCAGAGGAGAGAGGTCCCGTAACAGAGAATCTGGCCTTATGTCAGCGCAGAATCTGTCTTCATGTCATAGCAGAGAATCAGGCATCACGTCACCCACCACTGGAACAGGCCACTGTCACACATTTAGGCCCAGGCAGAGGAGAGAGGTCCCGTAACAGAGAATCTGGCCTTATGTCAGCACAGAATCTGACTTCATGTCATAGCAGAGAATCAGGCTTCACGTCACCCACCACTGGAACAGGCCACTGTCACACATTTAGGCCCCAGCACCCAGACAGAGGAGAGCGGTCCAGTAACAGAGAATCTGGCCTTATGTCAGCGCAGAATCTATATTCATGTCATAGCAGAGAATCAGGCTTCACGTCACCCACCACTGGAACAGGCCACTGTCACACATTTAGGCCCAGGCACCCAGGCAGAGGAGAGAGGTCCCGTAACAGAGAATCTGGCCTTATGTCAGCGCAGAATCTGTATTCATGTCATAGCAGAGAATCAGGCTTCAAGTCACCCAGCAATGGAACAGGCCACTGTCACACATTTAGGCCCAGGCACCCAGGCAGAGGAGAGAGGTCCCGTAACAGAGAATCTGGCCTTATGTCAGCGCAGAATCTGTCTTCATGTCATAGCAGAGAATCAGGCTTCACGTCACCCACCACTGGAACAGGCCACTGTCACACATTTAGGCCCCGGCACCCAGACAGAGGAGAGCGGTCCCGTAACAGAGAATCTGGCCTTATGTCAGCGCAGAATCTGTATTCATGTCATAGCAGAGAATCAGGCTTCACGTCACCCACCACTGGAACAGGCCACTGTCACACATTTAGGCCCAGGCACCCAGGCAGAGGAGAGAGGTCCCGTAACAGAGAATCTGGCCTTATGTCAGCGCAGAATCTGTCTTCATGTCATAGCAGAGAATCAGGCTTCACGTCACCCACCACTGGAACAGGCCACTGTCACACATTTAGGCCCAGGCACCCAGGCAGAGGAGAGAGGTCCCGTAACAGAGAATCTGGCCTTATGTCAGCGCAGAATCTGTCTTCATGTCATAGCAGAGAATCAGGCTTCACGTCACCCACCACTGGAACAGGCCACTGTCACACATTTAGGCCCCGGCACCCAGACAGAGGAGAGCGGTCCCGTAACAGAGAATCTGGCCTTAAGTCAGTGCAGAATCTGTCTTCATGTCATAGCAGAGAATCAGGCTTCACGTCAGCCACCACTGGAACAGGCCACTGTCACACATTTAGGCCCAGGCACCCAGGCAGAGGAGAGCGGTCCCGTAACAGAGAATCTGGCCTTATGTCAGCGCAGAATCTGTATTCATGTCATAGCAGAGAATCAGGCTTCACGTCACCCACCACTGGAACAGGCCACTGTCACACATTTAGGCCCCGGCAACCAGACAGAGGAGAGGTTCATTCAACTTTGGGTTGCCCCACAATATAATGGTAAAATGAAATTAAAAATAGTATTGAATGAGGAAGTGCCCTGGAGTAGAATAATATATTGTTAAGGGGAGGTAGTTAATATCTAATCTGCACAAGGGATGGACAGGTCCTGTGGGATCCATGCCTGGTTCATTTTTATGAACGTCAGCTTGTCCACATTGGCTGTAGACAGGCGGCTGCGTTTGTTTGTAATGACGCCCCCTGCCGTGCTGAATACACGTTCAGACAAAACGCTGGCCGCCGGGCAGGCCAGCACCTCCAAGGCATAAAAGGCTAGCTCTGGCCACGTGGACAATTAGGAGACCCAGAAGTTGAATGGGGCTGAACCATCAGTCAGTACGTGGAGGGGTGTGCACAGGTACTGTTCCACCATGTTAGTGAAATGTTGCCTCCTGCTAACACGTTCCATATCAGGTGGTGGTGCACTTAGCTGTGGCGTGTTGACAAAACTTTTCCACATCTCTGCCATGCTAACCCTGCCCTCAGAGGAGCTGGGCGTGACACAGCTGCGTTGGCGACCTCTTGCTCCTCCTCTGCCTTCGCCTTGGGCTTCCACTGGTTCCCCTGTGACATATGGGAATGCTCTCAGTAGCGCGTCTACCAACGTGCGCTTGTACTCGCGCATCTTCCTATCACGCTCCAGTGTAGGAAGTAAGGTGGGCACATTGTCTTTGTACTGTGGATCCAGCAGGGTGGCAACCCAGTAGTCCGCACACGTTAAAATGTGGGCAACTCTGCTGTCGTTGCGCAGGCACAGCAGCATGTAGTCGCTCATGTGTGCCAGGCTGCCCAGAGGTAAGGACAAGCTGTCCTCTGTGGGAGGTGTATCGTCATAGTCCTGTGTTTCCCCCCAGCCACGCACCAGTGATGGGCCCGAGCTGCTTTGGGTGCCACCCCGCTGTGAACATGCTTCATCCTCATCCTCCTCCACCTCCTCCTCATCCTCATCCTCCTCGTCCTCCAGTAGTGGGCCCTGTCTGGCCACATTTGTACCTGGCCTCTGGTGTTGCAAAAAACCTCCCTCTGAGTCACTTCAAAGCGACTGGCCTGAAATTGCTAAAAATGACCCCTCTTCCTCCTCTTCCTCCTCTTCCTCCTGGGCCACCTCCTCTTCCATCATCGCCCTAAGTGTTTTCTCAAGGAGACATAGAAGTGGTATTGTAACGCTGATTACGGCGTCATCGCCACTGGCCATGTTGGTGGAGTACTCGAAACAGCGCAACAGGGCACACAGGTCTCGCATGGAGGCCCAGTCATTGGTGGTGAAGTGGGTCTGATCCGCAGTGCGACTGACCCGTGCGTGCTGCAGCTGAAACTCCACTATGGCCTGCTGCTGCTCGCACAGTCTGTCCAGCATATGCAAGGTGGAGTTCCACCTGGTGGGCACGTCGCATATGAGGCGGTGAGCGGGAAGGCCGAAGTTACGCTGTAGCGCAGACAGGCGAGCAGCGGCAGGGTGTAAACGCCGGAAGCGCGAACAGACGGCCCGCACTTTATGCAGCAGCTCTGACATGTCGGGGTAGTTGCGAATGAACTTCCGCACCACCAAATTCAGCACATGCGTCAGGCAAGGGATGTGCATCAAAACGGCTAGTCCCAGAGCTGCAACGAGATTTCGCCCATTATCGCACACCACCAGGCCGGGCTTGAGGCTCATTGGCAGCAACCACTCGTCGGTCTGTTGTTCTATACCCCGCCACAACTCCTGTGCGGTGTGGGGCCTGTCCCCCAAACATATGAGTTTCAGAATGGCCTGCTGACGTTTACCCCGTGCTGTGCTGAAGTTGGTGGTGAAGGTGTGTGGCTGACTGGATGAGCAGGTGGAAGAAGAGGAGGAGGAAGCTGAGTAGGAGGAGGAGGAGACAGGAGGCAAAGAATGTTGCCCTGCGATCCTTGGCGGCGGAAGGACGTGCGCCAAATAGCTCTCCGCCTGGGGCCCAGCCGCCACTAAATTTACCCAGTTTGCAGTTAGGGAGATATAGCGTCCCTGGCCGTGCTTACTGGTCCACGTATCTGTGGTTAGGTGGACCTTGCCACAGATAGCGTTGTGCAGTGCACACTTGATTTTATCGGAAACTTGTTTGTGCAGGGAAGGCACGGCTCTCTTGGAGAAGTAGTGGCGGCTGGGAACAACATACTGTGGGACAGCAAGTGACATGAGCTGTTTGAAGCTGTGTGTGTCCACCAGCCTAAATGACAGCATTTCATAGGCCAGTAGTTTAGAAATGCTGGCATTCAGGGCCAGGGATCGAGGGTGGCTAGGTGAGAATTTACGCTTTCTCTCAAATGTTTGTGAGATGGAGAGCTGAACGCTGCCGTGTGACATGGTTAAGATGCTTGGTGACGCAGGTGGTGGTGTTGGTGGTACATCCCATGTTTGCTGGGCGGCAGGTGCCAATGTTCCTCCAGAGGCGGAGGAAGAGGCCGAGGCGGCGGCAGCAGCAGCAGAAGAGGCCGAGGCGGCGGCAGCAGCAGAAGAGGCCGAGGCGGCAGCAGCAGAAGAGGTAGCAGGGGGAGCCTGAGTGACTTCCTTGTTTTTAAGGTGTTTACTCCACTGCAGTTCATGCTTTGCATGCAGGTGCCTGGTCATGCAGGTTGTGCTAAGGTTCAGAACGTTAATGCCTCGCTTCAGGCTCTGATAACACAGCGTGCAAACCACTCGGGTCTTGTCGTCAGCACATTGTTTGAAGAAGTGCCATGCCAGGGAACTCCTTGAAACTGCCTTTGGGGTGCTCGGTCCCAGATGGCGGCGGTCAGTAGCAGGCGGAGTCTCTTGGCGGCGGGTGTTCTGATTTTGCCCACTGCTCCCTCTTTTGCTACGCTGTTGGCTCGGTCTCACCACTGCCTCTTCCTCCGAACTGTGAAAGTCAGTGGCACGACCTTCATTCCATGTGGGGTCTAGGACCTCATCGTCCCCTGCATCGTCTTCCACCCAGTCTTGATCCCTGACCTCCTGTTCAGTCTGCACACTGCAGAAAGACGCAGCAGTTGACGTGCTGAAGTGGTATTCCCATGTCCTCATCATCAGGAAAAATAAGTGGTTGTGCGTTAGTGCATTCTATCTCTTCCACCCCTGGGGAAGGGCTAGGTGGATGCCCTTGGGAAACCCTGGCAGCAGAGTCTTCAAACAGCATAAGAGACTGCTGCATAACTTGAGGCTCAGACAGTTTCCCTGATATGCATGGGGGTGATGTGACAGACCGATGGGCTTGGTTTGCATGCGCCATCTGTGCGCTTTCTGCAGAAGACTGGGTGGGAGATAATGTGAACGTGCTGGATCCACTGTCGGCCACCCAATTGACTAATGCCTGTACCTTCTCAGGCCTTACCATCCTTAGAACGGCATTGGGCCCCACCAAATATCGCTGTAAATTCTGCTGGCTACTGGGACCTGAGGTAGTTGGTTCACTAGGACGTGTGGCTGTGGCAGAACGGCCACGTCCTCTCTTAGCACCAGAGGGTCCACTAACACTACCACGACCATGTCCACGTCCGCGCCCGCGTCCCTTATTAGATGTTTTTCTCATTGTTCCCGTTCACCACAATTTTAAGAATGGCAAATTTGGGAATGCTTTTTCAACCCAGAACAAAAAGTCTGCTTTTACGGTCACTACAAATAACTTGACCAGCTAAAACTGTGCAGATTTGGTTGAATAGAGATGTGAGACCTTTTTTTTTTTGCGCTGTGTGACAGTTATAGGTTTAATCACAGAATGACACTTCTATCAGCACGCTAGCGTGTGTCTTAGGTTTTTCTGAATGACACTATCAATAACTTCAATGTAAGATTTTCTTTTTGGGATAGATTTCAAGTAGGCCTGAAATACCACAAACTAGTTATTTTCAGAATGGCAAATTTGGGAATGCTTTTTCAACCCAGAACAAAAAGTCTGCTTTGACGGTCACTACAAATAACTTGACCAGCTAAAACTGTGCAGATTTGGTTGAATAGAGATGTGAGACCTGTTTTTTTTTGCGCTGTGTGACAGTTATAAGTTTAATCACAGAATGACACTTCTATCAGCACGCTAGCGTGTGTCTTAGGTTTTTCTGAATGACACTATCAATAACTTCAATGTAAGATTTTCTTTTTGGGATAGATTTCAAGTAGGCCTGAAATACCACAAACTAGTTTTTTTTCAGAATGGCAAATTTGGGAATGCTTTTTCAACCCAGAACAAAAAGTCTGCTTTGACGGTCACTACAAATAACTTGACCAGCTAAAACTGTGCAGATTTGGTTGAATAGAGATGTGAGACGTGTTTTTTTTTTGCGCTGTGTGACATTAATAGGTTTAATCACAGAATGACACTTCTATCAGCACGCTAGCGTGTGTCTTAGGTTTTTCTGAATGACACTATCAATAACTTCAATGTAAGATTTTCTTTTTGGGATAGATTTCAAGTAGGCCTCAAATACCACAAACTAGTTATTTTCAGAATGGCAAATTTGGGAATGCTTTTTCAACCCAGAACAAAAAGTCTGCTTTGACGGTCACTACAAATAACTTGACCAGCTAAAACTGTGCAGATTTGGTTGAATAGAGATGTGAGACCTGTTTTTTTTTTGCGCTGTGAATGACACTTCTATCAGCACGCTAGCGTGTGTCTTAGGTTTTTCTGAATGACACTATCAATAACTTCAATGTAAGATTTTCTTTTTGGGATAGATTTCAAGTACGCCTCAAATACCACAAACTAGTTATTTTCAGAATGGCAAATTTGGGAATGCTTTTTCAACCCAGAACAAAAATTCTGCTTTGACGGTCACTACAAATAACTTGACCAGCTAAAACTGTGCAGATTTGGTTGAATAGAAATGTCAGGTCTATTTTTTAGGCGCTGGGTGACAGGCTCAACTTGCCCCTGATGCAATATATGGCCAAAAAATAACCACACTGTTGATGGTTAAATGCACTTGGGTGACACAGGCTCAGCCTGCAGCTGATGTAGTATATGGCCAAAAAATAATCAGACTGTTGATGGTTAAATGCACTTGGGTGAAACAGGCTCAGCCTGCAGCTGATGTAGTATATGGCCAAAAAATAACCAGACTGTTGATGGTTAAATGCACTTCGGTGACACAGGCTCAGCCTGCAGCTGATGTAGGATATAGCACAAAATAACCACACTATCGATGGTTAAATACACTTGGTGATAGCTCGTGCTGGCGCACCACAAGTCACAAAATGGCCGCCGATCACCCCAGAAAAAAAGTGATCTAAAAACGCTCTGGGCTGCCTCAAAAAAGTGAGCAAGTCAATAATAGCACTTCAATGATCCACAGCTGCAGATCGATCACAGAATGAAGTCTTTTGGAGGAGTTAATCTGCCTAATCTCGCCCTAACGTCGCAGCTGCAACCTCTCCCTATGCTTGAATCAGCAGAGTGACGTGCAGCGCTACGTGACCCAAGCTTATATAGAGGCTGGGTCACATGCTGCACTGGCCAATCACAGCCATGCCAAAAGTAGGCAAGGCTGTGATGGCCTCTTGGGGCAAGTAGTATGACGCTTGTTGAATGGCTGCTTTGCAGCCTTTCAAAAAGCGCCAAGAAAGCGCCGAACACCGAACCCGAACCCGGACTTTTACGAAAATGTTCGGGTTCGGGTCCGTGTCACGGACACCCCAAAATTCGGTACGAACCCGAACTATACAGTTCGGGTTCACTCATCCCTAATCACAATACATATGGAGTTAATCACAACTTAACCCCATAGTTCTCCTTTTGCTTTCGGCATTAAGCCAAAAGTCCCATTTTCGGCCGGTATGTTTTAGTGGACGATATATCGGTGCATCGTAGCAGATACCATTTTTTGGGTATAGAATATGAGTACTGTTTTTTTTTTTTCCGGGTTTTCCGGGTACTCGCTAATACCGAGTACCGATACTGGTGCTTTTGTACCATGACTATAAGGAAGGCGGGGGGCAGATAAAGACCCATCGCCTGGCTTCCTGCTTTCCTGTGAAGACGGCGTTCAAGTAAAAGAACACCGGCTTCAGAGGCAACCTAGCTTCCTGACCAATCAAGAAGAGGGGCGGCGAGTCATGATTTCAATCCGCTTCCTGATTGGCTAGGAAGCCGAATTCACTTTTTTGTAGGTAGTGTACCTTCCTGACCAATCAGGAGGATGGGACACGAGTCATGACATACTGCCCAGCTTGCTGATAGGTTAGGAAGCCAGGCCGCCTAGCAACAAGGGAAGCAGGCTTCCTAGCAAATCAGGAAGCCAGGAGGCGGATGATAACCCACGTCCCGTCTTTCTGATTGGAAAGGAAGTCGGCTGTATGCTCCATTGGCGCTGCCAGTCAGAGGGACGTCTTCGTCCGACCGGAAGTTCCAATATCGGGGAAGGTATTAGAGCATTTGGATGAGTACAAGTACTCGCCCAAATACTCTGTATCGTCAGCGATATTAGTATCGGTATCGGTAGTTCGGTACATCTATAGTGCAAATCCATTTTATTTATAGTTGTGATTGAAACAACAAGCGCATTTTTGGGTCTGATGAAGGGGATCCTGCATGGCCCAAAAAGCACTTGTCGATTGGACGACAACTATCAATAAAATGGATTTTGCACTAACATGAAATCTGGATGTCTGTATTGGGCAGGCTGCCGGAGAATGATTTCTCCCATGCTCCCTCTCTCTCACTCTCTCTCTCTCTGATGTCACTTCCTCTCACTAGCAGAAAGAAGGAGTGAGGGAGTGTCTGAAGGCAGCGCCGCCCTGCGCTAGCATCACTCACAGCTGATCGCCACGCCGGCAGTGACAGCTGATCATCCGCTGCTGACACCTTATCACCCGCTGCCGACACGATATCGCCGGCCGTGGCCACTGCTGACTGACACCTCATCGCCGGCCGCTCACGGTCACCACTCGCCACCTCTCACCGCCAGCTGTCAAGTGAGAAAGTCTGCAGTTTAAAATAAATCCTGTGCCCGGATCTGAGAAAGGCTTGTACCCGGGCACAGGATTACAAACCCAGACTGTCCGGGTCATTCCATACGGGTGGAAACTCTAAGTGAATAGCAGTACTTACCTGCACGTTTATTGGCTGTGTAGCAGCCAATAAACATGCGGGGAGGATATTTGAGCATCGCGCTAGAGCACACGCTGTATTCGGCCGAACACCGCGATGTGCCGAGCATCGCGATGCTCGAGCCGAACTAGTGCCGAAAATGCACGCCCAACACTTCTGTGTACAGTTATGGGCTCCTGTAAACAAGGCAGACATAGCAGAGCTGGAGAGGGTTCAGAAGAGGGCAACTAAAGTAATAACTGGAATGGGTGGATTACAGTACCCTGAAAGATTATCAAAATTAGGGTCATTTACTTTAGAAAAAGATGAGGGGAGATCTAATAACTATTTATAAATATATCAGAGGTACAGAGATCTCTCCCATCATCTATCCCCAGGACTGTGACAAAAGAAGGTTTTGTACAAAAATATAGAAGAGGATTCTTTACGGTAAGAACAGTTAGACTATGGAACTCTCTGTCTGAGGAGGTGGTGATAGCGAGTTTACTAAAAGAGTTCAAGAGGGTCCTGGATGTATTTCTGGAGTGTAATAATATTAGAGGCTATAGCTACTAGAGATGGGTCGTCGATCCAGGGAGTTACTCTGATTGCTGGATAGGAGTCGGGAAGGAATTTTTTTCCCCTAAAGTGGGAAAAATTGGCTTCTACGTCACAGTTTATATATTTTTTGCCTTCCTCTGGATCAACTTGCAGGATGAAAGGCTGAACTAGATGGACAGATGTCTTTTATCAGCCTTATAAACTATGTTACAATGTTAATGTATGGAAAGTGGCATTTTACAAGCTTGTACAATTTGGAGTTCTGCTTCAGCATACCACCTATGCATAGCATGGTGGTATCATGCTGTTCTGCACCTGGTTTGCCTGGGCGAACATAGTCACACTAGGAAGGAACTGCTCCACATGCTTTAAGAGGACATTGAATCCTGGTTGTCTCCTTGCCAACTGAAGATCGGAACAATGGTCACCGATGATGCAGGTGGACAGGAGCACTCACCTGTGTAACTTTGAAGTTAGCCAGTGACAGCTCATGCATGACACCATCCGCGTGCTCAGATACTTTGAGAAGGCCACTTTATTTGTCAGTCGCCAGGCCTATGGGATGAATGACGTCATTCCACTCCTTCACGTCCTGGAGCAGATGCTGATAAATCTGGCTGGATAAGGGACAGGAGACATGGTGCCTACATCTCAAGGCCACCTAAGCCCTGTGG
This sequence comes from Bufo bufo, assembly GCF_905171765.1. Classification (NCBI taxonomy): domain Eukaryota; kingdom Metazoa; phylum Chordata; class Amphibia; order Anura; family Bufonidae; genus Bufo; species Bufo bufo. The sequence continues at coordinate 488,271,475 of NC_053392.1, read as the reverse complement.
GGGCTGAACTGGTGGCGGAGGAGGAGGACATTCATGCACAAGCAATGTATACAGAAATGGATGGATTATCTGCGAGTGACAAGTGACAGGAAAGGAGCAGGAGGAGCATGAGAAGCTGGAAGGTGATGAGGAAGGCCAGGCAGATGACCCCGACATACCGCGGCAGTATGCAGTCGAGATGGAGGCAGGGAGTCCCTCCGACTCCCTTGTGCAAATGGCCAGATGCATGCTGAGTTGCTTGCATAGTGACAGCCGCATTATGACCATTTCACAGGGGGATGACTACTGGATTTTCCACCATGTTAGATATTCGCTACCAGTCCAAAATGGAGGTCTTTTTCCACCTGCTGAGAGGGAGGAAAAGCTCAGCTACTATTTAGACATCCTATGTAGTCAGTTGGCTGCTGCCTACGCGCGCCATCGCCCATCCTCACAAAGGTCTGACCGGGGGTGCCCTCTGCACTAACGCTCCACTGCCATGACTGCTGGAGGGGGTTGTGGGGGCAGGAGAAAAAACAGCTCCATCAGAAGCTATTTAAGTCTGTAGTCTCTAATGAGCACTTTTCTTCACCTACCTACTCGCCTACTGAAGAAACCACCCAGTGAAAGCAACAGTAGGACATTGAGCAGAACCTGAATCAACCACCTCAGATCCAAGTTCCCTTGACTACTGGGCAGCCAAAATTGATTTGTGACCACAACAGGCTGAGTTTTCCTTGGACAAGCTTTCCTGCCTCGCCATTGTGTTGACTCCTCATGCGGTTGCCACCCTCCTCAATTTGTGACTGAGCCATTGTGTTGACTCCTCATGCGGTTGTCACCCTCCCCCTCTATGACTGGGCCACTATCTTGAATCCTCATGCAATTGCCACCCTCACCAGTCTGTGACTGACCACTATGTTGACTCCTCATGCGGTTGTCACCTTCCCCCCTCTATGACTGGGCCACTATGTTGAATCTTCATGCGGTTGCCAACCTCCCCACTCTGTGATGGGGCCACTAGTTTGGCCTTGTTGACATTACCATTTATTTTATGGATCCTGTAAGCATCCGTAAGGCCTCTATCACACGGTCCTTATTTTGCATCAGGAAAATATAAGTTGGAAGGTAAAAGCACACAGAAGACATGCAAATATTCCAATCACGTGTCATCTCTGTCCACCCCTGTTTTTTTTGGCCTTATACTGATGTAATACTGACCTAATGCTGACCTTGTGAAGGCGAATACTCAAAAGACAGGATCTGTTTTTTGGTGGTTGTTCTTGTGACTGATCAGAAGAAGGGAAAAATGAACAGTGACCTCAAAATAAACTTACTGCTGACATCCTCTCCACTCATGTCATGGGGCCACAAATTCTACATCTGATTCCACATAGATGTAGAAATCTATGTGGAATCAGCTGATGGTGTAAAAAGAGTGTGCTCTTTCACTCTATAGTAGAATCTGCACTTCACGATTAAGTACATTATACCTCATGCTAACATTGACCTGTAAGGCTGAGTTCACATTTCAAGTATTTGGTCAGTTTTGGACCCGTAACTAACCAAATGTGAAGTGTGAACTGAGTCTAAGGCAGGGCTCAACAAATCCCAGGTGCCAGGGATCGCGATCAGGAATTTTGTCCTGGTGTCTGGGTATTTGCCCCTGCTTGAAAATAGGCCCAGCACACCAGCAGCCGGGCGCAGTATCACTTTAAGTTTAGAGTAGATGCGGCTTCATGCAGGAGTCCGCGTCTACTAGGCCCGTCCCTCACACTTCCCGCCCCAGACTACAGTGAAGTGGACCGCTACTGGCTCAGGCTCCTCATCGCTGCTGCACGTCTCCTTCTCAGAACTGTGACTCAGAACTGTGGCGAGTGGCGGTATGATAGGGGGCGACCTTTTTTTCAAATTTTTCTATTAGATGAGCTTAACAACTGGACAATACTGGACAACTTCTTTCATTTTGTGGTCTTTGTGTTTCAAAGGCATAATGTTGAAAGTGTTTTGAAGGCAGTGATAAAGGGGCATGGTCTCTTAAAAGGGGAATTGTATGTCCGTAATCCGTAAAAATTATTGACTGACCTTGATTTTTGATTAGGTTGTTCAGAAGAAATTGAAAAGGAAGTTGGCAACCCTGCTCCAAACCTACACTTAGACCTTCATGATTCCACATATCAGGTGAGCAGTCTTAACAAGCAAACCAGTCTGAAGGCCTGAAACTACTAGTAGATGGTCCATTAAAAAGCAAGTTAATGGAAAGTGCCCTAGTGACATTTTTTTTCAGGTCTGATAATAAAAAAAAAATGTTTAAACTCTATGCAGATGAAACATAAGCACTGGCCAGCGATCCTCCATGCTTAGAATAAGCATCAGCAACAATGGAAATTAAAAGGGCTCTCCGGGGATTAAGAAAATGAAAATACTTAAATATTACTTCATTATAAATATATTCCCAAATACCTTACATTAGTTATAATTAGAGATGAGTGAATCAAAGCTGATGAAGTGGAATTCGATCCAAATTTCAGGAAAAATTTGATTTGCTCTGAAGCAGAATTTCCTCACACTTTGTGGTGACTAATCACATTTTTTTCCAAAAATGGCTGCTGCACGTGTGAGGACATGAAGAAAGGAACTCTGGGAAGGCAGGATCACCAATAATGCCATGCATGCAGCCAATCAGCAGCCAGCCATCCCTGTGATGTCACAGCCCTTTAAATAGCCTCAGCCATCTTGGATTCTGCCATTTACCAGTGTACTTAGTGCAGGGAGAGATGTCAGCAGGCACTAGGGACAGTGTTAGAAAAAACTTCATTGGGCTAAAAAAAATATTTACAAGTGCAGGGAAAAATTATTCAAGTTGTAGGGAAAGGATAGGGAGGAATCATTCCACACTATTTATGTTGAACATCTTATTTGCACCAAAAAATATATATTTGCGGTTCAGCGGTGCAGTTATATGCTGTAAAGCAATTTTTACCGTGTATTAGTGGCACCAAAAAATATATATTTGACGTTCAGCGGTGCAGTTATATGTTGTAAAGCCATTTTTGATGTGTATTAGTGGCACCAAAAAAATATATTTGCCGTTCAGCGGTGCAGTTATATGTTCTAAAGCCTTCTGTGGTGTGTATTAGAGGCAAAAGTAAAATATATTTTCTATTCAGTGGTGCAGTTATATGTTGTAAAGCCCTTTTTGCCGTCTATTAGTGGCACCAAAAAATATATATTTGCCGTTCAGCGGTGCAGTTATATGTTGTAAAGCAATTTTTGCCGTGTATTAGTGGCACCAAAATATATATATTTGACGTTCAGCGGTGAAGTTATATATTGTAAAGCCCTTTTTGCTGTGTATTAGTGGCGAAAGAAAAATATATTTGCCGTTCAGCGGTGCAGTTATATGTTCTAAAGCCTTTTGTGGCGTGTATAAATGGAAAAAGAAAATTATATTTGCCGTTTAGATGTGCAGTTATATTTGCCGTTCAGCGGTAAATTGTTATTGTTATATATTTTTTTGGGGGGTATATTAATAGGAAAAAGAATACGTCTTATTAACCGGTCTGCAGTCAACCGACATTGTTATACAGCCATTGTTAAGGTGTATTAATGGGAAAATAAGTATGTGTTATTAGGCATTCTGTGGGGAATTTATGGGTGATTGTGGACTTTCTTCTTTATGACCCAAATTCCGTAGATTAGCCATTCAGTAGTGAAATTTGTTTGTGATATAGCTTTTTTTGGGAAAATTGATGGGTGATTGTTGACTTTCTTCTGTATGAACCGAATTTGTCGATTATCCATTCAGTGGTGAAATTAGTTTGTGAAACTACCTTTTGGGGGAAAAGGATGGGTGATTGTGGACTTTCTGCATGAACCAAATTTGTTGATTATCCATTCAGTAGTGAAATTTGCTTGTAAAACAGCCTTTTTTGGGAAAATTGATGGTTGATTGTGGACTTTCTTCTTTATGAACTACATTCTGTCGATTAGCCATACCGTGGGGAAATTTGTTTGTGATACACCCTTTTTTGGAAACATTGGTCGGTAGCTATAACTATGGTCAAGGGCAATATATGTCCTTTTACGGCCCACTGGGTAAATGTGGTTCCTGCCCAGCCACACCAGCAACTTGGCCAGGTGACGCCGCTTCCGCCTCCACGTTCTCACGTCGTTGGTCCTGCGACAATGTCCGCCTCTACCTCCTCATCCTCCACCGTGTCAACATCCACTGCAGGGACAATTGAATACTGATAGATTACTGACTAAATGCTAACCGAGTGAAGGCGGATACTCTACAGACAGGATCCATTTTTGGGGGAGTTATTGTTCTAACGGATCAGAGGAAGGGCAAAATAATCAGTGACGTCAACCCAAACTTACTGCTGACATCCTCTCCACTCTGTCTAAGGGCTCTACTTGTATAAGTGTTTATTCCAACATGTTCTGTAGACATCTATGTGGAATCAGCTGACAAGGGTTCTAAAAGGAGTGCGCTTCATCTTGACGCTAACATGAACCTGTAAGGCTGAGTTCATACTTAAGTTAATTGGTCAGTTTTGGCCCATTGACTGCCCAAATAAATGAAGTATGCAGTGACTCTAAGAGCAACGCCTGTCATCTGCATGTCTATTTGCCGTGAATACATTTGGATCAAGGCAAATTTTTTCAAAAAAATCGGCGAACCGGCCTAATCAAATTTTTTAAAAATTCTCTCATCTCTAGTTATAATGGCTCATTTTGTCTTGGGAACAATCATTAGGAGAAACAAAATGGCCTCTTCCCTATTAGTACACACAAAATTGGTAACAAGCGATCACCCACAATGCCATGCATGCAGCCAATCAGCTGCCAGCCAGCCCTGTGATGTAACAGCCCTATAAAAAGCCTCAGCCATCTTGGATTCAGCCATTCTCCAGCATACTTAGTGCAGGGAGAGACGCTAGCAGGCGCTAGGGACAGTGCTAGGAAAGACTTGAAAACTTAGATTTTGCTCAATAGAAGTTTAAGGAAAGAGCATTAAAAGTGTAAGGAAAGGATAGGGAGGAATTCTTGCACAGTACTGGAGCAGAACAGGGTTCAATGGGGGTGTTTACAGCCTGGGTAATAGGAACAATTCTATTACACCTTGCTGCACTGACTGCGGATCCAAATTGCCATTATACTGCTGCTCATTTCAGGTTTGCAATGCCTCTGTAATTCCAGCAAACCATTCTTGTTATTGTGGTCTTATTAGCCCTTGTGTGGTGCAGTTATATATAAAATATAGCCGTTGTGTGTGTAAGGTCTCATGCACACTAACGTTGTGTGCGTCCGTGGTTCCGTTTTCCGTTTTTTTTTTCGCGGACCCATTGACTTTCAATGGGTCAGTGGAAAAATCGGAAAATGCACCGTTTGGCAGCCGCATCCGTGATCCGTGTTTCCTGGCTGTGAAAAAAATATGACCTGTCCTATTTTTTTCACGGTCAACGGTTCGCGGACCCATTCAAGTCAATTGGTCCGTGAAAAATCATGGATGCACACAAGATTGTCATGCGCGTCCGTGATCCGTGTCCGTTATCCATGTCCATTTTTTCATATCATTTCAATGGCAAACTTTTTTTCATTTTTCATGTCCCTGGATCCTCCAAAAATCAAGGAAGACCCACGGAAGAAAAAACTGACACAGATCACGGACCAACAGAAACCGTTTTTGCAGACCGCAAAAAAAAACGTCCGTGTGCATGAGGCCTTAAAGTAAGAAAATTACCGCCCTTTTTGCCGTGTATTAGTGGCAAAAAATATATAATTATTTGTCATTCACGGCCGCAGTTATATGTTCTAAAGTCATTTTTTGGCGTGTATTAGTGGGGAAACAAAATAAAAGGACTTATTAGCCATTGTGGGGTGAATTGAGAAAATTATAGCCCTTTTTGGCATGTATTAGTGGCAAAAAATTATTTGCCATTCACGGCCACAGTTATATGTTCTAAAGCTGTGGTCGGCAATCTTTTTCGGACGGAGGGCCAATGTAAGAAAAAAGATGAACGTTGAAGTGCTCAGCATGCCGGGTAATACAGGAAAGTCATATAACACAAACTGTATGTGATAAAAAAAAAAAAATGATCCGTTTAACTTACCACTCAATGCGACCCTTGTTCCTGACTTTCTTTGCAAAGACAATCCAGCTGTAGTTCATATGAGGAGACTTTTAGGTCCCTTTGGCAGTCACATATAGGGTTACTATCCTCCAAAACCCCATAAAGTTGTCAGAAGCTTGCGCCCCAACCCCCACCAGCAATCACATGTAGGCTCACTATCCTCCACATCCCTAAAGTGGTCAGGAGACTGTTCCACATTGTCCCCTCATTTTCCCCATTAGTTACAAGTAGGCTCACCATTTTCACACCCCTCAAAGTTGTCAGAAGCTTGGCCACATTGACCCCCCTTTACTCCCAGCAGTAAAATACAGTCTCAACATCCTCCCACCCTCCAAAAGTTGTCAGAAGTTTGCTCCCCATCCCCCCATCAATCATATGCAGGCTCGCTATCTTCCAACACCCCCAAAGTTGTCAGAAGTTCGCTCCACATTGCCCCCCCATTTTCCCCAGCAGTTACATGCAGGATCACCATTCTCCCACCCACCCAGGAAGTGTGAGGGGTGGGCCTTGATGATGGGTACTCAGTAGTGATGAACGGCAGGGGTCATATTCGAATTCGCGATATTTCGCAAATATTTTGTAGAATATTCGCCGAATTCGAATATTCATTATATTCTATGATTTTTTTACTAGAAAAAAATCGACAAGGTAATAATTGCGTAATATGGAAATTTTCATAATGCTAATTTTTATAGCAAATTTTTCAATTGCCGAGCAAAAACATGATTCCTCCCTGCTTCTTGCTTGTGGGCCAATGAGTCATAGCACTATATTGAATATATTTGTTTTTTCAAATATTCGTAACGTTCTAAAACAAGAATATATAGCAATATAGCGAATATTCAAAAAAAAAAAAAACTAATATAGAGCAATTTAGCTAATATAGTGCTATAATCTTTTTTTGAACTTCAGATGAGAAAAAAATTACAACTATTAGACAAAGAAGATCATAGCACTATATTAGCTAAATTGCTCTAAATTCATTTTTTGGGAATATTCGCTATATTGCTATATATTATATTCTTGTTTTAGAATGTTACAAATATTCGAAAAAATGAATATATAAATTTTTTCGAATATTCGTAATATTCTAAAACAAGAATATATAGCAATATAGCGAATATTCTAGACTTCAGATGAGAAAAAAATTACAACTATTAGACAAATAAAGATTATAGCACTATATTAGCTAAATTGCTCTATATTCGTTTTTTTGGAATATTGGCAAAATTGCTATATACCGTATTTTTCACCCTATAAGACGCACCGGCCCATAAGACGCACCTAGGTTTTTGGGGAGGAAAATAAGAAAAAAAATATTTTTAACCAAAAGGTGTGCAGTGTGTTTGGTGGGTTTGGAACTAATGGTGGTCTGTGGATGGCACTATTACTGGAGATCTGTGGATGACGGACACTGTTATGGGGGGATCTGTGGATGACTGACACTGTTATGGGGGGATCTGTGGATGACTGACACTGTTATGGGGGGATCTGTGGATGACTGACACTGTTATGGGGGGATCTGTGGATGACTGACACTGTTATGGGGAGATCTGTGGCTTGCACTGTTACAAGGGGATCTGTGGATGGCACTGTTACAGGGGGGATCTGTGGATGGCACTGTTAACGGGGGATCTGTGGATGGCACTGTTACAGGGGGGGATCTGTGGATGGCACTGTTACAGGGGGATCTGTGGATGGCACTGTTACAGGGGGGATCTGTGGATGGCACTGTTATATATGTACCATCCACAGACCCCCCCTCATCCCATAACAGTGCCATCCACAGACCCCCCCAGCCCATAACTGTGCCATCCACTGACCCCCCAGCCCATAACTGTGCCATCCACAGACCCCCCAGCCCATAACTGTGCCATCCACAGATGTCCCACATAAAAATGGCATCCACAGATTCCCCCCCCCCCCGCCGCCACTCCGGTATACTAATATAAGATGTCTTATTCAATTAATAGTTATTAAACATGCCCCCCAAACCTCCTAATAGTACCTTACATCCTAACAGCTTCTGTACAATGCCGGCAGGCAGGCCGGGCGGCCGGCGCGTCCCTCACTGACGTCACTTGCCTGCGCCCTCTGCTTCATTCATTACATCAGGGAGTTACGCTGCCGCCCGCCCGGCCTGCCTGCATTCTACAGAAGCTGTTAGGATGTAAGGTACTATTAGGAGTGAGGGGGCATGTTTAATAACTATTAATTGAATAAGACATCTTATATTAGTATACCGGAGCGGCGGGGCTATACTACACTGACTGCACCGCCCCGCCGCTATTGCTGGCCCCCAGCTCCTCCTCCCAGTTTCTCCCCGAGTCCCCGCTCGCTCGTACATCGCATGTAAAACTGCAGGCATTCACCCCATAAGATGCAGGGGCATTTTCCCCCCATTTTGGGGGGAGAAAAAGTGCGTCTTATGGGGCAAAAAATACGGTATTCTTGTTTCTGAATATTACGAATATTCGAAAAAACTAATTTATTCAATATAGTGCTATATATTCGTTTTTTAGAATATTCATCATTTTTCCCATTTAAAGTCATGATTCCTCCCTTCCTCTTGCTTGTGGGCCAATGAGTCATTGACCCACAAGCAGGAAGCAGGGAGAAATCATGTTTTTACTCGGCAATTAAAAAATTTGCGATAAAAATTAGCATTCCGAAAATTTGCATTATGAAAATTTGCAATAAAAAAAATCTCGAATATTCAAAATTACAACTATATATCACTATATTCTAAATATTTGCGAATTTTCAAAGTACCTATATTCGCGATAAAAATTCGCAATTCGAATATTCGTGATCAACACTAACACTCAGCAAGCCAGCCAACGTGAAGCAGTGAAGTCTTGGAGCCGGTTGGCTCTGCAGGAAGCATGCGCAGCAGGACTAGCGGACCCTGCATAGCAAGTCTGAGTTTTTTTAAATTAAAGGTGCAGTGCGTTGTGATGCAGTGTGACTGCGTGCCAGTCAAATATGGCCTGGGTGCCATCTCTGGCACGCGTGATGGGGGCTGCTGATCCCTTTTCTAAAGCCTTTTTTTGTCATGTATAAGTGGGGAAAAAAAAGGGGGATTATTAGCTGTTGTGTGATGAAGTGAGAAAATTACAGCCCTTTTTGGCGTGTATTAGTGGGGGAAAAAATTGGCTTATTAGCCGTTGTGTGGTTACGTGAGAAAATTACAGCCCTTTTTGGTCTGCAAAAAAAGAATTTGTGGAAAAATTGTGGCAAACAAAAATTGTATTTGCCGTTCACAGCCGCAGTTATATGTTCTAAAGCCTCTTTTTGGCGTGTATTAGTGGGGGGAAAAAAGGGCTTTCCTAGCCGTTGTGTGGTAAATTGAGAAAATGAAAGACGTTTTTGGCATGTATTAGTGGCAAAAAAACTTTATTTGCCATTCAAGGCCACAGTTATATGTTCTAAAGCCTTTTTTTGGCGTGTATTAGTGGGGAAAAAGAAAAAGGGCTTATTAGCCGTTGTGTGGTGAAGTGGGAAAATTGCAGGCCTTTCTAGCGTGTATTAGTGTAAAAAAAAATGCATTATTTGCCGTTCACGGCCGCAGTTATATTTGCTAAAGCCTTTATTTGTTGTGTATTAGTTGGAGGAAAAAGAAAAACATACTTATTAGCAGTTGTGGGGTGAAGTGAGAAAATACAGCCTTTTTTGGAGTTTATTAGTGGCTAGTGATGAGCGGCAGGGGTCATATTCGAATTAGTGATATTTTGCAAATATTTTGAAGAATATTAGTAAAATATTTGCAAATTCGGATATTTGTTATATTCTTTTTTTTTTACTCGAAAATCGGCAAGGTAATGATCGCGTAATATGCAAATATTACGCAATTAATACAGGCATGGGTCAAAAACGAATATATAAAGCCCTATAGAATATGAATCATTGGCCCACAAGCAAGAAGCAGGGAGGAATCATGTGTTCAGATGGAAAAAATGACGAATATTCTAAAAAACGAATATATAGCACTATATTGAATATAGTGCTATATATTCAGGCTTTTTGAATATTCGTCATTTTTTCCATCGGAAGTGATATAACTGAGGCCGTGAAAGGCAAATAAAGTTTTTTTTGCCACTAATAGTGTTGAGCACGAATATTCGAAAAAGCAAATTTTTATCTCAAATATCGCCACTTTGAGAATTTGCGACTATTTAGAATATAGTGCTGTATATTCGTTATATCGAATATTCATAATTTTTTTTCCATCTGAAGTCATGATTCCTCCCTGCTTAAGTTGCTTGTGGGCCAATGACTCATTGGCCCACAAGCAAGAAGCAGGGAGGAATCATGTGGAAAAAAAAGACGAATATTCGATATAACAAATATACTGTATAGAACTATATTCTAAATAGTGGCAAATTCTCTGCTGATTCTTCTATGTTTTGTACCCAATCCTGCTTTTGGCTTCCAAATAACAAGCCAATTCTTTGTTTTTGTTTTTTAATGGGGGAGAAAAAAAAAAAGTTTATTTAACAAACTGGAGATTAACACACAAAATACAACACAGAAGCATCGAAACCACAAGATTTAAAAGAGAAACTAAAAAATAAAAGGGATTCATCAACAAGAATGGATTGACGACCAGTGTCAGGGTGACCACGATGGTAATGCATATTGATCATGAAATGTATGAGGTTATGGCTGATAACTGGAAGACAGTCCAGCAAACACGTCGACTCCAGCTTATTTCTACAGTGCAGGCTACACAATCACAGCTGGAAGGTAAATGGTTGATACAGGCAACACACGAAAATCTTCATAAATAAGCCTTAAAGGGAACCTGTCACCTAAAAAACGCCTCCCAAACCCCCAGCATTACCTTAAAGTAGCCAGTAGTATGTTCTTAAAGATCCTTTTCTTCCTCCGGCCAGATGCACTAAAATCTTGGAAAACTAACTTTATTCCCCTGCATGCGCTATGTAATAGCAGAGTTTGAAGTCAAGGGGGCAGTGGCCTCCTCACTTCAAGTCCAGATAACCACACCCCCTTTCCCTGCCCCTTCACCTCTGATTGACAGCTTCGCACATGAACGTCTGAAACACACTCACACTCGGCCGGCTTTGCTGAACAGCCAAAAGCTATCGGTTGTTCGAAGGGGCAGGGAAAGGGGGCGTGGTTATCTTGACTTGAAGCGAGGAGGCCGCTTCCCCCTTGACTTAAAACTCTGCTGTTACATAGCGCGTGCAGGGGATTACAGTTCGTTTTTTCAAGATTTTGGTGCATCTGGCCGGAGGAAGAAAAGGATCTTTAGGAACTTACTGCTGGCTACTTTAAGGTAATGCTGGTGGTTTGGGCGGCGTTTTTTAGGTGACAGGTTCCCTTTAATATGTGCAGGTCTCACAGCTACTGTAACAGAACATTAAGAAGTGGTATAACATGTAGTAAGTAGGGATGAGCGAACCCGAACTGTATAGTTCGGGTTCGTACCGAATTTTGGGGTGTCCGTGACACAGACCCGAACCCGAACATTTTCGTAAAAGTCCGGGTTCGGGTTCGGTGTTCGGCGCTTTCTTGGCGCTTTTTGAAAGGCTGCAAAGCAGCCAATCAACAAGCGTCATACTACTTGCCCCAAGAGGCCATCACAGCCATGCCTACTATTGGCATGGCTGTGATTGGCCAGTGCAGCATGTAACCCAGCCTCTATTTAAGCTGGAGTCACGTAGCGCCGCACGTCACTCTGCTATGATCAGTATAGGGAGAGGTTCCAGCTGCGACGTTAGGGCGAGATTAGGCAGATTAACTCCTCCAAAAGACTTCCTTCTGTGATCGATCTGCAGCTGTGGATCATTGAAGTGCTATTATTGACTTGCTCACTTTTTTGAGGCTGCCCAGAGCGTTTTTAGATCACTTTTTTTCTGGGGTGATCGGCGGCCATTTTGTGACTTGTGGTGCGCCAGCACAAGCTATCACCAAGTGTATTTAACCATCGATAGTGTGGTTATTTTGTGCTATATCCTACATCAGCTGCAGGCTGAGCCTGTGTCACCGAAGTGCATTTAACCATCGACAGTCTGATTATTTTTTGGCCATATACTACATCTGGTGCAGGCTGAGCCTGTGTCACCCAAGTGCATTTAACCATCAACAGTGTGGTTATTTTTTGGCCATATATTACATCAGGGGCAAGTTGAGCCTGTCACCCAGCGCCTAAAAAATAGACCTGACATTTCTATTCAACCAAATCTGTACTGTTTTAGCTGGTCAAGTTATTTGTAGTGACCGTAAAAGCACACTTTTTTTTCTGGGTTGAAAAACCATTCCCAAATTTGCCATTCTCAAAATAACTAGTTTCTGGTATTTGAGGCCTACTTGAAATCTATCCCAAAAAAAATATCTTACATTGAAGCTAGTAATAGAGTCATTCAGAAAAACCTAAGACACACGCTAGCGTGCTGATAGTAATCTGATTCTGTGATTAAACCTATACCTGTCACACAGCGCAAAAAAAAACAGGCCTCACATCTCTATTTAAGCAAATCTCTACTGTTTTAGCTGGTCAAGTTATTTGTAGTGACCATAAAAGCACACTTTTTTTTCTGGGTTGAAAAAACATTCCCAAATTTGCCATTCTCATAATAACTAGTTTCTGGTATTTGAGGCCTACTTGAAATCTATCCCAAAAAGAATATCTTACATTGAAGCTAGTGATAGTGTCATTCAGAAAAAGCTAAGACACACGCTAGCGTGCTGATAGAAATCTGATTCTGTGATTAAACCTATACCTGTCACACAGCGCAAAAAAAAAACAGGCCTCACATCTCTATTTAACCAAATCTCAACTGTTTTAGCTGGTCAAGTTATTTGTAGTGACCGTAAAAGCACACTTTTTTTTCTGGGTTGAAAAACCATTCCCAAATGTGCCATTCTCAAAATAACTAGTTTCTGGTATTTGAGGCCTACTTGTAATCTATCCCAAAAAGAATATCTTACATTGAAGCTAGTGATAGTGTCATTCAGAAAAACCTAAGACACACGCTAGCGTGCTGATAGAAATCTGATTCTGTGATTAAACCTATACCTGTCACACAGCGCAAAAAAAAACAGGCCTCACATCTCTATTTAACCAAATCTCTACTGTTTTAGCTGGTCAAGTTATTTGTAGTGACCGTAAAAGCACACTTTTTTTTCTGGGTTGAAAAACCATTCCCAAATTTGCCATTCTCAAAATAACTAGTTTCTGGTATTTGAGGCCTACTTGAAATCTATCTTAAAAAGAATATCTTACATTGAAGCTAGTGATAGTGTCATTCAGAAAAACCTAAGACACACGCTAGCGTGCTGATAGAAATCTGATTCTGTGATTAAACCTATACCTGTCACACAGCGCAAAAAAAAACAGGCCTCACATCTCTATTTAACCAAATCTCTACTGTTTTAGCTGGTCAAGTTATTTGTAGTGACCGTAAAAGCACACTTTTTTTTCTGGGTTGAAAAACCATTCCCAAATTTGCCATTCTCAAAATAACTAGTTTCTGGTATTTGAGGCCTACTTGAAATCTATCCCAAAAAGAATATCTTACATTGAAGCTAGTGATAGTGTCATTCAGAAAAACCTAAGACACACGCTAGCGTGCTGATAGAAATCTGATTCTGTGATTAAACCTATACCTGTCACACAGCGCAAAAAAAAAACAGGCCTCACATCTCTATTTAACCAAATCTCTACTGTTTTAGCTGGTCAAGTTATTTGTAGTGACCATAAAGGCACACTTTTTTTTCTGGGTAGAAAAACCATTCCCAAATTTGCCATTCGCAAAATAACTAGTTTCTGGTATTTGAGGCCTACTTGAAATCTATCCCAAAAAGAATATCTTACATTGAAGCTAGTGATAGTGTCATTCAGAAAAACCTAAGACACACGCTAGCGTGCTGATAGAAATCTGATTCTGTGATTAAACCTATACCTGTCACACAGCGCAAAAAAAAACAGGTCTCACATCTCTATTCAACCAAATCTGCACAGTTTTAGCTGGTCAAGTTATTTGTAGTGACCCTAAAAGCAGACTTTTTGTTCTGGGTTGAAAAAGCATTCGCAAATTTGCCATTCTCAAAATTGTGGTGAACGGGAACAATGAGGAAAACATCTAATAAGGGACGCGGACGTGGACATGGTCGTGGTGGTGTTAGTGGACCCTCTGGTGCTGGGAGAGGACGTGGCCGTTCTGCCACAGCCACACGTCCTAGTGAACCAACTACCTCAGGTCCCAGTAGCCAGCAGAATTTACAGCGATATTTGGTGGGGCCCAATGCCGTTCTAAGGATGGTAAGGCTTCTGCAGAAAGCGCACAGATGGCGCATGCAAACCAAGCCCATCGGTCTGTCACATCACCCCCATGCATATCAGGGAAACTGTCTGAGCCTCAAGTTATGCAGCAGTCTCTTATGCTGTTTGAAGACTCTGCTGCCAGGGTTTCCCAAGGGCATCCACCTAGCCCTTCCCCAGGGGTGGAAGAGAAAGAATGCACTAACGCACAACCACTTATTTTTCCTGATGATGAGGACATGGGAATACCACCTCAGCACGTCTCTGATGATGACGAAACACAGGTGCCAACTGCTGCGTCTTTCTGCAGTGTGCAGACTGAACAGGAGGTCAGGGATCAAGACTGGGTGGAAGACGATGCAGGGGACGATGAGGTCCTAGACCCCACATGGAATGAAGGTCGTGCCACTGACATGCACAGTTCGGAGGAAGAGGCAGTGGTGAGAACGAGCCAACAGCGTAGCAAAAGAGGGAGCAGTGGGCAAAATCAGAACACCCGCCGCCAAGAGACTCCGCCTGCTACTGACCGCCGCCATCTGGGACCGAGCACCCCAAAGGCAGCTTCAAGGAGTTCCCTGGCATGGCACTTTTTTAAACAATGTGCTGACGACAAGACCTGAGTGGTTTGCACGCTGTGCCATCAGAGCCTGAAGCGATGCATTAACGTTCTGAACCTTAGCGCAACCTGCATGACCAGGCACCTGCATGCAAAGCATGAACTGCAGTGGAGTAAACACCTTAAAAACAAAGAAGTCACTAAGGCTCCCCCTGCTACCTCTTCTGCTGCTGCTGTCTCGGCCTCTTCTGCTGCTGCCGCCGCCTCAGCCTCTTCCTTTGCCTCTGGAGGAACGTTGGCACCTGCCGCCCAGCAAACATGGGATGTACCACCAACATCACCACCTGCGTCACCAAGCATCTCAACCATGTCACACGGCAGCGTTCAGCTCTCCATCTCACAAACATTTGAGAGAAAGAATAAATTCCCACCTAGCCACCCTCGATCCCTGGCCCTGAATGCCAGCATTTCTAAACTACTGGCCTATGAAATGCTGTCATTTAGGCTGGTGGACACACACAGCTTCAAACAGCTCATGTCACTTGCTGTCCCACAGTATGTTGTTCCCAGCCGCCACTACTTCCCCAAGAGAGCTGTGCCTTCCCTGCACAAACAAGTGTCCGATAAAATCAAGTGTGCACTGCGCAACGCCATCTGTGGCAAGGTCCACCTAACCACAAATACGTGGACCAGTAAGCACGGCCAGGGACGCTATATCTCCCTAACTGCACACTGGGTAAATGTAGTGGCGGCTGGGCCCCAGGCGGAGAGCTGTTTGGCGCACGTCCTTCCGCCGCCAAGGATCGCAGGGCAACATTCTTTGCCTCCTGTCTCCTCCTCCTCCTACTCAGCTTCCTCCTCCTCTTCGTCCACCTGCTCATCCAGTCAGCCACACACCTTCACCACCAACTTCAGCACAGCACGGGGTAAACGTCAGCAGGCAATTCTGAAACTCATATGTTTGGGGGACAGGCCCCACACCGCACAGGAGTTGTGGCGGGGTATAGAACAACAGACCGATGAGTGGTTGCTGCCGGTGAGCCTCAAGCCCGGCCTGGTGGTGTGCGATAATGGGCGAAATCTTGTTGCAGCTCTGGGACTAGCCGGTTTGACGCACATCCCTTGCCTGGCGCATGTGCTGAATTTGGTGGTGCAGAAGTTCATTCGCAACTACCCCGACATGTCAGAGCTGATGCATAAAGTGCGGGCCGTCTGTTCGCGCTTCCAGCGTTCACACCCTGCCGCTGCTCGCCTGTCTGCGCTACAGCGTAACTTTGGCCTTCCCGCTCACCGCCTCATATGCGACGTACCCACCAGGTGGAACTCCACCTTGCATATGCTGGACAGACTGTGCGAGCAGCAGCAGGCCATAGTGGAGTTTCAGCTGCAGCACGCACGGGTCAGTCGCACTGCGGATCAGACACACTTCACCACCAATGACTGGGCCTCCATGCGAGACCTGTGTGCCCTGTTGCGCTGTTTCGAGTACTCCACCAACATGGCCAGTGGCGATGACGCCGTTATCAGCGTTACAATACCACTTCTATGTCTCCTTCAGAAAACACTTAGGGCGATGATGGAAGAGGAGGTGGCCCAGGAGGAAGAGGAGGAAGAGGGGTCATTTTTAGCACTTTCAGGCCAGTCTCTTCAAAGTGACTCAGAGGGAGGTTTTTTGCAACACCAGAGGCCAGGTACAAATGTGGCCAGACAGGGCCCACTACTGGAGGACGAGGAGGACGAGGATGAGGAGGAGGTGGAGGAGGATGAGGATGAAGCATGTTCACAGCGGGGTGGCACCCAAAGCAGCTCGGGCCCATCACTGGTGCGTGGCTGGGGGGAAACACAGGACGATGACGATACGCCTCCCACAGAGGACAGCTTGTCCTTACCTCTGGGCAGCCTGGCACACATGAGCGACTACATGCTGCAGTGCCTGCGCAACGATAGCAGAGTTGCCCACATTTTTATTTTTTTTTATTTTTTATTTTATTGATTTTTTGTTTTTAATACAAACGAAAAGAATAAAGGAAGAGAAAAGAAAAAAAGAATAAATCACTTACAAGAAGCAATTGTCATATCCTGACACAGCAGGGGTTGGTACAAGTACAAACAGTGTAATAGTTGTACAGAGAGGGTGAGCAAAATTCTGATTTAAGGGAATAATAGTATAACCGCAAATCAGTAGACTATTAGCAATTCAGCTGGTATGAAGTCCTATGTATCTAAAGGTAACAGCTCCCTGTTATTCAAGGAGGGGCTAGTTATGAGAAGTTTCGGTGTCTCCTCCAAGCCGACCAAGTCAAGAGGAATTTCTTCCTGGTACCCAACTCCCAATTAGAAAGCTCCTCAAGGCGGTAAATTTGATCAACCTTGTTTGTCCACTGTTCAATGGAGGGGATTTCGTCAGATCGCCATTTTGTGGGAATAAGGAGACGGGCCGCTGACAAAAGGTGTAAAAGTAGTCCATGACTTTTATCGTATTTGGATATATTTAGAGATAGAAGGGCTATTTCCGGTGAGCATGGGGCAGAAGAACCGCTTATAGAGTTACTAATGCGGATTATCTGTTTCCACCAACTCAATAGAGGAGGGCAGTTCCACCAAATGTGCATGAAAGTGCCTCTATCCGAGCCACATCTCCAGCACAAGTCTGGTACGCCAGGGTACATGAGAGCCACTTTATCGGGTGTTCTGTACCATCTGGACAGAATTTTGTAACCATTCTCCTGCACCCTGACGCACCTTGAGGACCTATGAGGGGTAATCAGCAGTGAATCAACCTCCATGTCAGAAAATTGTTTGCCTAAATCTTTTTCCCATAATCCTATGTATGAGGGTTTAACTCTCGTGTGGGGCTGGATGAGCTTTTTATATATGAAGGAGATTAGTTTGGGGGGATAGGTGGTAGAGGAAATCAGATTCTCAAACCATCCAGAGGTATGTGACATGGGGGTGGATTTGGAGTAACTGAGCAGCTCTTCTTTAAGATATTTGAGAGCAAGAAAATTTGCGGGCAGTATACCACTTGTGGAGGCAAGAGTAGATTCAGGGGGAACACAGCCATCGCCATCTAGTAGCTCCAATATAGGAGTAGATGAAGATCTAATCAGGGAGGGGATGGAGGATTTTACTTCCTTAGGGGCGAGTGAATATAAATCCTTGATTTGAAGGAGGTGAGACAGAGGAAGTTGGTCAACATAGTTGGAGGAAAACCACTTCCATACATTGATAGTAGACCTTATTAGAGGGTTAGTCATATGGGGAAGGTGAGATATAGGCTTACCTGAGAGCAGAAGAGATCTAATAGAGGACGCAAAGTTGGAGTTTTCAATATGGAGCCATATTTTATGTGTAGGAGAACGTATCCAATCAACTACTCTACAGAGATGTATCGCCTTCATGTATAATTCTGGATCAGGAAGGCCTATACCTCCTAGTTTTTTCGGTCTTATGAGGGAGGAAAGTGAAATTCTGGGCTTTTTCTTATCCCATAGGAACTGTCGTATAAGGGCATTTAATTTAATGAAAAAAGAACGGGGGATCATGATAGGGAGAACCTGGAGGAGGTAAGTCAGTCTTGGGATGACCAATGACATTACAATGTTTTTCCTTCCAAACCAGGAAAGGAAGTGTTTTTCTAGTGAGTCCAATTGAGCGACCATAGACTTTAAAAGGGGGGTATAGTTCAAATGGAAAAGGTCTGGCAAGTGGGCATTAATCTTAATTCCTAAGTATGTTATGAATTGGGTCGTCCAATTAAATGGGGAATTAGTTTGGAGTTTTTTAACGGACGCAGGGGATAAACCAATATGTAGAATCTGAGACTTTTGGGGGTTGACCTTAAAGTTGGAGAATGAACTAAAAACATCTAGCGTATGGAGTATTTTATTCATGGAGGTACTCGGGTTAGTGGTTAGGATCAAAAGATCATCCGCAAAAGCGGCTAGTTTATGTTCATGTGAACCAATCTTTAACCCTTTAATGGAATCTTCTTGCCTAAGTGCTTGCATGAGAGTTTCCATAACTAATACGAAAATAAGGGGGGAGAGAGGACAGCCTTGGCGTGTGCCATTTTTAATCTGGAAGTTATTCGAAATATGGTTATTCACTAGGACCGACGCGGAAGCATTAGAGTACATTGCAAAGATAGCTTGAATATAAGTTTCAGGAAATCCAAATTTCTGCAAGGTAAGCTTTATATATAACCAGTCAATGCGATCGAATGCCTTTTCCGCGTCGGTACCTAGGAGAACCAAAGGAACTTTTTTATTGGAGGCGTAAAATAGGGCGTTCAGGATCTTAGTAGTGTTGTCTTTCCCTTCTCTTCCCCTGACAAACCCTACTTGGTCAGGGTGTATCAATACAGGAAGGATATGTTGTATTCTGGTTGCTAACATTTTAGCTAATAATTTCAAATCTGTGTTTAGAAGGGATATTGGGCGATAATTAGCACAGTTAGTAAGATCTTTTCCTTCCTTAGGGATGATCGAGATCACAGCTCTCGTCATGTCTGTGGAGAGGGGAAAGTTTAGAAGAGTTTGGTTACAGACCTGGAGGAGGAAGGGGGCTAAAGTATTATGGAAAACGGAGTAATAAACAGTCGGGAGACCATCAGGGCCGGGACATTTATTCTTTGGGGAGGATTTTAGGGCCCTGAGAAGCTCTGTGAGTTCAAAAGGCCTTGAAAGGTCTTCCTTCTGGGACAAGGTCAAAGAAGGTAATTTGAGAGTATCCAGGAAAGAGTTGGGGTGGCTAAGTGTTCCAGAGGCTGAAATACTATCAGAAGGGGGGGGCAAATTATAAAGGTCTTTGTAAAAAAGGCGAAATTGTTCCGCAATAGATTCAGGAGAAAAAAGTTGTTGTCCTTGGGGGGATTTGATAGAGATTATATATCTAGCATTTTTTCTTCTTTTAATTCGGTTCATGAGGAATCTTGAGGCTTTATTGCCGTGGGCATAGAATTTTTGTTGGGAAGAAAGGTAATATTTAGCTGATTTTTTATTTAAGATATTTTTCAGCTCAGATCTATTAGCCAATAGTTCGGTGAGATGTTGAGGGTCCAGCGACCGTTTATGCAGGTTCTCTAAGCTATGAATGCGATCTAATATGGATGAGAAATGTTTGTCAGCTAATTTTTTTAGGTGAGAGCACTTGCTTATGAAGTGTCCGCGTATATAAGCTTTGTGGGCGTCCCATAATGTCTGCGCGGAAATTTCAGGGGAGTCATTGGACTTAAAGTATTGCTCTAAAAGGGAGGTGAAAAAGGAAACGTGGCTAGTGTCGCCCAATATGGACTCATTTAGTCTCCAACCGGAGGACTTACCATATCCAGGTTGAGGGTGGAAGGAGCAGAAAATTGGAGAGTGGTCTGAAACGGTAATGTTTCCAATCTGGGGGTCAGAGGATTGGTGTAAGAAGTCTTTAGGCACGAAGATGTAATCGATTCTGCTGTATGAATGAGAAGGAGCCGAATAAAAGGTGTAATCAATACCAGTCGGATTCATACATCTCCATATGTCAACTAATCCCAAGTCATGTAGTTTACTTTTGACTTTTTTTAGTAGTTTACCCGAAATAGAAGACTTCTTGGATGAAGTGTCCGAGATCGGATGTAAGGCTAAGTTTAGGTCCCCAGCTAGGATAACTGTACCTTCTTTGATATTTTCAACAATAGACAGAACTTTCAAAAGCCAAGAGACTTGGTTGTAATTGTGGGCATAGACATTAACCAAAGTGAACATTTTGTGTCCAATAAGACCCTTTAAAATAACATATCTTCCCTCGGTGTCTGCAATGTGAGAGGAGTATTGAAAAGGGAAGTTCTTTTTTATACCAATGCTGACTCCCCTGGAGGCCGCCCCATCAGAACCAGAATGATACCAATCAGGAAATTTAGAGTAGGAGAGATCAGGGTAGTTTCCCTGCTTAGAGTTGCCCACATTTTAACGTGTGTGGAATACTGGGTTGCCACCCTGCTGGATCCCCGGTACAAAGACAATGTGCCCACCTTACTTCCTACACTGGAGCGTGATAGGAAGATGCGCGAGTACAAGCGCACGTTGGTAGACGCGCTACTGAGAGCATTCCCAAATGTCACAGGGGAACCAGTGGAAGCCCAAGGCGAAGGCAGAGGAGGAGCAAGAGGTCGCCAACGCAGTTGTGTCACGGCCAGCTCCTCTGAGGGCAGGGTTATCATGGCAGAGATGTGGAAAAGTTTTGTCACCATGCCACAGCTAACTGCACCACCACCTGATACGGAACGTGTTAGCAGGAGGCAACATTTCACTAACATGGTGGAACAGTACCTGTGCACACCCCTCCACGTACTGACTGATGGTTCGGCCCCATTCAACTTCTGGGTCTCCAAATTGTCCACGTGGCCAGAGCTAGCCTTTTATGCCTTGGAGGTGCTGGCCTGCCCGGCGGCCAGCGTTTTGTCTGAACGTGTATTCAGCACGGCAGGGGGCGTCATTACAGACAAACGCAGCCGCCTGTCTACAGCCAATGTGGACAAGCTGACGTTCATAAAAATGAACCAGGCATGGATCCCACAGGACCTGTCCATCCCTTGTGCAGATTAGATATTAACTACCTCCCCTTAACAATATATTATTCTACTCCAGGGCACTTCCTCATTCAATACTATTTTTAATTTCATTTTACCATTATATTGCGGGGCAACCCAAAGTTGAATGAACCTCTCCTCTGTCTGGGTGCCGGGGCCTAAATGTGTGACAGTGGCCTGTTCCAGTGGTGGGTGACGTGAAGCCTGATTCTCTGCTATGACATGAAGACAGATTCTGCGCTGACATAAGGCCAGATTCTCTGTTACGGGACCTCTCTCCTCTGCCTGGGTGCCTGGGCCTAAATGTGTGACAGTGGCCTGTTCCAGTGGTGGGTGACGTGAAGCCTGATTCTCTGCTATGACATGAAGACAGATTCTGCGCTGACATAAGGCCAGATTCTCTGTTACGGGACCTCTCTCCTCTGCCTGGGTGCCTGGGCCTAAATGTGTGACAGTGGCCTGTTCCAGTGGTGGGTGACGTGAAGCCTGATTCTCTGCTATGACATGAAGACAGATTCTGCGCTGACATAAGGCCAGATTCTCTGTTACGGGACCGCTCTCCTCTGTCTGGGTGCCGGGGCCTAAATGTGTGACAGTGGCCTGTTCCAGTGGTGGGTGACGTGAAGCCTGATTCTCTGCTATGACATGAAGACAGATTCTGTGCTGACATCAGGCCAGATTCTCTGTTACGGGACCTCTCTCCTCTGCCTGGGTGCCGGGGCCTAAATGTGTGACAGTGGCCTGTTCCAGTGGTGGGTGACGTGAAGCCTAATTCTCTGCTATGACATGAAGACTGATTCTGCACTGACATGAATCCAGATTCTCTGCTATGGCATGAAGAGACTGATTCTCTGCTGACATGAAGCCAGATTCTTTGCTATGGCATGAAGAGACTGATTCTCTGCTGACGTGAAGCCAGATTCTCTGCTATGGGACCTCTGTCCAATTGATATTGGTTCATTTTTATTTTTTTAATTTTTATTTTAATTCATTTCCCTATCCACATTTGTTTGCAGGGGATTTACCTACATGTTGCTGCCTTTTGCAGCCCTCTAGCTCTTTCCTGGGCTGTTTTACAGTCTTTTTAGTGCCCAAAAGTTCAGGTCCCCATTGACTTCAATGGGGTTCGGGTTCGGGACGAAGTTCGGATCGGGTTCGGATCCCGAACCCGAACATTTCAGGGAAGTTCGGCCGAACTTCTCGAACCCGAACATCCAGGTGTTCGCTCAACTCTAGTAGTAAGCACTGCGGGGATTATGTCTAAGACATGTAAGAAGTCTGGGGGGTCCCAAACATTGTGGACAAGGTCCGAGATGAGAGTTGTCCATGTATTCAATACTGGATGTTATTACTGGCCAGCTCTGTTTTGAATCCCAGCACTCAGACTAGGTAGTCCTTACTGAGGAACTTCACTTTTCCTTCACAGTGCGCTGATGCCACAGATGCCGTCACCCTGACGAGCTGGGTTGCTGATAAGTGGATTCTAAAGTGTCTGAAGAACTGCGAATAAAAACATTGGAATAAATTGTCCACTTCCTCCAACGTGACCTTGTCCTTTGATTTATAAATATCTTTCCATATAGTCTTGAAGCCCTCTGTGTGGATGACATAAGAAATGGCCATGCGAGGTACGACGGGCACAAAGAAAACAAGCTCTGTGGCCGACGCTAATCCAGACACATCATACATGGTCCACATCGCTGCTAGCCACGTAATGTCCTGAGAAATGATCACCAGCTTACTGAAACAACAGTCAAAGTTTCTTTGGAATCACGTCCCTACAATAGCTGTGAGCGCCTCTGAGATGTTATACAGGAAGAGCAGGAGGCAAGTATATGTCTTTGGTAACACCTCAAATAGATCGTCCTCTGTGTACGTCCCACAGAACCAACCTGTCCACACAATCCGGTCCTCTGTGCTTGCCTTGGTGAGTAAAGGCTTGGATGAAATCTGTATGAACACAGCCATTGGATCTCTGTCCTTTCCTTTGAATCCAGGTAAACAGAAAAATTGGGCTTTTAGGTTCAGCTCTGAGCCCACTTCAATGGCAAGACCCTTCTGCTTCTCGGCAGCTATGTGGGCAGACAGGTGCTTGGAATACTCTTTCAATCTGGTGTATGAGAAATTATACATAGGTGTCACGCTGTACAGAGTCCATTGTTTTTGAAGGAGCAAAGCAGCCTGTGCCGAATCAAGAGTTTCCTACAAGGGGGAGCACTGTGGGATTTTTCTTTTAGACAAGCTTCGCAATGCAGACCGTCAACGTGCAGAGGTCAAGCTTCCGGGAGGATACCTCGGGCTGTGAAAATTACTGCTCCTTCGTGCCGATGACCTACATACTTTTGGAGGTTAACACCCCATCTGTTGAAGTTTGCATATCCTTGCAATAAATGATTTTTCTGTTCACTGACTGCAAACAGAGATCTTGACAGACAAATGTATCAAACTCTGCCACCATCTTTCTAGGTGCCATGTCTCCAGTCCCCTGACCAGCCAGATTTACCAGCATCTGTTCCAGGACATGAAGCAGTGGAATGACATTGTTCATCACGTAGTCCTGGCGACTGACAAATAATATGGCCTCCTCAAAGGGCCAGAGCAGGCGGCAGGTGTCACGCATGAGCTGCCACTGGCTGACATCAAAGTTACACAGGGGAGTACTCCTGTCCGCTTGGATCATCAATAAATCGTTAATGGCCTTTCTCTGTTCGTATAGTCGGTCCAACATATGGAGGGTGGAATTACAACGGGTGGAAACGTTGCATATCAGCCTATGTTGGGGATGCCATTCTGCCGCTTCAGCTCAAAGAGGGTGTGCTTTAGGGTGTACAAGTGGCTGAAGTGCATGCAAAGTTTCCTGCACATTTTTAGGATGTCTTGCAGATGGGTGGAAGACTTCAGGAACCGCTTGACAACCAGATTGAACACGTGTGCCATGCAGGGCACATGGCTCATCCCTCCTTGATGCAGCGCCGACACCAGTTCTTCCCGTTGTTGGTCACCATGGTTCCGATTTTGAGTTGTCGCGGAGAAAGTCAGGATTCGATTTCTTGCTGAAAGACACGGAGCAGTTCCTCCCCTGTGTGACTCCGTTCGCCCAGGCAAACCAGGTGCAGAACAGCGTGAGAATGATGAGAGGGGTCGCACATGGCTTTCATACACTACATACCTCCAGCATAATTCTTGGATCTCTACATGAAAATAATGTATTTGTTGTAAATCGCGCGAGGGGCATAGTTGAAGACATTGACTTCACAAGAGATACAGAGTAGCGGAGTTTGCTTTGAAATTAAAAATTTCATCACTGCATAATGCAGCCCATACAGCAAAAGGAGGTGTACTGTACAGTCACCATTCAATATTCCCCAAAAAAATCCTGTTTCACATAACAAATTTCACCACTACGTAATTTGGCCCATACTGCAAAAAGAGGTGTACAATCACCCAAAAAAAAAAAAAAGCCTTTGTCACATAAAGAATTTCACCACTAAGTAATTTGGTCCATACCGCAAAAGGAGGTGTACATTCGCCCATACATTTTCCGGAAAAAAGCCAGTGTCACATAAAGAATTTCACCACTAAGTAATTCGGTCCATACCGCAAAAGAAGGTGTACATTCACCCATACATTTTCCGAAAAAAAGCCAGTGTCACATTTCACCACTACCGTATTTTTAGCCCCATAAGATGCAGTTTCCCCCCCCCCCTGCGTCTTATGGGGTGAATACTAATGAGCACTTCCATTATGGAAGTGCTCATTAGTATCAGAGGACCGGGAAGCGGTGAAGGCTCTGTACTCACCGTTTCCTGGTCCTTGGCTGTCGGCTGTGAAGGCTGCGCACACAGTGAGGGCGCTCTATGACCTCACGCTGTGCACGCTGGTTCACAGCACAGCTAACAGCAGGAGGAGGAAGAGTGCGGGCGGTGAGGAGCGGCAGTGTCCAGGAGCAGGAGAGGTAAGAGTTTTTTTTTACTTTACGTCATCCGAGGCATGGGGTACATCTGAGGCAATGGGGGCTGATAAAAAGAGGCATGTGGGCTGATATGAGACTGGGGCTAGTCAAAAGAGGCATGGGGATGATATGAGGCTAGGGACTAATCAAATATAGGCATGGGGGCTAATATGCGACTGGGGGCTGATCAAAAGATGCATGGGGGCTAATATGAGACTAGGGGCTGATCAAATAAGGCATGGGGGGCTTATTTTAGACTGGGGGTCTGATCTGAGGTCTGAATGGGGTCTTATTTATATTGGGGGTCATTCACTTTTTGGTGTGAGCTGAAGTCTGATTGTGGATCTGATCTGAGGTCTTATTGGGGTCTTATTAACATTGGGGATCTGATTGTAGCTGTGATCTGAGGTCTGATGAACATTGGCGGTCTGATTGCTGGTCTGACCTGAGGTCTAATGAAAAAAAATATATTCTTATTGTCCTCCTCTTATGGGTGAAAAATACGGTAAGTAATTTGGTCCATACCGCAAAAGAAGGCGTACAATCACCCATACATTTTCCGGGGGAAAAAAGCCAGTGTCACATAAAGAATTTCACCACTAAGTAATTCGGTCCATAACGCAAATGGAGGTGTACAATAGTGATGGCCTTGCGGTTCGTCCGGCGGTCGGTTTGCGGCAAACTTTGCGCGTTCGCGATCCGCCGAACATGCAAATGCAGCACGCCAGACCTGCAGGGTATTGCGATTGTGAGGTCACGGTTATGGGCAATCGAGGGTTACTCACTGTTTGGAGGAGAACCCTGGGCAGGCATGCGGCAGTGAAGGAGAGGCTGACACAAAGTTCCTCTGGGGCACACTCTGTATGTAGAGACCAGGCCTGATGGTGGATGAGGTGCCCTGGATGTTGCAGGTGTTTTGAGTGCCTGGGGCAAGGTCCCTTTAAGGATCGTGACGCCAGTGCCTGTAACGGTGGCACACCGGTTTCCAGTAGCAATAAGTGAGGTACACAGGTGGTATAGTGAACCAAACGTTGCTTTACTTTAAACAGTCCAACTTTGTACATACAGTTGGTAATGATGCAGTCCCTTTTATCATATATTTCACAAGCAGGCTTACATTCAATAATGGCAGGTATAATCTTGCAAGATACTTGGAGGGTATACAATTAATGCTTCACAGACCAGGCTGCACTATCTCACAGCTATTCTGGCTGGCTGTATCCCAAGGCCCGGATGCCTAAATGCTGGCTTTAATCCTTGGTAAAATAATCTTCCTCCCGTATTGACCCTTGCTTCTATTTTATATCTGAGCTGGTTGTACTGGCACTGCTTGGTATGTAGGTGTCTGCAGGTTTCTCCCAGGAAGCACATCTCTTCTCTTGGGGTAATCTTCTGAGCAAACTGTGGCTCACTTTATCGACAGGCAGGCTATAATCCTTCACTAGCCTCCTGGTAGCAACTAGCAGCCTGGACTATCTAGCTGCATGTCAGGAGGAGGCCCTCAGCATATCTCTGGCTAAGATGCCCTCTCACTTCTGTGTCCACAGACTCCTGACTATAGACTAACTCCTCCCTGTCTGGGCCTGAACATTTATACTAGGGGCTCCCTATCTCCCTCTAGTGTCTAGGGTGCCTAACTACACCCTAATAGGCCTGCTATGCATATCACAGGGGAACAATACATGTAAAAACACATAGAAAATACATTAAAGTACATGGTTAAATATAATATTACTGTCCCTTAGGAGTAGGAGTAACACGTGACCCAATTGACCCTTGTGTGGTGCCCACCCCTACCTAGTGGGACACTACACAAACATATGGCGATGTCCCAGCGCGCCATATTCTTTTGCATTGCGCCAAACTTTGACCCATGAGACATCCATCAGGTGGGACAGGACAGCCAACTGAGACGTTTCAGCACATGGACATACCCCCTACCCTATAACAGAACCCGATCTGGCAGCCATTTTACATCATGTGTTTTGCCAGTGTAGGGAGAGGTTGCATTTTGGAGCAGGGACAGGCTGTTAGGAACTTAGAGACACTAAACGCTAGCTAATAGGGCCACAAAAGTCAGTTTAAGGACTGGTAATGTTGTGCTATCGATAGGTGTGATACACAGAGGGGTGTGATATACTTACAATATACTTTCTAATTCTCCACTGAAGAAGATGGCTGCTTGATTCTTAGCTCTCCCACCTCGTGTTGCTCCACAGCTGCTCACAGCGCACCACACCTGAGCTAAATGGCTGAGTGGCGTCCCACAGAATATTAAAACCGGGATCTACCTACTTGGAGCTGTTCTGAACCTGGTGGGAACCCTGTGGGATTGGCTGTACCCTGCTCCCTGCGTGCCGCCTCATAGAGCGCATCCACCTGCGCGCCGTTCTCCTGCACGCTACCCGTCAACACGTGGCTCCCAGTGGTGCACTTATCTCATAAGGACGGAGGAAGGAAAGTGGAGACAGCCGGTCTACAGAGGGAAGGAGCGGGTCGGGAATTCTCGGTAAGACTCCTCGCCATATAACATACACGTTCTCCTTCCCCTAGCGCTAGTAAAGAAGCGGCAACCTGCCCACACAGACAAGGAATAGGGGGGCCCCTGCACTGCAAGCAGCCATCTTGAGCAGACAGGCGCACAGTCTCACAGCCCAAAACGTTCATCCAGTGCATTACATAGTCTGATATGCAACATATCTGGGGGCCATACCCCCTACCCTCTTTTACGTCTCTCTCCCTCATAGAGGCAACAATATCCCACATACTGTAGGGACTCTAAATACTTTACAGAAAGTGCTAAGCAGGTGGCTCACTCTGATTTGTCACGACAGGTGCACAGGTTCAAAAAACACCCCTTAGTTCTGGTAGATAGATATAGATTTGGATAGAACCGGCACTCAAAACAATTGGAATAAGCGTGGAAGTAAATTAAAATTATTTATTAAACAATAAGCATTGATTATGCTATATTCTGTGTACATCAGAGTAAAAATTCATAAAAATGACATAAAAAACATAAAAAATATATATACCAAATATATATCTCCAATATAGAGGGGTCTCAAATGCTGGGCACAGCAGACTGCATCCGTGTCCCTCCCAGTTGGGTAAGGCTATTAGATCGCAGGCGTCTATGCCAAAGCAGAATATTTGAGATATACACCGTGGTACATAGCATAAAATACTATATTTGAGGGGATTCAATGGCAGGTATCCCACATAATCCTAATTGCATAAATTGCTCCAACGTGTAGGGTAGGGAATCTAAGATAGTCAGATGTGGTCTATATTTTGGACCATGAATGGATCGTCCAGCACCTGTAACAGTCTCAGATTCAAAGTCACTTGTCCAGCACGTCTGTAATCACAGTGCCTGTGCCGTCTCTCATGCAGAGAATCGGTGTAGTTCCTCTGAACTAAGTGTTACTCACTGTGTCTCCGTATAGGATCACTCGATTGGATCTGCGGCGGAATTTCTACCGTGGCGTCCCACGCTTCAGCTTTTTCTCCGCTGTGTTTGTGTTGGATCCGGTTAGTAGTAGGATCCCGTCTCTACTCTCGCGAGAGACCTGTGTTGGACCTGTGTTAGCTATTTCAGCTGTTACACTTCAGTGAGTCTTACAACACTTGCAGATCTTCTATAGGTGGATATATTCTCTCCGTCCTTTTAGTACATGGCCATGTACTGCTGAGATGATTCTTTCACAGGTAATACGCCCAGACGCGTTTCGAGATACCTTATCTCTTCCTCAGTGGGTATGACCTGTGAACACTGCTCTTGTGTGTTATATACTCTCATCTCAATTAGTTGGTTACTTTCACCTGTTCCAAAGCTTGTATCAGGACATAGACGCTTTGCTTTTCATTTACCCTTTCATTTCCATATAATGTTTCCATCTTAGAATCCTCTTTCAGTAGTATTAATGGTATCAAACATAAATAAGTATATTCATATATGATAGCTATACACTCAAATATAGAATAAAAAATGTGAATAAGTATAAAAAATATATAAAAGACATATAAAAAAGACATATAAAAAAGTGGATGAACCACTGTTCAGTAATGTATATTGGCAGACATTTGAATTCCTACATTGTGGGGAAATGTTTTTATATATCGCCATCATGTAGTCAATAATTATCTACCCACATTTGGATATTAATCCCCATACTCCTAAGGGCTGGTTCGCTAAATCTCAGGATACTATTGAGATTTTATTTTAATATAATCCTCATTTTATTAATAATCCTCATTTTTAATATGTTTACCTTCTTACATCTTTTTCTATATTATTTTTGTTCCTTATTTCTATATGATTTATACCTGTAATTTTCTTACATTTTTCTGAAAATTGCGTTTTTTTATTGCGGTTTTCCTTGTGCGGTTTTTTTATGTGCGTTTTTTCTGGGGATGCGTTTTTTTGAAAAATTCAAAAAGGTTTTTTTCTATTTATATATATATATATATATATATCTCACATAGTTTTATCCTCATTCTAATTGAGGGATTTTCAATTCCATAGGTGTTATTATATTTTCTATTTCTCAAAGTTATACCTTCATCTTCACAATCCATCTCTATTTTCATCTATGCTGCTGTGGATAACTGACATATTATAATCTAAATAAAGCCAAAAATCTCCAAATCTGAGTTCAACCCCGCTGGGAGGAGACTGCCAAAATCATAGATTCTTCTGGACTCAGCCCGTGACATTCTCATAATGTGATTCAGGTGTTACAGGTGCTGGACGATCCATTCATGGTCCAAAATATAGACCACATCTGACTATCTTAGATTCCCTACCCTACACGTTGGAGCAATTTATGCAATTAGGATTATGTGGGATACCTGCCATTGAATCCCCTCAAATATAGTATTTTATGCTATGTACCACGGTGTATATCTCAAATATTCTGCTTTGGCATAGACGCCTGCGATCTAATAGCCTTACCCAACTGGGAGGGACACGGATGCAGTCTGCTGTGCCCAGCATTTGAGACCCCTCTATATTGGAGATATATATTTGGTATATATATTTTTTATGTTTTTTATGTCATTTTTATGAATTTTTACTCTGATGTACACAGAATATAGCATAATCAATGCTTATTGTTTAATAAATAATTTTAATTTACTTCCACGCTTATTCCAATTGTTTTGAGTGCCGGTTCTATCCAAATCTATATCTATCTACCAGAACTAAGGGGTGTTTTTTGAACCTGTGCACCTGTCGTGACAAATCAGAGTGAGCCACCTGCTTAGCACTTTCTGTATACTATTGCTTTACCCCTCTATCAAGCGGGTAGAGCTCCTCTGATTTAGCCATGGACTTTTGGAATCACGTGGAATTGAAACGGCAGACAGCTGAAGCCTATAATTTTGAAGGGAATGTGAACAATGAACACCTTAATAAACCCACATTAGCGGGAACATTTAAAGAACTAGAACACCTGTTACAAAAACAGTTAAAACAATACTGGGAGGTACGTTCATTGAGACAATTTATAGAACAAGGGAAAATTCCCAGAGGGCTGTTACTTAATAAAATACCAGCACAAGACCTCTGTTGCGAATCCTTTAACCAAGAATGGGAGAAATTACTATTCTCACAATCTATCTCATTGATACATCTAATAATAAAAAGGAGGATGGAAATATTAGAAAATTTAAACCTTGAAATAGCTAAATACAAACAGCTGCTTGAAAAATTCCCCAAAGATAGTGAATTTGAGGAATGGGAAGAAAGATTATGTAAAGGCCTAGATCGGACAGAATTGGAAATAATGAACAAAAAAACAAAGAAATATAAGAACTTTCCTAAAACTCGATCTGATCCACCGCAGTCAGAAGTGGTGGTATCAAACATAGAGAGAGAGTTATACCCACAAGAGAGAGGACTGGAGGGAGGACAAAATACCAACTACAATCAGGGAGGATACAATATACCAACACACAATAGATATGAAACATTACAAGATAAGTATTTTTTAGACAGGACCCCACCACATAACAAACCACGGATAAGACACAGATCACCCTCACCAAGATTAAACCAACACCCACAGACACCATTAAGGAATCACATACGTCAAACTCCACCAATTCATCCATACAATCTGAGACAGCGGAATCAGTCCCCAATATACCATCAACAACCATACAAACGACCGTACAGGGGACAACACCATCAATATCAACACACAAAATCAGAGAAAGAAAGACAAGAAGAGGACAGAGGAAGAAGGGGGAAAGACAGAAGGAGAAACTAATAAACTCATTAGATTCAATAGTCAATATAAGTTCTACCGTACTTACAAATACACAAATGAAACTCCTAGACAAAGGATTAAAATTCGCTCCCACATCCAAACTCAACAAGTTCGACACATATATAGGTCTCCAAAAATTTATGAGGAAATTATGTCTACGGAAATATTTCCAAAAAAATCCCAGCATAGTAGAATCCCCAACACGAGATGATAACGAGAATAGGGGAGGAGTACAACATACCAATCTGAAGAATAGATCACGGAAATTCCCAAAAAATGAGATTGGCCATGATATGGCAACATTTCAAAGATCAATCGAAAATGATCTGAGAAAAATCAAAGATAGACAGAGCCAAAGAAATAATTTAACAGGGGGAGAAATTCGGGCCATCAAAGAACTGCAAAAACAGGAGAATATTACAATACGCCCCGCAGATAAGGGCGGGGCTATTGTAGTTATGAATACCACACAGTATATAGACGAGTGTCTTAGACAATTGGAAGACACTACGACATATAAAAAACTAAAAGGAGACCCAGGCCAGGAATTCAATAAAAGCCTCACAAATTACTGCGACAGAGGTGTAAGTGACAAAATACTGTCTGATCAGGAACGGAACTTTATTTTGGGCACGCAGGGAAGACTTCCGGTCTTCTACTGCCTGCCCAAAATCCATAAAAATTTGGAACAGCCACCAGGACGTCCCATAATATCTGGGATAGGATCTATGACCTCGAATCTCTCCCAATACATTGATGTATTATTACAACCTGTGGTGAGGAGAACTATGTCGTATATTCGAGATACCACAGATATTATTGGGACGCTAGAAGGTCTTGATGTAGAACCAGGCTGGATCATTGGGACATTAGATGTCCAGTCTCTCTATACCAGTATAAGACATGATCAAGGTATAGCAGCAGTGAAGTCACAACTAGAAATAGATGGGACTTTATGCCCTAAACAAATTGAATTCTTGATGGAGGGCATCAAATTTATTCTCCATCACAATTATTTTTATTTTGAGGGCGGTCACTATTTGCAGCTGTGTGGGACGGCCATGGGGACCAGGTTCGCCCCCAGTTATGCAAATCTATTTTTGGCACAGTGGGAACATGAAAACATCACCCCCAAACTGGGGACGGACCTGGCCCTATGGCGTCGCTACATAGATGACGTCCTGTTTGTATGGAGAAAGGATGAACATCAATTGCAAGAATTCTTAGAGGCCCTGAATTACAATGACAAAAATTTAATTTTTTTGTCCAAAATTAAAGAAACATCTATAGAGTTTCTGGACATCCAGATTACACAATGTGACAACAAATACAGGTGTAATACCCATTACAAACCAACAGCAAAAAACAGCTTTATACCATTCACAAGCTGTCACCTGCCCCAGTGGCTACTAAATATTCCCTCAGGACAATTCCGCCGTATAAAGCGAAATTGTACTGAGGAAGTGGACTTTGAAATTGAGGCCCTCAAAATGAAAGAACAGTTTGAATGTAAAGGTTACCCCGAAAAAATCCTGACAGATGCTCTGGTAAAAATAAGGGAAACAGAGAGAGAAACCTTCTTTCAGCCAAATATTCACAAAAACACAAATAAGGAAGGGGAATTGAGAATAATCTTACCCTACAGTTCACAATCTAAACAAATACGGCACATCATAAACCAACACTGGCACTTTCTTTTAAGAGATAAGGTCATTGGACCCATGTTGCACACTTCCCCACTTATCACTTTCACTAAGGCACCCAACCTAGGTTTAAAATTAGCACCCACAATAAATAATCACAAGAAAAAAGAAGCACCTACACTCCAAAAATGGCTGAATATGAACGGGTTCTATAGATGTGGGAGATGTTCGGGGTGTAAAAACTCAACATTCCCAAAAAAGATAAGTAAGGTCCAATCCACTCAGAATGAATTCAGTTTGGATATTAAGGGTTGCCTGACATGTGACTCCTCCAGTGTGGTCTACCTTTTCCAGTGCCCCTGCCAGAAACAATACATTGGCAGAACTAAAAGACCCTTGAGAGTAAGAATAACAGAACATCTAAATAACATCAGAAAAGGATATGAGAACCATTCTCTATCCAAACACTTTAAATTGTCACACAACAGTGACCCCAAGGGCTTTTCTTTTGTGGCCCTGGAGAAGGTGGACATACACTGGAGGGGAGGAAATCACATTATGAGAATGTCACGGGCTGAGTCCAGAAGAATCTATGATTTTGGCAGTCTCCTCCCAGCGGGGTTGAACTCAGATTTGGAGATTTTTGGCTTTATTTAGATTATAATATGTCAGTTATCCACAGCAGCATAGATGAAAATAGAGATGGATTGTGAAGATGAAGGTATAACTTTGAGAAATAGAAAATATAATAACACCTATGGAATTGAAAATCCCTCAATTAGAATGAGGATAAAACTATGTGAGATATATATATATATATATATATAAATAGAAAAAAACCTTTTTGAATTTTTCAAAAAAACGCATCCCCAGAAAAAACGCACATAAAAAAACCGCACAAGGAAAACCGCAATAAAAAAACGCAATTTTCAGAAAAATGTAAGAAAATTACAGGTATAAATCATATAGAAATAAGGAACAAAAATAATATAGAAAAAGATGTAAGAAGGTAAACATATTAAAAATGAGGATTATTAATAAAATGAGGATTATATTAGAATAAAATCTCAATAGTATCCTGAGATTTAGCGAACCAGCCCTTAGGAGTATGGGGATTAATATCCAAATGTGGGTAGATAATTATTGACTACATGATGGCGATATATAAAAACATTTCCCCACAATGTAGGAATTCAAATGTCTGCCAATATACATTACTGAACAGTGGTTCATCCACTTTTTTATATGTCTTTTATATATTTTTTATACTTATTCACATTTTTTATTCTATATTTGAGTGTATAGCTATCATATATGAATATACTTATTTATGTTTGATACCATTAATACTACTGAAAGAGGATTCTAAGATGGAAACATTATATGGAAATGAAAGGGTAAATGAAAAGCAAAGCGTCTATGTCCTGATACAAGCTTTGGAACAGGTGAAAGTAACCAACTAATTGAGATGAGAGTATATAACACACAAGAGCAGTGTTCACAGGTCATACCCACTGAGGAAGAGATAAGGTATCTCGAAACGCGTCTGGGCGTATTACCTGTGAAAGAATCATCTCAGCAGTACATGGCCATGTACTAAAAGGACGGAGAGAATATATCCACCTATAGAAGATCTGCAAGTGTTGTAAGACTCACTGAAGTGTAACAGCTGAAATAGCTAACACAGGTCCAACACAGGTCTCTCGCGAGAGTAGAGACGGGATCCTACTACTAACCGGATCCAACACAAACACAGCGGAGAAAAAGCTGAAGCGTGGGACGCCACGGTAGAAATTCCGCCGCAGATCCAATCGAGTGATCCTATACGGAGACACAGTGAGTAACACTTAGTTCAGAGGAACTACACCGATTCTCTGCATGAGAGACGGCACAGGCACTGTGATTACAGACGTGCTGGACAAGTGACTTTGAATCTGAGACTGTTACAGGTGCTGGACGATCCATTCATGGTCCAAAATATAGACCACATCTGACTATCTTAGATTCCCTACCCTACACGTTGGAGCAATTTATGCAATTAGGATTATGTGGGATACCTGCCATTGAATCCCCTCAAATATAGTATTTTATGCTATGTACCACGGTGTATATCTCAAATATTCTGCTTTGGCATAGACGCCTGCGATCTAATAGCCTTACCCAACTGGGAGGGACACGGATGCAGTCTGCTGTGCCCAGCATTTGAGACCCCTCTATATTGGAGATATATATTTGGTATATATATTTTTTATGTTTTTTATGTCATTTTTATGAATTTTTACTCTGATGTACACAGAATATAGCATAATCAATGCTTATTGTTTAATAAATAATTTTAATTTACTTCCACGCTTATTCCAATTGTTTTGAGTGCCGGTTCTATCCAAATCTCACTCTAAATACTTATCTGGACATAATATCATCTCTCCAGCTTTACTTAATAAGGGGCCACGACTGTGATACTTAAAGTATTCACCATGACTAAAAAGAGAGGCAGATCCGCTGCTCCAAGGAAGCTAACTGACATTTTTGAATCGGCTGCACCACCTGGGCCTATCAGATTTGCGTCCACCCCTCCCTCTCCCTGGCCTCTGAGTCCTGCATCACA
This sequence comes from Bufo bufo, assembly GCF_905171765.1. Classification (NCBI taxonomy): domain Eukaryota; kingdom Metazoa; phylum Chordata; class Amphibia; order Anura; family Bufonidae; genus Bufo; species Bufo bufo. Next base: position 488,235,470 of record NC_053392.1, on the reverse strand, counting down.
TTCTAGGGGATCAACAGAGGAATCAGAGCAGCCTCCACTCTCACACAGTGTCACTGACAGTGCTTTTGAGCATGTAGATTCAGGGAAAAGACGGGCAAATATTTTATCCTCTTCATCACCAAATAGCAAAGGCTCGGCTCAGAAAAAGAGTAACATGCTGGATGGGGAAGAAGATCATAATGAGGCCATACCTGGACTGTGATATTTCCCAATTTCCAGCTTCATCAGAGCCTGTTACAGTAGATACCTTAAAGGGCATGCTCATTGTCCTACAAAACATACAAAAATGTAGCATCTTTAATCCACAAGTTCCAGTCCAATGTATCAGCTATAGAGGAAAGAACAGCTCACCTAGAACAAAAAATGGCAGAGTTCTCAAGTGCACACAATGAATTGGCAGATGCACATAACACTCTGGAGGAGGACGTCAAGTGGCTCAAAGCAAAAATCATAGATGCAGAAGACAGATTTCGCAGAAACAATATTAAAGTACGAGGCATACCGGAGGAGGTGACCTCTTCTGAACTTATGGACTATCTCAAAAAACTCTTTCACGCACTGGTACCTTCCTTAACAGCAATGGATATTACCTTAGACCGTGCACACAGAATCCCTAAGCCCAAAACAGCGCCAAGTAAAGCTCCAAAAGACGCACTTGTGAGGGTGCACTTCTACCACATCAAAGATCTCATAATGTACAAGGCCTGCAAGCATGGTTCCTTTCCGCAGCCTTACACAGATATATCTTTATTTCCGGATCTCTCTGCAGCGACGCTTCAAGCTAGGAGGGACTTCCTACCAATAACCATGTTGCTAAGGGATAAGGGCATCAAATACCGCTGGGAATTCCCCATCAAGCTCCTAATCTCCAGGAATGGAACAACTTCAGTCATTTCATCGGTGAAGGAAGGATTGGCTGTGCTGAGGAAATGGAACATCATAACCCTTCGCATTTTCCACCCCAGTACTTCCAGCAGACATTCACCGATGGTCACCGCCGATTGGACAACAGTCACCACTTGAATCTCATTTTGGTTGCCATTTGTTAATTGTAATTTTACTTCTACAGGTGTTAATATTATCTTACCTGAGCCCACACATTGAGCATCTGAACAGACTTTATTATGTCTCCCCCCTTTGCACTACAGTACACTGAAATTCCGTACCAGAGGAATGTCAGTTTTGCAAACTGGTACTTAAGTGAATTTTATATAGTTTTTCAGTTTTTACTAGTTATAGGCGACTTGGGCATTGCACACCACACCAAATCCTTAAATGTGAAACATATGGACACTCCCCCGTGGAGCACAGGCATAGCAGTCTATACAGAATACTATGGAAATATCTATAGCTTCCCTTAATGTCAAGGGCCTCAATAGCCCTTATAAACGTAGCATGGTTTGGAAAGAGGCCAAATCTTTTGGTTGCGAGACTAAAGTCTCCCAAATTCACCAATAAATCATTCTCTCATATCTTCTTATCATCGTGCCTTGCGAAACATAGGGGAGTGGCCATAGCAGTTAAGAATTCAGTAGCTTTCACTTTGCACAATACCATTATAGATCCTTATGGATGCTATTTAGGACTAATATGTGATACCAATAATGTAACCTATACCTTTGTTAACGTGTACTTTCCCAACAGACATCACATGCGGTTCTGGACGACTCTCTTGACCAGGGTTAGGTCGGTGAGCAGAGGGTTAATGATAATTGGAGGTGATTTTAACACTATTCTGAAAGCCCAGTTAGATACCACTGCGCCTAGAAGACGTCTGCCACTGCTAGCATCCTCTCTGGCCAAGGGGGGTTTCTATGACGTGTGGCGTTCCCGGCATGGAGGTGAGAGAGACAATACTTTTTTCTCTTCCCGTGCCAATCTTACTCAAGAATTGATTTTTTTGTAGTTAACAAGTCTTCTCTACTGAAAACAAACTCCACGAGCATTAAATCCATTACCTGGTCGGATCACGCCCCGTTCACACTCACTGTGTCAGAACAATTTTCCTCCACCCTACGTCCCAATGGCGCCTAAACAATTCCATAATACACAATACAGAATAAATAAAAAAAATTAAAGACTGAACTGTCATTATATTTTGAGTTTAATGACACCCCAAATATGGACCCACAAATCATATGGAACGCACACAAGGCGGTCATGAGGAACATCTTCATTCAATGTTGCGCCCAAGCAAAAAAGAACCGCAATAAAGAAGTTACTGATCTAACTTCTGCTATTCAGCTCCTTGAATTCCTAAACAAAATCGCGGTCGCTCCCTCACATTCCATAGCCCTAAGGCGTTGTTTACAAACACTGCTCGTGTCTCAATATGAATTTTTCTTTAAAAGATTCAAAATACAATGCTACATGCAAAAAAACAAGGCGGGCACCTTTCTAGCTAAAAGACTCAAACTAATTTATACCTCCTCCAGGGTTGCATACCTTCTAGACAAAAATGGAAATAAAATGATTGACCCCAGGCTTATCACAAGTCAATATTATGAAGCCCTCTCAACTTGAAAGTTGATAAGCAAACAACACATCGGAACATATAAACATGTATGGTTGGAATGCCCATTAGTATTTGTTTTTGGAAGGCTACTTTTCTCCTTCTATGAGACATCACAGGAGTAGACATCCCTATGTCACCATCTTTAGCCCTTTGTTTTGTAGAACTAGTTGACCTCCCTACACATATGAGACTTGTATGCGGCCAAGTTATTTTGGCAGCTAGAACCACGATTGCAAGATCCTGGAAATCTAGCTCACCATTGACAATACAAGAATTAATATCAACAGTCAAGGCAACTTATGATTTAGAGAAGCTATTCGCTATTAGATAACATTTGTGGTACAAAACAGCCCAAAAATGGGATCTCTGGGTTAAATTTTAAAACTCACATTCACCTCTAGCTACAGGACCATAGAAATTTGTACTGACCATGCACCCAAGTTATGATACGTAACTTAGAACATGTACTATACCATATATTGGAATGCCTAAACTCGCCTTGTTCTTATATGTTTAAACCTTGTTGCCACTTAGTTAAATATTGAAACAAGACAATGATGTTTTAATTTAATCCTTTTTGTTTTACAGCAAATATCCCTGCGTGGATAACAAAGTTATAACTTTGGTGTGTTACTTGTCCTTTTTTGCTGTACATTGTCAACTTTTCAATAAATCTTAATTGGAAAAAATATATATATATATACTGCTTGAGGGTAATATACCAGCTTTAACTAACAACTGATTGAGGGCTTCCATATATCAGCTTCCACAAAATAGTGATAGAGGTTTTCCATATACCTGCGTCCACAAAATACAGATTGTGGGTTTTGATATACCAGCTACAACTAACAACTGATTGAGGCCTGCCATATATCAGCTTTCACAAAATAGTGATAGAGGTTTTCCATATACTTGCGTGCACAAAATTACTGCTTGAGGGTGATATACCAGCTTCAACTAACAACTGATTGAGGTCTGCCATATATCAGCTTCCAGAAATACTGCTTTTCTCTAAGGACTTTGGCACAGGGTCATTTAGAAGATGACAGACAGAGGAAGAGGCAGACCGTTCTGCAGGGGTGGTAGGTGTTGGGCAGGTGCAGCAGGTCGGAGTGGGAAGTTGGAGAAGTTGCGTGCGATTATGTCAAAGGATGCACCAGAGTTGGTTGGCTCACTCTCTGCTGTGTGCACCCCCAAAAACACCACAAGCACCACCATAGCGCCTCCACTCGAGTCAGAGGAATTATTTTCCCATCCATTCCCAGACCTTACCGTTGTGAGAACCATTCTTGGCATCGGATGAGGAAGAGGAGGTAGCAATGGCCGCCACTCAGTGTTCTGACAACAGTACCCAGATCAGCCCAAGGACGTAGATCCCCTGGTGGTGAAGGTGATGATGATGATGTGTCGATGAATGTCACATGGGTGCCAACAAGAGAGGAAGAGGAGGGGAGTTCAGAGGGAGAGATGAAGCAACAGATAGGGAGGAGAAGGAGGAGAAGCAGGCAGAACTCGCAGTTCACAGGAGGCAAAAAGCAGACTGCAAATGTATCTGGAGCGAGCCATCCACCATGCACGGTCACATCTTGCGCTCCCAGGACGCCGGCACATGGCTCCGCAGTGTGGGCTTTTTTAATGTGTCAGCTGCTGACAATAGTGTTGCCATCTGCAGCCTGTGCTGTCAACGCATAAGTCGCGGTAAGCCCAACACTCACCTAGGAACGACCGCCTTAAGAAGGCTCCTGGCCTCCCATCACGGAGCCCAGTGGGAGCAACACTTTCATAACCCTTAAAGCCACACTCCCGGCACTCCAAGTCCTGCCTCTTCTCCTTCTCCTCTCTCCTCTCATTTGTCCTCCACTCCACCTTCCACCGTGCTGTCGTCGCGTTCATCTGGCACAAGGCAGACTTTCGTGGCCCAAATGTCACGACCTATGATGTACGCCGTGACATTGTTGCCACGCTTGCTGTTGCCGGTGGCAACATGTTGCTGTTTTGGCATATTGTGGCAGTGTCACGGGTTTTGCTGTGTGCACCGTGAATTGCTGGCCATGCATGCTTTTGTCTGCGGCAACCTGTTGACTTTTGCCTGTGTGTGCAATACCCCTTTAAGTAGTGTCTCCCTGCTGTGTGGTGTGTGTGGGGTTAATACTCTGGCTGGAGCAAAGTGGTGAGTTGGGTGTAGTCTCAGGTCTCCTTATATACTCTGGCTTGGAGACTGAGATCAGTTTGGTTTGTTTGCCTTGCATGTGAGATGCTTGATCTGTACTTGGATGAGATCTGAGGGCCATCCAAGTTTGACATCAAGTTTATTAGCAATGTCATCCTGAGTGTTTCCTCCTTGTCTTCCTTCCCCTCCTGGTGTGTCATTTACGGTATGGGTTTAAGTTGGAGATTTGGTGTAAGTCTTGCTTGTGGTTGCATGTCTAGGATGTTGTTGGTGTTTGTCCCTGCATGTGTGCAAGACGTCTCCCTTGTGTGTGTTACCTCCGAAAGGGGGTCCCATTGGTTTCCCGGAGGGGTGAACCTAAAGACATTAGCAGCCTTGCTGGAGCCACCTTGCTTCGGTGTCCACATTAGGGTCCAGGTTGTTTTGGTGTGGTTATTCCATCTTTGCTGCGGCAGGTAAGTGTTTGATGTTCCGTTGTTACATTGTATTCTTACCTGCCGTGCAGTTGCTGCATTGTCTTTCTCCCTATCAGCTACTGGGCCGCTGGAGATGCCTTTCATCCGTGGTGATGGATGAACAGGAGGTCTCTGCCCTCTCACTATGTTGAGGGCGATGCAGGGATTCCTAGACTTCTAGGTTCGTGGGTATGAGCCCCCTTACCATTGAAGGCGGCTCATACAGCCAGGAGACTAGGGCTATTTTAGGGAAGCTTTAGGAGGTGACCAGCTCCCTTTTCCCTGCCTATGGCTTAGTACATGGTGACATTGTATGGTGGGGAATTTCCCCCACTCCCCATTGTGACACCAAATATTCGAGCATAAAAAAATAAAGACGTTGAATAATCCTCTTGCACAACGGCTGACCGCTGGCTTGTCGGAACTGCTAGCCCGCCAACTACTGCCATATAAATTGGTGGACTCAGAGGCCTTTAGAAAAATTGTGGCCATTGGCACACCGCAATGGAAGGTCCCCGGAAGGAAATATTTCTCCCAGAAGGGCATCCCTGAACTATATGGCCACGTTCAGCGGCAAGTTAATATGTCTCTGGCACACAGTGTCGGTGCCAAGATACATCTGACCACAGACACGTGGTCTAGCAAACACGGACAGGGAAGGTACATATCTTTTACTGCCCACTGGGTGAACCTTCTGACGGCCATCAAGTATGTAACCCGTGGCACCCGTGTGGATTTGGTGTTACTGCCACGGATTGCATGCAGGCCTGCCTCTTCTTCTCCTCCTCTTACTCCATCCTCTGTCTCCTCCTCGGCTGACTCCTCTTTTTCCACTGCTACCGCCTCTTCCGCTGCACCCCTCAAGCTCCCAGAACCTATTAGTAGTAGTAAGAGGGTATATGTTTCGTCAAACTAAAAGTGACAGGTACCACGCCCCCTTTTATACAGATAACCCCGCCCCTTTTATATTGATTGATATTGTTTGATATAAAGTTTATATTGCTTGATATAAAGTTTATATCGCTTGATATTATTTTTATATCACTTGATATTGTTTGATATAAAGATTATATCGCTTGATATTGTTTGAAATAAAGATTATATCGCTTGATATTAATTTTATATCGCTTGATATTGCTTGATATTAAGTTTATAGTGTGTGCTATTAAAATTTATAGTGTTTGCCATTAAAATTTATAGTGTTTGATATTAAATTTATAGCGCTAGCTATTAAAATTTATAGTGTTAGCTATTAAAATTTATAGTGTTTGCTATTAAGATTTATAGTGTTTGATATTAAATTTATAGCGCTAGCTATTAAAATTTATAGTGTGTGCTATTAAAATTTATAGTGGTTGCTATTAAAAATTTATAGTATTAGCTATTAAAATTTATCGTGTTTGATATTAAAATTTATAGCACCTGATATTAATTTAATATAATAGTATTAAAATAAAACGATGACGAATATAATTTGGTTAAAAAGCTTTATTTATTTCCTTATTTGCAACAATCATGTAGGGACAGACACGTTTGATTGTAATTACAGCATCGTATACATAAGCGTTTCATGCGTTTTGTTACAAATGATCGCACAATACGGTCATTTTTTCTAAAATCGTTAGTGAACATTTTTAAAACATTTTCAAAAGACATTCCTTTAGCGAGACATTGTAAGATATAGATACAGTAATGGCCGCAGACGGAACTAACGGCGTCTTGTATTTGTCTGTTTTGATATCTTATAGTCTTAAAATTTTTATATAAAAACTGCATAAAGTCGCCAGGAAATATTTCATTTGCGGGGGATAAACCATAACTATCAAAAAAATAAGATATATCATTCGGGTATAATATAATTAAAATCCAATGCTTCCCCCGCTGAGATGAATTATCCGTATTTACAATGTAGGCAGCGGGCCTGTCGATGATTTTACCTCCAGGTAATAAATCACATGGGAATACACCTTTAAATATGCGCCTGGCGTTAATATCAGCTTTAATAACACAGGCAATTTCATAATTATTCATTTTTATTGAAAATCATATAAGACCTCCCGACGATTATTCATTTCAATAATATTTTCATGAACTGAATATACAATCATATTAATTGTGTTTGCAATCGGCTCGGCAAATCTAATTTCAGCTCTCAGATTGCCAGTTTTTACTAGAGAGAAATGACCGCCGGGCTCTTGATCCGGCGATAAATCAAAAGCGAACAAAGTGTAACCGTTCAAGAACTCGTGTCGATCGACGGATAAAGCGTTGTCGGCCTTGTGTTTCCCCGAAATATGTACTAGGGACATATATTCACAAACAGCTGATTCGTCTTGGAAATTAGGTTGAAAAGGTTTTGCCGGTATCTGTTGACCATCCAAATATAAGGCTGCATAATTCACATTATAGTGGTTGAAGCACAAAGGATTTCTTTGGTAACTCCCGGAAAATGATTCGTTATCCACAAACGATAGTATTACTGTTTTTGGTAGGATTCTCGTGGTTGCAAATGCGAGTACTTGCGGGGACGCTATACACTTTAAGCGATGCCCGATCTATCGAGTACTTCGCGTTAGCTGTTAACAGAGCGCGACTGTGACCGATTCTTACAGCGGGCGATACTTGTACTCTTTTGACAAACAGGGAAGCGTGCTGTATTTGGACTTTAAAATGGGCCGCCTCGGTCAATTTTATCTTTAGGTCTAAACCGTTCAGTATTAGCTTCGGTTGATTAAATATATCGGCGTAAATGGGGCCCATTAATTCAACACTCTTAGATCGGGCTGAATACTTTGCTCTCCTGCTGAAGCCTTCATTACGCCCATCGATAACCCGGTCATCATGATGCCCCGCTGTGTCTTTATAGAATAAACCGGCGGTAAATTGGGACGCTAAAGTTTGTGAACTATAATTTATTAGGGACTCTATATACGCTCTATACGTATAAAGGTTGTCGCTTCTTGAAATCAACGTGTCGCCGAGCGTTATATCCAGTTGATTAAAAAGACTCGCTATAGGGTAGTTAATAAGCGCAATGCGGGAGCCTTCGGGTATGGGGGTGTTATCAGGACTAACGATTTTGCAAACAACGTGTAACAAGGTGTTATTAAGATCGTAATAATATTCACCGCTGCCCGTGATGTAGAATTCCAAAGGGGCATTGTCAGTGATTGCTGCGATTGGCTGTACCTCTACATAAAGCGATTTTTTAATGCTTGTTTGGGTAGGCGGTATTTGAAAGATATCCAATTCTGATTTGGCGTACTCGGCGGAGGCGTCATGCACGAAAGCCATAGCGGGTGACTAGAAGATGTCACTCGATGAACGACTTCTTGTTTTCTGGCGGCGACGTCTCTTAGGTTTTGCTACTTTATTCATAAAAGTTGGTAAGACAATGGCCGCGCGTTCACGTTTTCTTTTACGCGTTTTTTTACGTATTTGTACGACACCAGAGCCCTCCTGGCGCTGCGCCGACCTATTTATACGATCCATAAAGGCGGTCGAGGCCGTAGTGACAACGTCTTTAGCAATGTTACGGGCGGCTGTTTTCACGTGCGGTTTTACAAGCTCCACACCTTTCTTAAATAGGGGAACGACACGTCGGAACAGACCCCTAAATAATCCGGCGAGTCCAGAACCATGCATGAATTCAGTACTGTGAAACCCGTCCAAGCCATGACCGGCTTGCGTTATGTAATAATGCGTATATGCGTCTGGGTCACCGTACACTCTCTGGGACAACATTTTAATGCGTCGTCACAGCGCGCGGTCTAAAGTGTAATCGCACAATAGTCTTACCGTATTTGAATTTAACAGGTTTAGCCTGGTCCGTGAGTATCGATATTGTGACCGTGTCAAAATGATGCTTACAAACAGGTATATAGTCCGGCCGGTGATACTTTTGCGTGACTATATCACCATTTTTACCGCCTAACTCGACAGTTCTTAAAAGTTGTACGTAACTATCGCCAACAAGTTGATGTTGGACGATATCGGTACAAACAAATAATGTATAAAAACCAGCTTTAATATCGGAATAAATTTTTTTCTCTTTTGATGAAACTAGAGCAAGCCCCTTTATACCGCCAACATGATGTTCTAAAACAGGTAGTCCTTTGTAGCGGAGAGTGATGTGCTCGGTGTCTACATTCTTGAGCGACGGAGCTTGCGAATACCCCGTCAGCCCCAAAATATTCCCCAACTTCACACAAGGCATGAACTTGTAGGCTGGTGAATTCAGTACATAAACGGTTCTGTCAATATCGTCGTATCTTAGACACAGTTGATCGGGTGGTATTTTTATAGATTCAAGTTTGCTATTAATGGCTTTGATGAGATCGTGCATATTGGCGTAATAACCCGATTTAACAAAAAGCTCACTGATCGACTCGGAGCGCTGTGCGACGTAAAATACACCATCTCCGGGGCCAAAGGTTTCCCACGTATGTGGATACTGAATTTCCACTAAAGCCACTTCGTAAGGGCCGCGAAGATGCACCACTTTTGCTAACTTAGTGGTGTAATCGGCGATGTCGTTTTCGGGATAAAGTTTGGCAGAGGTGTTGCAGGGCAGCGTGATAAAAAACGATCCGTCCTCCATAGTTTACAGACGCATCAACTGTTTTTCAGGTACCCAAGAGTTAAACTTGTCGGGGTAACCTATCCACTTTACAAAACACAGCGTTTTACCACGAACTTTCTTCTTTTTCAGTATTTTTTCTATCCTGTAAACTCGTAGCTTGCCGAGAGTTACATTTTGGACTTCCTCCGGGTAGAATGAGCCTTCAATGAGCTCATCGGACAGGTCTTTCAACTTATAAAGGGGTCGGAGGCCCCGAGTGTTTACAGCGTGAATTTTAAATATCTCGTCCGTATAGGTTTGTTCATACCCCTTTGTAAAAAACCCCTTACAACGCACAATTCTGACGTGGTCACCTATTTTTAATAACGGTTTAACTTTTTTAATAGTATCGTAACACCCGTAGATATTTTTCCAAACGGTTAAAGAGTTCTCTTTTGTCACATCGACTGGGCGCCGCCTTATAGTTCTGTGGTATGTGTGGTTATAACTATACACCAAGTCTTGTAACTTGTCAATGTACCTGTACGTGTTTTGTTCTCTAAGATAGCGCCACATTTTAGTTTTCAGCGTTCTATTAAAACGCTCGACCAACGCAGCCTTAACAGCATTTGTAGTTAAAAAATTATGTATTTTATAGGACTCACAAAGACGCCTCATAGGTTTGTTTATAAACTCACGGCCCCGATCAGTCTGGAGCTTTCGGGGGGTTCGGCCGCTTAACTTAAATATCTGCTCAAAAGCGGTAGCCACGGTAGCGCCGGACTTATTTGAAAGGCTTGTCTCTGTAGTCGGCTTTTCCTGACTAGGAAAGATTGGTATAGCTGCCCGTAGGACGTTTTAGTAAGTTCGTTGCTGTCCTGATCTTTATAGCACACAGGACACCCGTGATAAAAACAGCCCTGAAATTCAAAAGCGGTGTGTTTACCGTTAACAAAAGCATACCCGTCCAAAAAATATTTACCGACCTTTTTTTCACCTCCCTTTAATGCGTGTTGTATAGAAATGCCTTCAGCATGTTCAAGATACATGAGCCACTGTATAGCGGGTGTTGAAAAGCGTTTCTGGGTCTTGTGGTAATTATCTGCCGGGACAATCGCTATGGTATTTTTGGGTAGAAATTTAAACCGATACATAGCCATGCACACGGATGCCAATGTGATAAGTTGGAGCGGATCAATACATTTAGTGACCGTTCTGTATTTCTTTTCACGTTTAATGTATTGCAGAACTTTTTGTTCCGTCATAGCCATAATCGTGTCCCTGTAACACTCACAAGCTCTTCTTAAAACCTCCACATCCTGCTTACAGTAAGCTTTTAACTCCTCCTGAAAATTAAAGGTGTCATTTTTATGTTTCTCGGACCAATCTGTGAATTCTTTTTGCTCACAGGGCATCATGTATTCGACTCCGTAACACCTAGCGGCCGCTAGGCCGCCTATGTAGTTTTGATTTTCTGCCGTGTTGAAAAAATGCGGGAAGTGACCCTTGGCGCCTGAAAAACCCATAGCCTCGGGCATCTTGCTGAGCTTCATAGGCATGAAATTCAGCGAGTCTATGAATCTAATTTTTAAGTCCTTCAGGGTAACGCACATTAACCGGCCTCCTTGATTTATAATATCAATTTTAAATTTTTCATTAATCAACTCCTGTAAAACAAAATAAGCGTCGTAGCGTCCTGCATTGTGCGCTATAAACGTGTAACCCGAAAACTTACCGTCTGCAAAAAATCGCACAAAGTCCCGCGTACAGGATTTTCCGCTAAATTGCCAGGAGTTTGGGGCGTATAGTGTGGTTGCGTAAATGAAATTGGGTATGTGCACGCCTGTTTCTTGCATGCATTCAAAATCGTAAAAGATATACTTGTCAGTCATTTTTTTAGGGTTGTATGGCTGCATGTAACAAACATGGTCGTCAAATTTGTCAACCTGCCCGCCGCAGATGGTGCATTTTAAACCGTTACATTTGTGCTCATCGCCGCAGTCTATATATTTGTAACAAAAGCCGCAAAAAGTTTTTTTCTTACAAAGAGCTTTATCACTAAGTGCCCGGTTTCTATGTGTTTCAAAACATGCCTCTGAGCGGCAATACGTCCTGCATATCGGGCAACGTGTGTTATTAGACTGTTCAACACAATTCGGGCTCTGGCACGCTTTACAAAACTGCATACACCCGTGTCGATATTTATGTTTGTATACAGTGCAACAAACGTTGCAAAAATAGTCGAAACCGATAAAGGCTTTTAGATTTTTTATGCCATAATAATGCTTATCATGGTGCAATATATAGACGGTCTTTTCTTTAGCTGTGTGGGCTGTGTGATAATAACGCCACTGCCCCCTATTATGGTACAAAATTTTAATTGTGATGTTAAATTTTTTTTCAAATTCAGCAATGTCCGTAAAAGACACCAAATGCCCCTCGGGTATTTGTAAGTCTCTATGCAGTTGTTGAGCTTTCTCTAACAAGGCGACGTCGCTCAAAGAAGCACCCTCCAAAATAGCGTAAACACTAGCGGCCAGACAGACGTTATTATCGTAATTATTAAAATCGTATAAATGTTGTTTTTTACGATCAATAATACGACTATACGCGACACCGCCCAAACGTCTTCGGGCCCCCCCACGGCGACACCTGACAATAATGACAACTAGTTTAAGTGTATTTCCAGCTATGCACTCCGCGTTACTCTGTAATGCGTTAGCGATATTGTCCAAAAATGTTTCGACTCTAAAACCATCTCTAGAATACCTATTAGAAAAAATCGAATCAAACGTTTCGCCGCCGTCTAAACGCAATTGTATGAAATCACCCGGCTCGACGGCCCGTAAAATCCTATCTAACAATGTCTGTATAGCAGCGTGTATTGCCTCAAGAGCTTCAACAAATGAGCGAATGGCTTCGAGGTTAGCGAATCTGAAGTGTTCCGTGTACATGGTACTATTAAAATTCGCTAAGTCACGCTGTTGATGATATACACGTTCTAGATAAACGGAACTAACGTTTTGTGGTTCTGGGGGATCGTCTGTAATAGCCGTGTTATAGGGCAAGTCGCCATTTTGTGGGCCGCCGGACTGAATACGCTCTGATTGCGTATTTGAATGCCTGTTAGTGTGCAAACTGTTTGGACGGCTGGGCCCCGCTTGCGCTGTCTGCAATTGCTGTTGTGCTTGTCCAGCATTCAGACGAGCCGCCGCAACAGACTTGTTACGACATTCCTGTCTTTTTTTGCGATCTATTTTGTTCGGACGCGTCGGCGCCGTATTGTTACGCCGGCGAAGCCTTTTTTCTCTAGCTATTTTAGAACGTTTAACTGAAGAACAGATTTTTATAGCCTGTTTTAACTTTCGAATCCTAGCACTTACAGTTGTTTTTGAGCTTTTAAAAGGGCGTCCACCTCCACCAGTCATCACTAGTCATTCGCTGCCTAGCAGCTCTTTTTCAAGAGCGTCAAGATGCGTAATCAGTCGTATGCATTTGTTACGCGTAGCGTGTATTTGCCCCTCAGTATTTTTGTTGGGGCTGTTAAACGCTAGAGACGTAGAGTCTTTAACGTAACATTTTAAATGCAGTGCTACGCGTGACATTTTGTCATTACATTTCGCGATATCCCGCAATGCGTCGTACGTCTCGCCACCCCGGCAATAACAGGAATGGACAAGAGGCGCGTATCGCTACTGGGGTTCGCTTATCTGTTGTCCGTTACTGCTTGTGTCTGGTGTATCAAACGTGATGCGCTTTTTACAAGGTATTACATCTTGCGTATTGGTCACCGTTGTTATGTCGCATAAATCTGTAATATCATTTATTACGCTAGTTGGCTCACCACTCTGTAGAACCGGCCGAGGCTTTGTTAGAACTCCAGCTATTGGTGTAAACTGCTCCTGCTGCTGTTTTGTGGTTGCTCGCCGTCTCTCTTTAATGCCTCTGGCTTTGTTGCTTTCTTTTCTTTTGGCTGAAATTTAAAGACAAACATTAAGATATAAGTATTAAGAATTTCACGCTCGCTAATTAAAAAAAACCCCACCACCCGCGAAATATAGATAGGTAATTGATCTATAGATATGTAGCTAGAAATATAGCTAGATAAATAGCTAAATTGATCGAATTTAGATAGTTGTGGGGGTATTTGGATACCTAGAGACATAGATAGATAGATAGATAGATAGATAGATAGATAGATAGATAGATACATAATTTGATAGAATTTAGATAGTTGGGATATTTGGATGTATGGAGACATAGATAGATAAATGGCTAGATATAGATAGCTAGTTAGATAGATGGATATATGTCATTATGACTTTTATTAAAAATTTAAAGACCAGCAGCAAGATGTATGTGTTAAGAACTTGAAGCGGGCCTAATTAAAACAGAGCACCGTGTAATATTAACTTACGGGCATCAGGGCAGCAAAGAGTCGGCAATTAGGGATGAGCGAACCCGAACTGTATAGTTCGGGTTCGTACCGAATTTTGGGGTGTCCGTGACACGGACCCGAACATTTTTGTAAAAGTCCAGGTTCGGGTTCGGTTTTCGGCGCTTTCTTGGCGCTTTTTGAAAGGCTGCAAAGCAGCCAATCAACAAGCTTTATACTACTTGGCCCAAGAGGCCATCACAGCCATGCCTACTATTGGCATGGCTGTGATTGGCCAGTGCACCATGTGACCCAGCCTCTATTTAAGCTGGAGTCACGTAGCGCCGCACGTCACTCTGCTATGATCAGTATAGGGAGAGGTTGCAGCTGCGACGTTAGGGCAAGATTAGGCAGATTAACTCCTCCAAAAGACTTCATTCTGTGATCGATCTGCAGCTGTGGATCATTGAAGTGCTATTATTGACTTGCTCACTTTTTTGAGGCTGCCCAGAGCGTTTTTAGATCACTTTTTTTCTGGGGGGATCGGCGGCCATTTTGTGACTTGTGGTGCGCCAGCACGAGCTATCACAAAGTGTATTTAACCATCGATAGTGTGGTTATTTTGTGCTATATCCTACATCAGCTGCAGGCTGAGCCTGTGTCACCTAAGTGCATTTAACCATCAACAGTCTGGTTATTTTTTGGCCATATACTACATCAGCTGCAGGCTGAGCCTGTGTCACCCAAGTGCATTTAACCATCAACAGTCTGATTATTTTTAGGCCATATACTACATCAGCTGCAGGCTGAGCCTGTGTCATCCAATTGCATTTAACCATCAACAGTGTGGTTATTTTTTGGCCATATATTACATCAGGGGCAAGTTGAGCCTGTCACCCAGCGCCTAAAAAATAGACCTGACATTTCTATTCAACCAAATCTGCACAGTTTTAGCTGGTCAAGTTATTTGTAGTGACCGTAAAAGCAGACTTTTTGTTCTGGGTTGAAAAAGCATTGCCAAATTTGCTATTCTGAAAATAACTAGTTTGTGGTATTTGAGGCCTACTTGAAATCTATCCCAAAAAGAAAATCTTACATTGAAGGTATTGATAGTGTCATTCAGAAAAACCTAAGACACACGCTAGCGTGCTGATAGAAGTGTCATTCTGTGATTAAACCTATAACTGTCACACAGCGCAAAAAAAACAGGTCTCACATCTCTATTCAACCAAATCTGCACAGTTTTAGCTGGTCAAGTTATTTGTAGTGACCGTAAAAGCAGACTTTTTGTTCTGGGTTGAAAAAGCATTCCCAAATTTGCCATTCTGAAAATAACTAGTTTGTGGTATTTGAGGCCTACTTGAAATCTATCCCAAAAAGAAAATCTTACATTGAAGGTATTGATAGTGTCATTCAGAAAAACCTAAGACACACGCTAGCGTGCTGATAGAAGTGTCATTCTGTGATTAAACCTATAACTGTCACACAGCGCAAAAAAAAACAGGTCTCACATCTCTATTCAACCAAATCTGCACAGTTTTAGCTGGTCAAGTTATTTGTAGTGACCGTAAAAGCAGACTTTTTGTTCTGGGTTGAAAAAGCATTCCCAAATTTGCCATTCTCAAAATAACTAGTTTGTGGTATTTGAGGCCTACTTGAAATCTATCCCAAAAAGAAAATCTTACATTGAAGGTATTGATAGTGTCATTCAGAAAAACCTAAGACACACGCTAGCGTGCTGATAGAAGTGTCATTCTGTGATTAAACCTATAACTGTCACACAGCGCAAAAAAAAACAGGTCTCACATCTCTATTCAACCAAATCTGCAGTTTTAGCTGGTCAAGTTATTTGTAGTGACCGTAAAAGCAGACTTTTTTTTCTGGGTTAAAAAAGCATTCCCAAATTTGCCATTCTGAAAATAACTAGTTTGTGGTATTTGAGGCCTACTTGAAATCTATCCCAAAAAGAAAATCTTACATTGAAGGTATTGATAGTGTCATTCAGAAAAACCTAAGACACACGCTAGCGTGCTGATAGAAGTGTAATTCTGTGATTAAACCTTATAACTGTCACACAGCGCAAAAAAAAACAGGTCTCACATCTCTATTCAACCAAATCTGCACAGTTTTAGCTGGTCAAGTTATTTGTGGTGACCGTAAAAGCAGACTTTTTGTTCTGGGTTGAAAAAGCATTCCCAAATTTGCCATTCTCAAAATAACTAGTTTGTGGTATTTGAGGCCTACTTGAAATCTATCCCAAAAAGAAAATCTTACATTGAAGGTATTGATAGTGTCATTCAGAAAAACCTAAGACACACGCTAGCGTGCTGATAGAAGTGTCATTCTGTGATTAAACCTATAACTGTCACACAGCGCAAAAAAAAACAGGTCTCACATCTCTATTCAACCAAATCTGCACAGTTTTAGCTGGTCAAGTTATTTGTAGTGACCGTAAAAGCAGACTTTTTGTTCTGGGTTGAAAAAGCATTCCCAAATTTGCCATTCTCAAAATAACTAGTTTGTGGTATTTGAGGCCTACTTGAAATCTATCCCAAAAAGAAAATCTTACATTGAAGGTATTGATAGTGTCATTCAGAAAAAACTAAGAAACACGCTAGCGTGCTGATAAAAGTGTCATTCTGTGATTAAACCTATAACTGTCACACAGCGCAAAAAAAAACAGGTCTCACATCTCTATTCAACCAAATCTGCACAGTTTTAGCTGGTCAAGTTATTTGTAGTGACCGTAAAAGCAGACTTTTTTTTCTGGGTTGAAAAAGCATTCCCAAATTTGCCATTCTCAAAATAACTAGTTTGTGGTATTTGAGGCCTACTTGAAATCTATCCCAAAAAGAAAATCTTACATTGAAGGTATTGATAGTGTCATTCAGAAAAACCTAAGACACACGCTAGCGTGCTGATAGAAGTGTCATTCTGTGATTAAACCTATAACTGTCACACAGCGCAAAAAAAAACAGGTCTCACATCTCTATTCAACCAAATCTGCACAGTTTTAGCTGGTCAAGTTATTTGTAGTGACCGTAAAAGCAAACTTTTTGTTCTGGGTTGAAAAAGCATTCCCAAATTTGCCATTCTGAAAATAACTAGTTTGTGGTATTTGAGGCCTACTTGAAATCTATCCCAAAAAGAAAATCTTACATTGAAGGTATTGATAGTGTCATTCAGAAAAACCTAAGACACACGCTAGCGTGCTGATAGAAGTGTCATTCTGTGATTAAACCTATAACTGTCACACAGCGCAAAAAAAAACAGGTCTCACATCTCTATTCAACCAAATCTGCACAGTTTTAGCTGGTCAAGTTATTTGTAGTGACCGTAAAAGCAGACTTTTTGTTCTGGGTTGAAAAAGCATTCCCATATTTGCCATTCTCAAAATTGTGGTGAACGGGAACAATGAGGAAAACATCTAATAAGGGACGCGGACGCGGACGTGGACATGGTCGTGGTAGTGTCAGTGGACCCTCTGGTGCTGGGAGAGGACGTGGCTGTTCTGCCACAGCCACATGTCCTAGTGAACCAACTACCTCAGGTCCCAGTAGCCAGCAGAATTTACAGCGATATTTGGTGGGGCCCAATGCCGTTCTAAGGATGGTAAGGCCTGAGCAGGTACAGGCATTAGTCAATTGGGTGGCCGACAGTGGATCCAGCACGTTCACATTATCTCCCACCCAGTCTTCTGCAGAGAGCGCACAGATGGCGCATGAAAACCAAGCCCATCGGTCTGTCACATCACCCCCATGCATATCAGGGAAACTGTCTGAGCCTCAAGTTATGCAGCAGTCTCTTATGCTGTTTGAAGACTCTGCTGCCAGGGTTTCCCAAGGGCATCCACCTAGCCCTTCCCCAGGGGGGGAAGAGATAGAATGCACTAACGCACAACCACTTATTTTTCCTGATGATGAGGACATGGGAATACCACCTCAGCACGTCTCTGATGATGACGAAACACAGGTGCCAACTGCCGCGTCTTTCTGCAGTGTGCAGACTGAACAGGAGGTCAGGGATCAAGACTGGGTGGAAGACGATGCAGGGGACGATGAGGTCCTAGACCCCACATGGAATGAAGGTCGTGCCACTGACTTTCACAGTTCGGAGGAAGAGGCAGTGGTGAGACCGAGCCAACAGCGTAGCAAAAGAGGGAGCAGTGGGCAAAATCAGAACACCCGCCGCCAAGAGACTCCGCCTGCTACTGACCGCCGCCATCTGGGACCGAGCACCCCAAAGGCAGCTTCAAGGAGTTCCCTGGCATGGCACTTCTTCAAACAATGTGCTGACGACAAGACCCGAGTGGTTTGCACGCTGTGCCATCAGAGCCTGAAGCGAGGCATTAACGTTCTGAACCTTAGCACAACCTGTATGACCAGGCACCTGCATGCAAAGCATGAACTGCATTGGAGTAAACACCTTAAAAACAAGGAAGTCACTCAGGCTCCCCCTGCTACCTCTTCTGCTGCTGCCGCCTCGGCCTCTTCTGCTGCTGCTGCCGCCGCCTCGGCCTCTTCCTCCGCCTCTGGAGGAACGTTGGCACCTGCCGCCCAGCAAACATGGGATGTACCACCAACACCACCACCTGCGTCACCAAGCATCTCAACCATGTCACACGGCAGCGTTCAGCTCTCCATCTCACAAACATTTGAGAGAAAACGTAAATTCTCACCTAGCCACCCTCGATCCCTGGCCCTGAATGCCAGCATTTCTAAACTACTGGCCTATGAAATGCTGTCATTTAGGCTGGTGGACACACACAGCTTCAAACAGCTCATGTCACTTGCTGTCCCACAGTATGTTGTTCCCAGCCGCCACTACTTCTCCAAGAGAGCCGTGCCTTCCCTGCACAAACAAGTGTCCGATAAAATCAAGTGTGCACTGCGCAACGCCATCTGTGGCAAGGTCCACCTAACCACAAATACGTGGACCAGTAAGCACGGCCAGGGACGCTATATCTCCCTAACTGCACACTGGGTAAATGTAGTGGCGGCTGAGCCCCAGGCGGAGAGCTATTTGGCGCACGTCCTTCCGCCGCCAAGGATCGCAGGGCAACATTCTTTGCCTCCTGTCTCCTCCTCCTCCTACTCAGCTTCCTCCTCCTCTTCTTCCACCTGCTCATCCAGTCAGCCACACACCTTCACCACCAACTTAAGCACAGCACGGGGTAAACGTCAGCAGGCCATTCTGAAACTCATATGTTTGGGGGACAGGCCCCACACCGCACAGGAGTTGTGGCGGGGTATAGAACAACAGACCGACGAGTGGTTGCTGCCGGTGAGCCTCAAGCCCGGCCTGGTGATGTGCGATAATGGGCGAAATCTCGTTGCAGCTCTGGCGCATGTGCTGAATTTGGTGGTGCAGAAGTTCATTCACAACTACCCCGACATGTCAGAGCTGCTGCATAAAGTGCGGGCCGTCTGTTTGCGCTTTCGGCGTTCACACTCTGCCGCTGCTCGCCTGTCTGCGCTACAGCGTAACTTCGGCCTTCCCGCTCACCGCCTCATATGCGACGTGCCCACCAGGTGGAACTCCACCTTGCATATGCTGGACAGACTGTGCGAGCAGCAGCAGGCCATAGTGGAGTTTCAGCTGCAGCACGCACGGGTCAGTCGCACTGCGGATCAGACACACTTCACCACCAATGACTGGGCCTCCATGCGAGACCTGTGTGCCCTGTTGCGCTGCTTCGAGTACTCCACCAACATGGCCAGTGGCGATGACGCCGTTATCAGCGTTACAATACCACTTCTATGTCTCCTTGAGAAAACACTTAGGGCGATGATGGAAGAGGAAGTGGCCCAGGAGGAAGAGGAGGAAGAGGGGTCATTTTTAGCACTTTCAGGCCAGTCTCTTCGAAGTGACTCAGAGGGAGGTTTTTTGCAACACCAGAGGCCAGGTACAAATGTGGCCAGACAGGGCCCACTACTGGAGGACGAGGAGGACAAGGATGAGGAGGAGGTGGAGGAGGATGAGGATGAAGCATGTTCACAGCGGGGTGGCACCCAAAGCAGCTCGGGCCCATCACTGGTGCGTGGCTGGGGGGAAACACAGGACGATGACGATACGCCTCCCACAGAGGGCAGCTTGTCCTTACCTCTGGGCAGCCTGGCACACATGAGCGACTACATGCTGCAGTGCCTGCGCAATGACAGCAGAGTTGCCCACATTTTAACGTGTGCGGACTACTGGGTTGCCACCCTGCTGGATCCCCGGTACAAAGACAATGTGCCCACCTTACTTCCTACACTGGAGCGTGATAGGAAGATGCGCGAGTACAAGCGCACGTTGGTAGACGCGCTACTGAGAGCATTCCCAAATGTCACAGGGGAACCAGTGGAAGCCCAAGGCGAAGGCAGAGGAGGAGCAAGAGGTCGCCAACGCAGCTGTGTCACGCCCAGCTCCTCTGAGGGCAGGGTTAGCATGGCAGAGATGTGGAAAAGTTTTGTCAACACGCCACAGCTAAGTGCACCACCACCTGATACGGAACGTGTTAGCAGGAGGCAACATTTCACTAACATGGTGGAACAGTACCTGTGCACACCCCTCCATGTACGGACTGATGGTTCGGCCCCATTCAACTTCTGGGTCTCCAAATTGTCCACGTGGCCAGAGCTAGCCTTTTATGCCTTGGAGGTGCTGGCCTGCCCGGCGGCCAGCGTTTTGTCTGAACGTGTATTCAGCACGGCAGGGGGCTTCATTACAGACAAACGCAGCCGCCTGTCTACAGCCAATGTGGACAAGCTGACGTTCATAAAAATGAACCAGGCATGGATCCCACAGGACCTGTCCATCCCTTGTGCAGATTAGATATTAACTACCTCCCCTTAACAATATATTATTCTACTCCAGGGCACTTCCTCATTCAATACTATTTTTAATTTCATTTTACCATTATATTGCGGGGCAACCCAAAGTTGAATGAACCTCTCCTCCGTCTGGGTGCCGGGGCCTAAAAGTGTGACAGTAGCCTCTTCCAGTGGTGGGTGACGTGAAGCCTGATTCTCTGCTATGACATGAATACAGATTCTGCGCTGACATAAGGCCAGATTCTCTGTTACGAGACCGCTCTCCTCTGCCTGGGTGCCTGGGCCTAAATGTGTGACAGTGGCCTGTTCCAGTGGTGGCTGACGTGAAGCCTGATTCTCTGCTATGACATGAATACAGATTCTGCGCTGACATAAGGCCAGATTCTCTGTTACGAGACCGCTCTCCTCTGCCTGGGTGCCTGGGCCTAAATGTGTGACAGTGGCCTGTTCCAGTGGTGGCCGACGTGAAGCCTGATTCTCTGCTATGACATGAAGACAGATTCTGCGCTGACATAAGGCCAGATTCTCTGTTACGGGACCGCTCTCCTCTGTCTGGGTGCCGGGGCCTAAATGTGTGACAGTGGCCTGTTCCAGTGGTGGGTGACGTGAAGCCTGATTCTCTGCTATGACATGAATACAGATTCTGCGCTGACATAAGGACAGATTCTCTGTTACGGGACCTCTCTCCTCTGCCTGGGTGCCTGGGCCTAAATGTGTGACAGTGGCCTGTTCCAGTGGTGGGTGACGTGAAGCCTGATTCTCTGCTATGACATGAAGACAGATTCTGTGTTGACATAAGGCCAGATTCTCTGTTACGGGACCTCTCTCCTCTGCCTGGGTGCCTGGGCCTAAATGTGTGACAGTGGCCTTTTCCAGTGGTGGGTGACGTGAAGTTTGATTCTCTGCTATGACATGAAGACAGATTCTGCGCTGACATAAGGCCAGATTCTCTGTTACGGGACCGCTCTCCTCTGCCTGGGTGCCTGGGCCTGAATGTGTGACAGTGGCCTGTTCCAGTGGTGGCTGACGTGAAGCCTGATTCTCTGCTATGACATGAAGACTGATTCTGCGCTGACATGAAGCCAGATTCTCTGCTATGGCATGAAGAGACTGATTCTCTGCTGACATGAAGCCAGATTCTTTGCTATGGCATGAAGAGACTGATTCTCTGCTGACGTGAAGCCAGATTCTCTGCTATGGGACCTCTGTCCAATTGATATTGGTTCATTTTTATTTTTTTAATTTTAATTTTAATTCATTTCCCTATCCACATTTGTTTGCAGGCGATTTACCTACATGTTTTTACCTACCTTTTGCAGCCCTCTAGCTCTTTCCTGGGCTGTTTTACAGCCTTTTTAGTTTCCAAAAGTTCGGGTCCCCATTGACTTCAATGGGGTTCGGGTTCGGGACGAAGTTCGGTTCGGGTTCGGATCCCGAACCCGAACATTTACGGGAAGTTCGGCCGAACTTCTCGAACCCGAACATCCAGGTGTTCGCTCAACTCTATCGGCAATGCATGATTTTCCGTCAGCCAACTGTCACGGGCGTTGGTGCCCAACTCTGGCGGTTCTGGGAATGAAACAGTTCTGTTGACACTGGCGCCACTACCAGGCATCTAAAAAACTTTAAATTACAAGGTTTGATTAGACACCATTGTTTATACACGCTTAAAAGTTATACACATTGCTGTTTGAGCTGCTGTAGAGGAAGCATTACCTGTTGTGCTAGATTTCTTTGACGCCGCTTTGGAGATACCGGCCGTGGCCATTTTTCTTTTCAGCGCTGCATTTTAACAAAAAGTATTAGACTTCTAGACATTGTTTAAAATATGTTACAACAACAATGCGTTTTGGGACTTACGCGCTTTGCCCCGCTTGCTACGCTTTTGTAGGGCCTCATTGGAGCGTGTCGCGATGTCCTCAATTGTATACACTTTTCTTTCCATCGCTGCATTTTAAAAAAGTGTATTAGAAATATCGATAATGTTTAAAACAGCCAACATCAAAGAAGCCGATCGAGCCTTACTTGTTCTGTCTAGCCTTGTCGCCTGTTCATGGCGCCCTGGGGTTGTGAGATCGATAACTTGCGATGGCTCGTTCTCCTTTAGCGAGTCAGAATAGTTTTTGAGCGTAACTTCAATGTTTGAATGTCCTGTATTTTCAGTCTCAACGTCTCTGTTCACAATTCTTAAAATGTCGCTGATTTGTGTGCCTGTAATAAAACGTTCATGAAATATAACGAGCTCTAAAACTATGTACGTAATAAAAGCATAAGATGGTTATACTTACCGGCCAGGCAAGGAGACTTCGGATTGTAATTGGGTTCGTTTGAAATATCAGTATGAGCTAGCGCCATACGGGGCGAATCGTCTGAAAACATTTGTCCCCCACCGCTGCTAATGTACGAATCAGAGAAATCATTGCCCGCTATAAGCAGCTGCGCATCGGGTATACTGTCATCTCCCCATAAATTTTGGTAAGAATCCATCTAAACAAAATGTATATTGTTAGTTAAAATATAGCAACATTTGTCGGATGTAAAAGAAAAAGACATTTAGTTAGTGACGCATTACGACCCTATAAATCATCATTTACATAACTACAGATAACATAATTCATATTCAATAAATAGTAAAAGATTTAAAAGCACAACCGCCAAATGGTGCTTACCTTTTGATGTGTTTATTGCCTTAGGGACCTATGCCTGTATGTGCCTGCGTATCTCTGTGCTAACCATGCCCAGAATGTGTCATGTTTATATAGGCTGGGGGTCCTATTGTAAACCACAAAATGTTGCAACTATTAGCACATTCATTAGTTGCTGTTTCACAAATAGTTAGATTATGTTTTATACGAATTTATATGTATATTATAGGCCTTTTTATGCCCAAATCTTAATTTTATATCAAAAACTTATCAACTGTTATAAATGGGTATAGCCAAAAAGATTTTTTAACAAAATGAAACTTATCAAGCTGTATAATTTGATATAACTGCATATCAAAGAGGTTGGCTTTTATACCAAGACCTTGTGTTTACACATTAAGTAGTTGCTGTCTTTCAAAAAGTTAGATTATGTTTTATAAGAATTGATATGTTTATTATAGGCCTTTTTATGTCCAAATCTTAATTTTATATAAAAAAAAAATGTATCAAAGTGTTAGAAATGGGCATATCCAAAAAGATTTTTATCAAATGAGACTTAACAAACAGTATAATTTGTTATATATGCATATCAAAGTGGTATATGAAACTTAACAAACTGTATAATTTGGTTGGCTTTTATGTAAAAAAAAAAAAAAAACTTGTGCTTTTGTATTTATTTGGAAACTGCCTGACATTAGATTATGACAGTAGATTTCACCATTTGTAGTAAGCTGCCCGGAGGCTTTCAAAAAACCACAATGTCCTCTTTTAGTCCTAACAGTAATCTGAGAAGAATGCCTGGGGGATGTTGCCATCTGTAGTAAGAATCTGGAAGACGTGATAAGCCCTTAATGGCCAAATACAAATGTAGTAAGAATCAATATAAATTTAACAGCAATTTTATTTATTTTTAATTTGTAACTGCCGGACATTAGATTTCAACATCTGTAGTAAGCTGTCCTGCTTCTCTAAGAAAAGTTCAACTTCCTGTTTTTGCCCCAGCAGTAATCTGAGAAGAATGTCTTGGAGGATGTTGCCATCTGTAGTAAGAATCTGGAAGACGTGATAAGACCTTAATGGCCAAATACAAATGTAGTAAGAATCAATATAAATTTAACAGCAATTTTATTTATTTTTAATTTGTAACTGCCGGACATTAGATTTCAACATCTGTAGTAAGCTGTCCTGCTTCTCTAAGAAAAGTTCAACTTCCTGTTTTTGCCCCAGCAGTAATCTGAGAAGAATGTCTTGGAGGATGTTGCCATCTGTAGTAAGAATCTGGAAGACGTGATAAGACCTTAATGGCCAAATACAAATGTAGTAAGAATCAATATAAATTTAACATCAAATTTATTTATTTTTAATTTGTAACTGCAGGACATTAGATTTCAACATCTGTAGTAAGCTGGCCTGCTTCTCTAAGAAAGTTCCACTTCCTGGTTTAGCCCCAACAGTAATCTGGAGGATGTTGCCATCTGTAGTAAGAAGCTGTCAGAAGTGGTAAGACCTTAATGGACGAATACTATATATATATATATCAAACAATATCAAGCGATATAATCTTTATATCAAACAATATCAAGCGATATAATCTTTATATCAAACAATATCAAGCGATATAAAAATAATATCAAGCAATATAAACTTTATATCAAGCGATATAAACTTTATATCAAACAATATCAATCAATATAAAAGGGGCGGGGTTATCTGTATAAAAGGGGGCGTGGTACCTGTCACTTTTAGTTTGTTGCCATCTGTAGTAAGAAGCTGTCAGAAGTGGTAAGACCTTAATGGACGAATACTATATATATATATATATCAAACAATATCAAGCGATATAATCTTTATATCAAACAATATCAAGCGATATAAAAATAATATCAAGCGATATAAACTTTATATCAAGCGATATAAACTTTATATCAAACAATATCAATCAATATAAAAGGGGCGGGGTTATCTGTATAAAAGGGGGCGTGGTACCTGTCACTTTTAGTTTGACGAAACATATACCCTCTTACTACTCCTATTCGACGTGCAAGGTGAGACGTTGCCATGCTGTGCTGTGGCTGTTGTGTCTGGAAGCCAAGAGTCACACCTGTCCTGCACTGATTTCAGCTCTGCGGTCAAAGGTTGATCAATGGCTAACACCGCTCAATTTGACAGTTGGTAAAGTGGTGTGCGACAACGATGCCAATCTGCTGAGCTAGCAAAAACAGGGCAAAATGACACATGTGCCGTGCATGGCACACGTCCTGAACTTAGTCGTGCAGCGATTCGTTGCCATTTACCCCAGGGTCTAGGAAGTCTTGCAGCAAGCCAGGAAAGTCTCTGGCTATTTTAGAATATCTTACACGGCCATGGCTCGCCTGTACGAACTCTGCGGCAGGACAGGTTCTGGGGAGCTTGGTTTCTTTTTACCGCGCCAGTGGCTGCTCAACGCATACAGACTTCCGCGGCCACTTGATGAGATCACCAAACTGGTCAGTAGCAGACAGGGCACCATCAGTGACATCGTACCTTACGCCTTCTTTCTGGAACGTGCATTGCATCGTATCGTTGATCAAGCCATCGAGGAGAATGAGCTAGAAGATGAGGATGTTGCAATGCTGAATGAATTCCCAAGGGGGGATACTTCATCTAAAACAAGTTAGCAGGAGTCTGAAGCGGAGTCAGAGGAGGATGGTGCCTGGGGGGAGGAGGAGGAGAAGGAGCAAGAAGAGCAGGCTTTAAACTTTTCGAAGATCCCTGGTGTTGTAGGTGGCTGAGGGGAAGAGACCAAGGACGACATTCCCCTGGGCGATGAGCAGGAGCCAGGGCGCTCCACCGCTTCCATTTTAGTGCAAATGGGGGCCTTCATGCTCCAGTGTTTGAAGAGGGACCCCCGTATAAAAAGCATAAAAGTCAAGGAACTGTACTGAGTGGCAACGTACTTAGACCCCCTGGTACAAACACATAATGGCGGACATGTTACCACCATCACAGAGGGCTGTTAGAACGCAGTATTTCCAGGCTTTGCTGCGATAAATGCTGCATTATGCTGTCGCGGCACTGGCAGAGGAATTTCTACCCACAGCGAAACAGGTGCGCGTACAGATCCTACTGCGCCTGCAAAAAGAAGGCAGTTTGAAGATGTGTTGGTCACTTCAGATATGAGATCATTCTTGCAACCAACCCACCAACAGCCACCCTCCGGATCCAGCTTCAGGGAACGCCTAGACCGACAGGTGTCCGACTACATCGGGTTAACGGCCGATATGGATGCTCTGAGAAGCGAGGAACCCCTTGACTACTGGGTGTGTAGCCTTGACCTGTGGCCAGAGCTGGCACAAATTTCCATGGACTCTTGGCTTGCCCCTTGTTGAGTGTCTTGTCCGAAAGGAAGTTCAGCGCAGCTGGGGCATCGTGACCGATAAGCGCAGTCGCCTAGCTCACAACATTTTTTTAAATTAATGAGGCATGGATCTCGGAGGAATTCAACACCTGTGATGACCACATGTAATTGAATTTCCTCATGCCAGCCCACACATATCCGCCATCATCCAGAACAAAGAATGGTCCTTGCCTTATGTATATACAGCTGCATAAAAGGCCTTTTATGTCAGGTGAATGCCTAATTTTTGGGCCTGTACTGGCCGACAGTTACATATTTTTCCTGTGACTGCCTAATGTACCTCCAGCCACAGAATCCAAAGTTCTTAGCTGTCAGGTGAATGCCTATTGCCTAATTTTTGGGGACCGTACTGGCTGACAGTTAAGTTTTTTATCTCTAGCCACATAATTACACCCCTGTCTCACTCCTCTGCCTCTCATTATGGTGGCGTATGAGCCGCATTCACCATAAGGACCTTTTAATGTCACAGGGTCATGTGACTGTGCCACCCACCCCGTACTGTGCCCCTTACCCCGTATTGTGTCCTTTTATACCCTGCATTTTGCCCTCTTACCACACTCTGTGCAGTGCCCCTAGTCATTCCTTGTACTGTGCCCTCTTATAGCCTTTTATCCGGTCTCGGTATGGCGGTGTTATCCTGTCACTATACAGAGGTGTTATCCGGTCAACTTATGGCGGTGATAACCAATAACTGGATTGCCATAGCTGTATCCCTTTCCCTGCCCACGCCATTCTCTTTTAGACCTGGCATGAGCAGGAAAAATATGCAGATTGTGGTGCTAAGGACCTTTGCGCCACAATCTGTGTCAGAAATACGCCTAACAGACATATTTCTATATAATAAATGACCACCTAATTGTATTATTATTTGGGGGTAGGGCTAATACCTTTATATTATATAGATTCTAGTGTATTATACTGTGTCTTGTATTTCCCAGTAGAAAATGATCCTTGGGAAAAACAGTCCTCATTCCTGACCACTAGGGCCATGTCAGTACATGGCGACCTCCCCTCTCGACCATGCTGCTCCTCTGTGTACTGGGGCTTATTTGGACACTAGGGCTGGGTTCACATCTTATTTTTCCCATCCATTTAATGCATACCAAAAATGTTTGCGTTAAAAGATGCCTCAGACTGATGCCATACAGTGGCGTCCATTCACCTTACAGTTCCATCAGGTTTTTTAGAGTCAGGGGGAACCCCATATCATTTAAGGGATCGCCTCAGGCAGGAAAAGTAGATCAGAACCAGAAAGGGCAGATCATCAACCTAACACAAAAAATTTCCACAGAAGCCGAAATTTCTGTTCTTGCCAAGGGAACATCTTTTATACCAACTACCAAATATAGTTCTTTCCTCTGGATCAAAGATATCCATCTTTTTTGCCGTAAGTTCAAATGGCAATTTTTTTAAAAACAAAATGATCTAGAGGAACGTTTAAAGCTAGGTATTCCATTGTAGGATCTTCCCTTGGTTAGAAAAATGGCAGATCTCTTCTCAGAAGGGGAAAGGAGATTTGGGGAGGGTCCTTTCACCAACCTAAAACCCAAAAGTATAAATTCTCCCTCTCAAATGGAGACAAATAGTATAGATCTGTTTCTCAATATAGTCACCAAGGAATTAGATAGACTAGAACAAAAACTAATTAAGGGCAGGAACATATCCAATTTGGAAAAAAGTGAAATAGAAGCTATCATTAGGGTAGAAACAGACCATAACAATCTAATAAAACCTTCAGACAAAGGAGGAAACTTGGTGGTCATGGACCACCATGACTACAAGCAAATGTGCTATGCTATCCTTAATGACAAAAAATGTTACAATATACTTAGGATGGACCCTACACTGAGTTTTTACACTGATCTGGAAACTTTACTCCTGGAGGCCTTTGAAGAAAAACTAGTGTCCAGTGATGAGATTAAATTTATGTTAAGACCTCACCCACAGATTCCAACATTTTATACTATACCCAAAATTCATAAGGGTCTTACCCCTTTAAAGAGCCGCCCAATAGTGGCAGGGATAAATTCCCTAACACAGAATGTAGGCTTATACATTGATAAGATTTTAAGAACATTTGTTAAGGCACTTCCGTCATACATTAGAGATACTTCTGACTTACTAACCAAAATTGACGGACTACATCTTGAAGAGGGTGTCCTATTGGCATCCATAGATGTAGAAGTGCCTTATAGTAACATTCCCCACAATTTGGGCCTGTGTGCAGTGAATCACTTCTTGAAGAGTAGGGGTACTCAATTTACAGCGCACAATCGATTGGTACTCAAACTTATGGATTTCGTCGTGCGACACAAAATCTTTCTATTTGACTCCAAATTCTTCCACCAGCTCAGGGGCACAGCAATAGGGAGCGCCTGTGCCCCCACATATGCTAATTTGTTTCTGGGCTGGTGGGATGATACGGTGGTATTCACCGAGGAGAGTGTCTGGACGTCGAGGATAGTTTTCTGGGGCCGCTATATCGATGATACCCCAGAAGACTATTCTCTGCCTTTCTGGCTGATCTAAACAGCAACCAGATTGGCATGCACTTTACCTCTGAGATAAGTGACCCAGGTCTGGCCTTTTTGGATTTGTACATTACTCTGACTGATGGTATTATTAAAACAAAAACATATAGGAGACCCATAGAAACCAATAATTTGCTAAGATGGGAGAGTCATCACCCTTTTAATCTAAAATGTGGCATTCCAAAGGGGCAGTACATTCGTATCCACAGAAATTGTACTATCAAAAATGATTTCTATGATCAGGCTAGAGATCTAAAGATTAGATTTAATCAGAGAGGATATCCAGACCGACCCCTACATACTGCTTTTAAATCCGCCGAAAATGCAGAAAGAACAGATTTATTGGCCTCTAAAAAGGGGAGGAAACAGGAAATAGACTCTATGTTTCGAATAGTGGGAACCTTCGATAATTGTAATAGGGAAGTGAGAGACATTTTACAAAAAATATTGGGAAATGTTACGTTTAGATCCTGATGTGAAGGATATCCTCCCCACATATCCGGCCATTACGTATAGAAGAGGTATATCGCTAGGAGATAGTTTTGTCCACAGCCACTATACACCCATTAAAAAATCTGGTACGTGGCGGGATAGAAGACCTCTTGGCACCTTCAGATGTGGATCCTGTATAGCCTGCCCACATATCTGTCAAACCAAAACTTTCACTAGTAGCACGACTAATAAAACATATACCATCAGAGATTTTGCAAATTGTAAAACAACAGGAGTCGTGTACTTATGTACATGCAAGTGCAGACTCAAGTATGTGGGAAAAAGTAAAAGGGAGCTAAGAATAAGGATTGTGGATCATTTAGGAGACATAAGACATAAAAGAGACACAACTATCTCCAGACATATACAGCACTTCCATTAAGGAAACAAAAAATTACTGAGATTCTGTGTAATTGAAGTTGTACGTCCCTCACCAAGAGGAGGAGACTTAAATAGAAAAATACTACAAAAAGAGGCAAGGTGGCTTCACAGACTAAAAACGGTGAGCCGACTAGGCCTCAATGAGGTGTTATCCTTTGGATGTTTTATATGATTGTTCGCTGCATCCATATATATGTGAGTAATATACATTGTGTATAAACTACATCTAGACCTGTCAGAAAATAAATGTATCAGACCGAAAAAGGTCGAACAATATTAATCAAGTTATAGGTGAAGAAGGGTATGTAGATAGGGCGTATTGTGATTTTTAGAAACTAATAGCCTTATCTCTTTAATCACCTGGTTCCCCCTTTACATATATAAAAAGACCGCTGATCCCATTCTAATATACCCTAATTTTTAATCTACCCAGATAATAATTCAGGCTCCAGGTGTTCCCTTGAATAATCATTAAAATCAACTTTAACCTGGTTTATTAACTATAAACTATAAATTATATCCTAGTGGCTAGTGATTATTCAGTATTTTTTCCATTATCACAAATGACAGGCGAATATAATCATGGGTGGACAAAAAATTCCCTGTGCGCAAGCGAGCTACATAAAGTCTTATTCAAATGAATTACACAGGCGCCAAATTTATTCCTTAGCGCCTGCACATTTGTATGCATTCCACCAGCGTTCCACCGCTGTCAACCCATATACGCATTTCCGCTGGACACACTTCCGGACGCAGACCTCTGACATCAGTGCGTTCCACGATGGATACCAACGGATATGCCAGGTGAAAAAACTTCCGGCTCCGCTTCATAGAGGTGGAACGCATGCTATGGACGAAAGTAAGTTACACACATGTATTTACTCTATCTAATTATAATGGGTATATTAGGGAGCAGATTCCAGACATCGTCCTGGACTGCATATCATCAGTCAGAGCATCAGCAAGAGCTATCCAGCTAACAGCCATCAAGCTTTATTTTCATCTTTTTATCCCCTGATGAATCTGCCAATGCATATTGACAGAGGAAACGCGTCGGGACTTTAATAGTCAGAGTATCTGGAATACATGAACTGGGAGTTATCATTATAGGGCAAGTAACACCTAGGGTCAGCCACCAATAAGTGGAGTCGCTCCCTAGGGGTTAATTCTTCCACATCTAGGCAGGAGACCTCTCCGCTTTTAGGCAGGACTTTATAGAACTAATAGGGACATATCTCCCATCCCCCTTTCCCTATCTATTTCGGAAAAAAGGGAAAAAGAAAAAATATTGCTAAAACCTTTTGGATCCTATTTACAGCGGACAAATCCATATTTAAGGTTCACCGATCGAAAAAGGAATATTCACCAAATACATCCATCCAACCTAAGACCCAGCTTTACCATACCAGCCTGAAGGAATTGTACATCAATCCGTGAGTGGTTACAAAAAATTCTGTGCTATAAAATACATTATTATATGGTGAATGTGGTGCTTTGTACCTATAAATGCATGTTTATTTGCCAGATAACTAATTGCAGTCATCTACAACATTTATCTATTTGTGGGACTTTTTTTTTATTAAATACCTAATATAAAAGTTAAGTTTTAAGTAGGTCAATTTTTTTGTGATATTACAGTTCCATGGTAGAAAATATTTTACGTTAACGTATGCATTTTTTTAATGGTCTCTGCAGGATACAAAAAAGTGGAGTGCTGTACATTTATATACATCAAACGAATAGAAAAGAAAAAAAATTCTAGGCTCCAGCAGGGCATATTTTTGAGAGTTTCCCTTTAAGACGCATAAAAATGGCCCCTGATTAAAATAAATATTTTTTGTGGGAATTTTTGCCTAATGATCCCCCTCTGGTATATCACGTTCCATGTTGTGGGACTATTTGTGTACTTCTAGTAAGTGTTTGCTGGCTGCAAATATGACCTGAAGGTTTTTCCGGTTCGCCTGCCATTAAAGTTTCACTTTGTCATCTCATTTCCTTCTCCCAGATGTCACCTATTTAGACTAATCTTCTTTCCTTATATTCCCTCCCATACTGCCTCACTTTGCGGTTTATACTACTTCCTGGATTGAAAGTGTTCACTGCTGGAGACTTCTGTTGCTGCTTGTTCAGATAAGTCCTTTCATGTATTGTGTTTCCTTGCTGGCTTGATTCTAGGTGACCCTGACTCCCTCCGTATTGGGTGCAGGGAGCCGGTGGTCGTGTCCACTCACTATTATAGGGTTTTCAGGTGTCAGAAAGTCTAGGTACGAGGGCATGCAATCGTCTACCTCTGAGACCCTTGTATGTGCTTAGCAGTCAGGATGAGCTCTTAGGGTTTTATAGGGGTCACCTTTATGCTCCTTAGTTTGGGATCAAGCCAGTCGGATGTTTATCCATAACTTCTAGCTATCTGCAACATCATCCGTGACAATAATACATGGAAAACAGGGCTGTAGAATATATCACTGCACATCTGAACGGCAATTAGGCCCTAATTTTTCTCTACTTTTAAACTAAACAAAATGCTTTTCAAAAAATAAATGCAACGCTGGACGGTGAATATACAGTTGCAAGAAAA
Organism: Bufo bufo; assembly: GCF_905171765.1. Classification (NCBI taxonomy): domain Eukaryota; kingdom Metazoa; phylum Chordata; class Amphibia; order Anura; family Bufonidae; genus Bufo; species Bufo bufo. The sequence goes on along the minus strand of NC_053392.1, from coordinate 488,202,555 downwards.
AGTATGTGAACCCTTTGGAATGATATGGATTTCTGCACAAATTGGTCATAAAATGTGATCTGATCTTCATCTAAGTCGCAACAATAGACAATCACAGTCTGCTTAAACTAATAACACACACAGAATTAAATGTTACCATGTTTTTATTGAACACACCATGTAAACATTCACAGTGCAGGTGGAAAAAGTATGTGAACTCCTAGACTAATGACATCTCCAAGAGCTAATTGGAGTGAGGTGTCAGCCAACTGGAGTACAATCGATGAGATGAGATTGGAGGTTTGGGTTACAGCCGCCCTGCCCTATAAAAAACACACACCAGTTCTGGGTTTGCTTTTCGCAAGAAGCATTGCCTGATGTCAATGATGTCTTGCACAAAAGAGCTCTCAGAAGACCTACAATTAAGAATTGTTGACTTGCATAAAGCTGGAAAGGGTTATAAAAGTATCTCCAAAAGCCTTGCTGTTCATCAGTCCACGGTAAGACAAATTGTCTATAAATGGAGAAAGTTCAGCACTGCTGCTACTCTCCCTAGGAGTGGCCATCCTATAAAGAAGAATCCTAGAGTGTCAGCTAAAGACTTACAAAAGTCTCTGGCATATGCTAACATCCCTGTTAGCGAATCTACGATATGTAAAACACTAAACAAGAATGGATTTAATGGGAGGATACCACAGAGGAAGCCACTGCTGTCCAAAAAAAACATTGCTGCACGTTTAGTTTGCACAAGAGCACCTGGATGCTCCACAGCAGTACTGGCAAAATATTCTGTGGACAGATGAAACCAAAGTTTAGTTGTTTGGAAGAAATACACAACACTATATGTGGAAAAAATAGGCACAGCACACCAACATCAAAACCTCATCCCAACTGTGAAGCATGGTGGTGGGGGCATCATGGTTTGGGGCTGCTTTGCTGCGTCAGGGCCTAGATGGATTGCTATCATCAAAGGAAAAATGAATTCCCAAGTTCATCAAGACATATTGCAGGAGATCTTAAGGCCATCTGTCCACCAGCTGTAGCTCAACAGAAGATGGGTGTTGCAACAGGACAACGACCCAAACCATAGAAGTAAATCAACAATAGAATGGCTTAAACAGAAGAAAATACGCCTTCTGGAGTGGCCCAGTCAGAGTCCCTACCTCAACCCGATTGAGATGCTGTGGCATGACCTCAAGAAAGCGATTCACACCCGACATCCCAAGAATATTGCTTAACGGAAACTCTGTAAAGAGGAATGGTCAAGAATTACTCCTGACCGTTGTGCACGTCTGATCTGCAACTAGAGGAAACGTTTGGTTGAAGTTATTGCTGCCAAAGGAGGTTCAACCAGTTATTATATCCAAGGGTTCACATACTTTTTCCACCTGCACTGTGAATGTTTACATGGTGTGTTCAATAAAAACATGGTAACATTTAATTCTTTGTGTGTTATTAGTTTAAGCAGACTGTGATTGTCTATTGTTGTGACTTAGATGAAGATCAGATCACATTTTATGACCAATTTGTGCAGAAATCCATATCATTCCAAAGGGTTCACATACTTTATCTTGCAACTGTATTTTTATTTCGCCACAAATGCTCGGCAAATAGGGTTGTACACTATATCACTGCACAGCTAAATGGAAATCAGGCCCTAATTTTTTTCTACTTTTACACAACACAAAAGGCTTTTCAACAGATAAGTGTAACGCTGGATGGCGAATATATTTTTATTTTGCCACAAATACACGGCAACCAGGGCTGTAGAATATATCACTGCACCGCTGAATGGCAATTAGGCCCTAATTTTTTTCTACTTTCACACAACACAAAAAGCTTTTCAAAAGATAAGTGCAACGCTTGACGGCGAATATATTTTTATTTCGCCACTAATGCACGGAAAACAGGGCTGTAAAATATATATCACTGCACCGCTGAATGGCAATTAGGCCCTAATTTTTTTCTACTTTTAAACTACACAAAAGGCTTTTCAACAGATGAGTGCAACGCTGAACAGAGAATATATTTTTATTTCTCCACTAATACATTGCAAACAAGGCTGTAGAATACAGTCAGGTCCATAAATATTGGGACATCGACACAATTCTAACATATTTGGCTCTATACACCACCACAATGGATTTGAAATGAAACGAACAAGATGTGCTTTAACTGCAGACTGTCAGCTTTAATTTGAGGGTATTTACATCCAAATCAGGTGAATGGTTTAGGAATTACAACAGTTTGCATATGTGCCTCCCACTAGTTGAGGGACCAAACGTAATGGGACAGAATAATATTCATAAATCAAACTTTCACTTTTTAATACTTGGTTGCAAATCCTTTGCAGTCAATTACAGCCTGAAGTCTGGAACACATAGACATCACCAGACGCTGGGTTTCATCCCTGGTGATGCTCTGCCAGGCGTCTACTGCAACTGTCTTCAGTTCCTGCTTGTTATTGGGCCATTTTCTCTTCAGTTTTGTCTTCAGCTAGTGAAATGCATGCTCAATCGGATTCAGGACAGGTGATTGACGTGGCCATTGCATAACATTCCACTTATTTCCCTTAAAAAACTCTTTGTTTGCTTTTGCAGTATGCTTTAGCTCATTGTTCATCTGCACTGTGAAGCGCTGTCCAATGAGTTCTGAAGCATTTGGCTGAATATGAGCAGATAATATTGCCCAAAATACTTCAGATTTCTTCCTGCTGCTTTTGTCAGCAGTCACATCATCAATAAATACAAGAGAACCAGTTCCATTGGCAGCCATACATGCCCACGCCATGACACTACCACCACCATGCTTCACTGATGAGGTGGTATGCTTAGGATCATGAGCAGTTCCTTCCCTTCTCCATACACTTCTCTTCCCATCACTCTGATACAAGTTGATCTTGGTCTCATCTGTCCATAGGATGTTGTTCCAGAACTGTGAAGCTTTTTTAGATGTCGTGTTGCAAACTCTAATCTGGCCTTCCTGTTTTTGAGGCTCACCAATGGTTTACATCTTGTGGTGAACCCTCTGTATTCACTCTGGTGAAGTCTTCTCTTGATTGTTGACTTTGACACACATACACCTACCTCCTGGAGAGTGTTTTTGATCTGGACAACTGTTGTGAAGGGTGTTTTCTTCACCAGGGAAATAATTCTTTGGTCATTCACCACAGTTGTTTTTCGTGGTCTTCCGGGTATATTGGTGTTGCTGAGCTCACCGATGCGTTCCTTCTTTTTTTAAGAATATTCCAAACAGTTGTTTTGGCCACGCCTAATGTTTTTGCTATCTCTCTGATGGGTTTGTTTTGTTTTTTCAGCCTAATGATGGCTTGCTTCACTGATAGTGACAGCTCTTTGGATCTCATCTTAAGAGTTGACAGCAACAGATTCCAAATGCAAATAGCACACTTAAAATGACCTCTGAACCTTTTATTTGCTCATTGTAATTGGGGTTAATGAGTGAATAACACACACCTGGCCATGGAACAGCTGAGAAGCCAATTGTCCCATTACTTTTGGTCCCCTAAAAAGTGGGAGGCACATATGCAAACTGTTGTAATTCCTACACCGTTCACCTGATTTGGATGTAAATACCCTCAAATTAAAGCTGACAGTCTGCAATTAAAAGCACATCTTATTCGTTTTATTTCAAATCCATTGTGGTGGTGTATAGAGCCAAATATGTTAGAATTGTGTTGATGTCCCAATATTTATAGACCTGACTGTATATAAATGCACTGCACAATGGCAAATAAATTTTTCTTTTGCCACTAATACACGGCAAACACTGCAATAAGGGCTTTAAAACATATAACTTCACCGCACAAGGGCAAATAAGATGTACTGTAGAAATATTTCCTTGTAATAAACCCTGTTAATGGCTGTATCAAACAGCACTTGCACCCTAATAACAAGAACGGTTTGCTGGAATGACAGAGCTGTATAATGGCAATTTGGATCTCCAGTCAGTGCAGCAAGGGGTAAAAGGATTGTTCCTATTACCCAGTCTGTAACCTCTCTTACTGAACCCTGTTCTACATAAATGCTGTGGAATGATTCCTCCCTATCATTTCCCTGCACTTATACCGTAAATTGTTTTTTCACCACAATTAAGTCTTTCTTATCACTGGCCTAGTGCCTGCTGACATCTCTTTGTGCACTAAGTACACTGGTAAATTGAAGAATCTAAGATAGCTGCCACTATTTATAGGTCTGTGACATCACAGGGCTCACTGGCTGCTGATTGGCTGCATGCATGACATTATGGGTGATCTCTCCTTCCCAGATGTTATGCAAGCGGGTGTGGACCCACTGCGCCACTGACTTGGTATACTCCGGAGGGGCGTAACTAAGCAGCTACCTGGTATTCACTAGAGCCCCTGATGGTGGGGATAGGCTTGGGCCATAGGGTAGCCCCCAAGTCAGTGGCAGCTGACTAGGGGGTCAGAGTGCTCGGTGCAAGCACCAATGCGACTTACGAGGCCTGGAGGTACGGTCAGGACAGGCGGCGATCAAGCTAAGTCAGAAAACAAGATCCGACGTCAGGGGCAGGCGGCAAACAGGCAAAGTCCATAAACGAATTCCGAGGACAGAGGCAGGTGGCATAAAGCAAATTCCAGGAGTACAATAACAGTATTCGGTACACAGGAAGGCAGACAAGATAAACACCTTTGCACAGGAACTGTAGTAAGAAGTGCCATTAAATACCTGCTGCAATCCGGCCATTGGCTGCTGAGACAGAGGGCGTGTATGTGTTGCCACATAGGAGAGAGAGACACACCCACGCAAGCTTCAGCACCAGTGCAAGTCTCCAGCAGCAAGGAAACACTGGCATGGATTACATGTAGCAGAGTTAAGTTAGTTGCTGCCCATGTTTGTCAGCTGGCGGCAGGAGGGAAAAGAGAGAGCCCGGCAACCGTGCCTGTGGATAGGGGCAGCGGCGCCGGCACAGGCCGCTGGACTAACAACAGAGTTCCTTTCTCCATGTCCTCACATGTGCAGCAGTCATTTTAGGAAAAATGCGATTCGTTACTAGTGTTGAGCGCGAATATCGCCAGTTTGAGAATTCGTGAATATTTCGAATATAGTGCTATATATTCGTTATTTTGAATATTCTGCATTTTTTTTCCATCTGAACACATGATTCCTCTCTGCTTCGTGGTTGTGGGCCAATGATAAGGAAGCAAGTTCACAACAATACTTAGTGCACCAATCAGTAATCTGTAGTCAGATCTGCTAAAATGTGAAGTTGCACATAGTGCGAAAAAATATTCTAATCACTGCCGATTAGCGCAATCGCGAATATATTGGAACACTTGACTCTATAGGTGAAACTCAAAAAATTAGAATATTGTGCAAAGTTCATTTATTTCAGTAATGCAACTTAAAAGGTGAAACTAACAGATGAGATTGACTCATTACATGCAAAGCAAGATATTTCAAGCATTTATTTGTTATAATTTGGACGATTATGGCTTACAGCTTATGAAACCCCAAAGTCACAATTTTGAGGTACCCTTTGCTCAGAGGATATGGATTAATTAGCTCACTAGAGTGTGATACTTTGAGTCTAGAATATTGAACTTTTTCACAAAATTCAAATTTTAAGCTGCATTAATGCAATTCCTTTTAATTTGCATTACTGAAATAAATGGACTTTTGCACAATATTCAAATTTTTCGAGTTTCACCTGTATCTGCATATAAAACTATTCTAATGTTCTGCCATGCCAACCATTTTCTCCAGTGTCAGAAAACTCATACCAGCTTGAAAAGTGTAGTCAAAGTGACCCACGCCTCTGTTGCCGATTTTTTGCATTCAATAAAATAATCGCAAAGTCTCAAAATTCGTGAATATATGATAAATATTCTATAAAAAATTTGTGAAATATCACGAATTCGAATATAGCACTTGCCGCTCAGCACTAAATCGTTACCTCGAAGCGCAAGAAAATTTGGCTTCGGTGAGAATCACATTTTTCTGAAATTCGGATCGAATTCCGCTTCATCAGCTTCGATTCACTCATATATAGTAGTGACAGCTGAATTGTCACCATTTGGCAGAGAGATGACTACTGGCTCTCCAGCATGTTAGACCCTTGCTACCGGTCCAAAATGGGGGCCTTTTTTACACCCGCTGAGAGGGAGGACAAACTACTATAGAGACCTCCTATGTAGTCAGTTGGCCACTGCCTATCTGCTCCATCGTCCATCCTCTCGCAGGTCTGACCAGGGGCCCTCTGTGCTTACGTTCCACTGCCATGACTGCTGGGTGGGTGGCAGGAGCAGTACCAGCTCTATCATCAGCAGCAGCCTGAGTCTAGAGTCGCTGATGAGCAGCTTTCTTCACCCGCATAGTGAAGAAACTACTCACTAGCAGCTAGACAGAGCAGAACCTGAACCAGCAGGTGGTGGCATAATTGGAGTGCACCCTGCCAGCCGTCATTGAAGATCCGCTGGACTACTGGGCAGCCAAACTGGATTTTTGCCGAGTGTAACGGTCGCCTACACACACACACAGGGGGGAGGGAAGTGACCGCTGCGCTCCACCCTTACCCCTGGCCCTGCCTACTTGCCTCGCGAGTCCTAATGACAGGGGACAACTGGACGGCAATCCCTAACTTGGAGTAAGTGCAGGGATGACAGACAGACAAACAACAGGACGTGAACGGACCGAGTCAATACCAGGAAAGCTGCAAAGTACAAATGGAGCAAGCAGAGAATTGTCAGGAGAAGCCGGGGTCATAAATACCAGGAGAGCAGAGAAGTACAAGAGGAGTCCTAAGAGAGTAGTCAGGTGGGAGCCGAGGTCACAATACCAGGACGGATGCGCAGTACAGGAGGATCAGGCAAAAGGATGGTCAAGGAACAGGATCAGGTAAGTATTCAGCAGTCCAACAAATAGCCAGGAACCTAGAAATTAACAGGCAACCTGTAGCCAGCAGGCTGCCTGTATTTATAGTGGGGAGTGAGGGTCATGTGACGTGGCCAGCGTCACATGACCGACAGACCAACCAGTCGAGCACCGAGTGATCAGCTCGGCGCTCAAGGCAGACTGAGGAGCAAGGAGCCACCCAGCTAGTAAAGCCGCCCTGGGAATGAGGTCAAACACAGATCCTCATTCCCAAAGCTAAGCAACAGGTCTGCGGGCGATGGGGGACCGAGTGCACCTTCGGAACCTCGTGACAGTACCCCCCCTTTTACGAGGGGCCACCGGACCCAAGGCTTCAGGCGATGGCTTTTCAGGGTGTTCTAAATGAAATTCACGAACAAGCCTAGGAGCATAAACCTCCCTGGCAAGTACCCAAGATCTCTCTTCAGGTCCATACCCCTTCCAGTAAATCAGGTACTGCAAGGAATTACGCACCTTCCGGACATCCACTATTTTAGACACCACATACTCGACAGCATCATTAACAAGAACCGGCGGAGGCGAGGCTTTTGATGGTACTACCGGTTCAAAATATTTTTTAAGCAGAGATTTATGGAACACATTATGAATGTGGAATGACTCGGGCAGCTCCAACCTAAAAGATACCGGGTTAATCACTTCCGTGATCTTATATGGTCCAATAAAACGAGGAGCAAATTTTTTAGAAGTTACCTTGAGAGATAGATTCTTGGAGGACAACCATACTTTATCCCCAACCTGAAAGTTTACCCCCCTTGAACGTCTCCTATCAGCCTTGAGTTTCTGAGAACATTGAGCCTTTTCTAGGTTCGATTGAACCCGGGCCCAAACTGTGCACAGTTCGGAGGAGAGTTTATCCGCTTCAGGGTTAGAGGAGGAGACGGACGACCCAGAATGAAAACGGGGATGAAAACCATGGTTACAAAAGAAAGGGGAGACCCCAGCGGAAGAATTGACACGGTTATTCAAAGCAAATTCAGCCAATGGAAGAAATTTCACCCATAATTGCTGGTCATCAGCAACATACGACCTCAAGAATTGTTCGACAGACTGATTAAGGCGTTCAGTCTGCCCATTACTCTCAGGGTGGTAGGCAGAGGAAAAAGACAATGAAATTTTACATTTTTGACAGAAGGCCCTCCAGAATTTGGACACAAACTGCACACCCCTGTCAGAAACAATATTTTCCGGGATACCATGCAATCGAACAATTTCTTTCACAAAAATAGACGCCAGGGTTTTGGCATTCGGGAGTTTAGACAGGGGAATGAAATGGACCATCTTGCTAAACCTATTCACCACTACCCACACTACAGTCTTACCCTCCGCCAGCGGTAGGTCAGTTATAAAGTTCATCGAGATATGGGACCAGGGTCTACTGGGAATGGGTAGGGGTCGTAGGTTACCAGCAGGGCGAGTCCTAGGTGTCTTGGACCTGGCACAAACCTCACAGGCTGACACATAGGACTTGACATCCCTAGTTAGAGTGGGCCACCAATAAGATCTAGAAACCAGATCCTTAGTGCCCTCAACACCCGGATGTCCACAAAAGGCAGAATCGTGACACTCACCCAACAGCTGGAGACGAAATTGTACGGGAACAAACAACTTATCTGTTGGGGTGGATACCGGTGCCAGATGTTGTTCCGACCTAATGCGAGCCGAGAAATCCTGGGTAAGAGCTGCTAAGAAGATTTTTGCTGGTAGGATGGATTCAGGTGGTACCTCAGTAGGTTGAAAAGCCTGGAAGCTCCGAGATAATGCGTCCGCCTTCACATTTTTACTTCCCGGCCTGAACGTGATAGAAAAATCAAAACGAGTAAAAAACAGAGCCCATCTGGCTTGACGGGGATTCAACCTCTTAGCAGACTCGAGAAACATAAGGTTTTTATGGTCAGTGACAACAGTTACACAATGCCTTGCCCCCTCCAGAAAATGCCTCCACTCCTCAAATGCCCATTTAATGGCCAGCAGCTCCCTATTCCCTATGTCGTAGTTTCTCTCCGTGGGAGAGAATTTCCTGGAGAAGAAGGCACATGGTCTCAGATTAGTGAGGCTAGCAGGACCTTGTGAAAGGACTGCTCCTGCGCCGTCCTCGGACGCATCCACCTCCACAATAAAAGGTTTCTCCTGATCAGGCTGGATCAGAATGGGAGCGCTACTGAATGCCTTTTTTAATTTTTCAAATGAAGTAATGGCCTCAGTAGACCAATTCTCCAAATCCGCCCCTTTCTTAGTAAGGTCGGTCAACGGTTTAGCAATTACGGAAAAATTCATAATAAATTTACGATAGTAATTGGCGAAACCTAAGAACCGTTGTAAGGCCTTTAAGGATGAAGGTCTTACCCATTCCTTAATTGCTAGTACCTTACCAGGATCCATCTTGAAGGCGTGAGGAGTCAGAACATGCCCTAGAAACAGAATCTCCTGCACACCAAAGACACATTTCTCTTGTTTAGCGGATAGCTGATTCTCCCTCAACACCTCTAATACTTGTCTAACATGAGACACATGGGATTCGAAGTCAGGAGAGAATATCAAAATGTCGTCAAGATAGACAATAACAAATTTACCTAAGAACTCCCTAAGAATGTTATTCATGAAGTTTTGGAACACAGCTGGGGCATTGCTGAGTCCAAAAGGCATCACCTGATATTCAAAGTGTCCTACCGGAGTATTGAACGCCGTCTTCCATTTGTCTCCCTCCTTGATTCGGATTAGATTGTATGCCCCTTTCAGGTCAATTTTGGAAAACCAGGTTGCCCCCAGGACCTGGTTAAATAAATCCGGAATCAATGGGAGGGAGTATCTATTCTGGACAGTGATTTTATTTAATCTCCGGTAATCGATACATGGCCTAAGACCACCATCTTTTTTCTTAACGAAGAAAAACCTCGCCCCCATAGGAGAGACAGAAGGTCTAATATGCCCTTTACCAAGGCTCTCCTTAAAATAATCTTCCATGGCCTTGCGTTCGGGCATAGAAAGATTATAAATTCGTCCTTTAGGAAACTTGGCCCCCTCTACTAGCTCTATGGTACAATCATAAGGTCTATGGGGGGGTAGAACCTCCGGGGTTGGTGATGAGAATACATCAGAATATTCTCTAACAACAGAGGGTAAAGTATCAGACTTTACTGAGACCCCAGCCTGTACCACGGACAGGCACGAGTCACACTTAGGCCCCCATCTCACCAACTCCCCATTGGACCAATCTATAGTGGGGTTATGTAGTCGGAGCCAAGGCAACCCTAGTACCACCTCAGCAGGTAGGTTCTCCAGGACTAGAAGCGAACATCTCTCTGAGTGGCACACACCCACGGTTAGAGAAATCTCCGAGGTACATAAGCTCACCGTACCACCAATAAGAGGAGTAGCATCAATAGCCATGACATGGATAGGAGTTTGTAAGGCAAACATAGGAATACCCAATCTTACAGCATACTCAGAGTCAATAAAGCTAGCCGCTGAGCCAGAATCAATAAAGGCCTTACCCGGCCATTTATCTACTCCCAGAGAAATCGTAATGGGTACCGAAAGCTTACATTTAGAAAATTCAGGGTGTACCTGGTCTTTAGGTTGCCTTGCCTTAGGAGACTTGACAGAGAGGACCTTCTTAGGACACTGGTTGATCCAATGGTCAGAATCTCCACAGTAAAAGCATTCTCCACGTCTGCGGCGAAGATTCCCTCGGGTCATGCCAACCTGCATGGGTTCCTCGGTGGAGACCTCAGCATTGTCTCTGGGATAGGCCTCTGGCTGGACCACCATCTGGGAAGAGAACTGTTGTTCCTGTCGTCTCTCTCTAACCCGTCGGTAAAGTCGGACAACAAGGGTCATCATCTCCTCTAAGGTCTCTGGAAGTTGATAACTGACCAGAAGATCCTTTAATTTATCAGACAGACCTGACCTGAACTGACTCTTCAGGGCTGGTTCGTTCCATCCTGAGGGGACACACCACCTTCTGAATTGGGTGCAATAATCCTCCGCTGGTAAATTGCCCTGAACCAGTGCCTTTAGAGCCGTCTCGGCTACTAGAGCCCTGTCTGGTTCATCATAGAGGGTACCTAGGGCCTGAAAGAACCCCTCCACAGAATATAAACAACTGGCGCCAGCAGGTAAAGAGAACGCCCAGTCCTGGGGATCACCCTGTAATCGGGAAATGATAATGCCCACGCGTTGACTCTCGGGGCCAGAGGACACGGGGCGCAAACGGAAGTAAAGTTTGCAACTCTCCTTAAAAGAGAGTAACTTCTTCCGGTCTCCAGAAAAGGTTTCTGGGAGCTTAATCTGGGGCTCAAAATGCGGACTGGAGGCCTGAGGAGTGGAAGAGCCTTGCCCTAACTCAAAAGAGCTGAGTTTTTCCCCTAACTCCTGCACCATCTGCGTCAGATTAGAGACATAGTCAGTCAGGGTCACCAGAGGATTCATAATACAGTGGTTATTGGGCCTGTTAATCTGTAACGGTCGCGTACACACACACACAGGGGGGAGGGAAGTGACCACTGCGCTCCACCCTTAACCCTGGCCCTGCTTACTTGCCTCGCGAGTCCTAATGACAGGGGACAACTGGACGGCAATCCCTAACTTGGAGTAAGTGCAGGGATGACAGACAGACAAACAACAGGACGTGAACGGACCGAGTCAATACCAGGAAAGCTGCAAAGTACAAATGGAGCAAGCAGAGAATTGTCAGGAGAAGCCGGGGTCATAAATACCAGGAGAGCAGAGAAGTACAAGAGGAGTCCTAAGAGAGTAGTCAGGTGGGAGCCGAGGTCACAATACCAGGACGGATGCGCAGTACAGGAGGATCAGGCAAAAGGATGGTCAAGGAACAGGATCAGGTAAGTATTCAGCAGTCCAACAAATAGCCAGGAACCTAGAAATTAACAGGCAACCTGTAGCCAGCAGGCTGCCTGTATTTATAGTGGGGAGTGAGGGTCATGTGACGTGGCCAGCGTCACATGACCGACAGACCAACCAGTCGAGCACCGAGTGATCAGCTCGGCACTCAAGGCAGACTGAGGAGCAAGGAGCCACCCAGCTAGTAAAGCCGCCCTGGGAATGAGGTCAAACACAGATCCTCATTCCCAAAGCTAAGCAACAGGTCTGCGGGCGATGGGGGACCGAGTGCACCTTCGGAACCTCGTGACAGTACCCCCCCTTTTACGAGGGGCCACCGGACCCAAGGCTTCAGGCGATGGCTTTTCAGGGTGTTCTAAATGAAATTCACGAACAAGCCTAGGAGCATAAACCTCCCTGGCAAGTACCCAAGATCTCTCTTCAGGTCCATACCCCTTCCAGTAAATCAGGTACTGCAAGGAATTACGCACCTTCCGGACATCCACTATTTTAGACACCACATACTCGACAGCATCATTAACAAGAACCGGCGGAGGCGAGGCTTTTGATGGTACTACCGGTTCAAAATATTTTTTAAGCAGAGATTTATGGAACACATTATGAATGTGGAATGACTCGGGCAGCTCCAACCTAAAAGATACCGGGTTAATCACTTCCGTGATCTTATATGGTCCAATAAAACGAGGAGCAAATTTTTTAGAAGTTACCTTGAGAGATAGATTCTTGGAGGACAACCATACTTTATCCCCAACCTGAAAGTTTACCCCCCTTGAACGTCTCCTATCAGCCTTGAGTTTCTGAGAACATTGAGCCTTTTCTAGGTTCGATTGAACCCGGGCCCAAACTGTGCACAGTTCGGAGGAGAGTTTATCCGCTTCAGGGTTAGAGGAGGAGACGGACGACCCAGAATGAAAACGGGGATGAAAACCATGGTTACAAAAGAAAGGGGAGACCCCAGCGGAAGAATTGACACGGTTATTCAAAGCAAATTCAGCCAATGGAAGAAATTTCACCCATAATTGCTGGTCATCAGCAACATACGACCTCAAGAATTGTTCGACAGACTGATTAAGGCGTTCAGTCTGCCCATTACTCTCAGGGTGGTAGGCAGAGGAAAAAGACAATGAAATTTTACATTTTTGACAGAAGGCCCTCCAGAATTTGGACACAAACTGCACACCCCTGTCAGAAACAATATTTTCCGGGATACCATGCAATCGAACAATTTCTTTCACAAAAATAGACGCCAGGGTTTTGGCATTCGGGAGTTTAGACAGGGGAATGAAATGGACCATCTTGCTAAACCTATTCACCACTACCCACACTACAGTCTTACCCTCCGCCAGCGGTAGGTCAGTTATAAAGTTCATCGAGATATGGGACCAGGGTCTACTGGGAATGGGTAGGGGTCGTAGGTTACCAGCAGGGCGAGTCCTAGGTGTCTTGGACCTGGCACAAACCTCACAGGCTGACACATAGGACTTGACATCCCTAGTTAGAGTGGGCCACCAATAAGATCTAGAAACCAGATCCTTAGTGCCCTCAACACCCGGATGTCCACAAAAGGCAGAATCGTGACACTCACCCAACAGCTGGAGACGAAATTGTACGGGAACAAACAACTTATCTGTTGGGGTGGATACCGGTGCCAGATGTTGTTCCGACCTAATGCGAGCCGAGAAATCCTGGGTAAGAGCTGCTAAGAAGATTTTTGCTGGTAGGATGGATTCAGGTGGTACCTCAGTAGGTTGAAAAGCCTGGAAGCTCCGAGATAATGCGTCCGCCTTCACATTTTTACTTCCCGGCCTGAACGTGATAGAAAAATCAAAACGAGTAAAAAACAGAGCCCATCTGGCTTGACGGGGATTCAACCTCTTAGCAGACTCGAGAAACATAAGGTTTTTATGGTCAGTGACAACAGTTACACAATGCCTTGCCCCCTCCAGAAAATGCCTCCACTCCTCAAATGCCCATTTAATGGCCAGCAGCTCCCTATTCCCTATGTCGTAGTTTCTCTCCGTGGGAGAGAATTTCCTGGAGAAGAAGGCACATGGTCTCAGATTAGTGAGGCTAGCAGGACCTTGTGAAAGGACTGCTCCTGCGCCGTCCTCGGACGCATCCACCTCCACAATAAAAGGTTTCTCCTGATCAGGCTGGATCAGAATGGGAGCGCTACTGAATGCCTTTTTTAATTTTTCAAATGAAGTAATGGCCTCAGTAGACCAATTCTCCAAATCCGCCCCTTTCTTAGTAAGGTCGGTCAACGGTTTAGCAATTACGGAAAAATTCATACTAAATTTACGATAGTAATTGGCGAAACCTAAGAACCGTTGTAAGGCCTTTAAGGATGAAGGTCTTACCCATTCCTTAATTGCTAGTACCTTACCAGGATCCATCTTGAAGGCGTGAGGAGTCAGAACATGCCCTAGAAACAGAATCTCCTGCACACCAAAGACACATTTCTCTTGTTTAGCGGATAGCTGATTCTCCCTCAACACCTCTAATACTTGTCTAACATGAGACACATGGGATTCGAAGTCAGGAGAGAATATCAAAATGTCGTCAAGATAGACAATAACAAATTTACCTAAGAACTCCCTAAGAATGTTATTCATGAAGTTTTGGAACACAGCTGGGGCATTGCTGAGTCCAAAAGGCATCACCTGATATTCAAAGTGTCCTACCGGAGTATTGAACGCCGTCTTCCATTTGTCTCCCTCCTTGATTCGGATTAGATTGTATGCCCCTTTCAGGTCAATTTTGGAAAACCAGGTTGCCCCCAGGACCTGGTTAAATAAATCCGGAATCAATGGGAGGGAGTATCTATTCTGGACAGTGATTTTATTTAATCTCCGGTAATCGATACATGGCCTAAGACCACCATCTTTTTTCTTAACGAAGAAAAACCTCGCCCCCATAGGAGAGACAGAAGGTCTAATATGCCCTTTACCAAGCCTCTCCTTAAAATAATCTTCCATGGCCTTGCGTTCGGGCATAGAAAGATTATAAATTCGTCCTTTAGGAAACTTGGCCCCCTCTACTAGCTCTATGGTACAATCATAAGGTCTATGGGGGGGGTAGAACCTCCGGGGTTGGTGATGAGAATACATCAGAATATTCTCTAACAACAGAGGGTAAAGTATCAGACTTTACTGAGACCCCAGCCTGTACCACGGACAGGCACGAGTCACACTTAGGCCCCCATCTCACCAACTCCCCATTGGACCAATCTATAGTGGGGTTATGTAGTCGGAGCCAAGGCAACCCTAGTACCACCTCAGCAGGTAGGTTCTCCAGGACTAGAAGCGAACATCTCTCTGAGTGGCACACACCCACGGTTAGAGAAATCTCCGAGGTACATAAGCTCACCGTACCACCAATAAGAGGAGTAGCATCAATAGCCATGACATGGATAGGAGTTTGTAAGGCAAACATAGGAATACCCAATCTTACAGCATACTCAGAGTCAATAAAGCTAGCCGCTGAGCCAGAATCAATAAAGGCCTTACCCGGCCATTTATCTACTCCCAGAGAAATCGTAATGGGTACCGAAAGCTTACATTTAGAAAATTCAGGGTGTACCTGGTCTTTAGGTTGCCTTGCCTTAGGAGACTTGACAGAGAGGACCTTCTTAGGACACTGGTTGATCCAATGGTCAGAATCTCCACAGTAAAAGCATTCTCCACGTCTGCGGCGAAGATTCCCTCGGGTCATGCCAACCTGCATGGGTTCCTCGGTGGAGACCTCAGCATTGTCTCTGGGATAGGCCTCTGGCTGGACCACCATCTGGGAAGAGAACTGTTGTTCCTGTCGTCTCTCTCTAACCCGTCGGTAAAGTCGGACAACAAGGGTCATCATCTCCTCTAAGGTCTCTGGAAGTTGATAACTGACCAGAAGATCCTTTAATTTATCAGACAGACCTGACCTGAACTGACTCTTCAGGGCTGGTTCGTTCCATCCTGAGGGGACACACCACCTTCTGAATTGGGTGCAATAATCCTCCGCTGGTAAATTGCCCTGAACCAGTGCCTTTAGAGCCGTCTCGGCTACTAGAGCCCTGTCTGGTTCATCATAGAGGGTACCTAGGGCCTGAAAGAACCCCTCCACAGAATATAAACAACTGGCGCCAGCAGGTAAAGAGAACGCCCAGTCCTGGGGATCACCCTGTAATCGGGAAATGATAATGCCCACGCGTTGACTCTCGGGGCCAGAGGACACGGGGCGCAAACGGAAGTAAAGTTTGCAACTCTCCTTAAAAGAGAGTAACTTCTTCCGGTCTCCAGAAAAGGTTTCTGGGAGCTTAATCTGGGGCTCAAAATGCGGACTGGAGGCCTGAGGAGTGGAAGAGCCTTGCCCTAACTCAAAAGAGCTGAGTTTTTCCCCTAACTCCTGCACCATCTGCGTCAGATTAGAGACATAGTCAGTCAGGGTCACCAGAGGATTCATAATACAGTGGTTATTGGGCCTGTTAATCTGTAACGGTCGCGTACACACACACACAGGGGGGAGGGAAGTGACCACTGCGCTCCACCCTTAACCCTGGCCCTGCTTACTTGCCTCGCGAGTCCTAATGACAGGGGACAACTGGACGGCAATCCCTAACTTGGAGTAAGTGCAGGGATGACAGACAGACAAACAACAGGACGTGAACGGACCGAGTCAATACCAGGAAAGCTGCAAAGTACAAATGGAGCAAGCAGAGAATTGTCAGGAGAAGCCGGGGTCATAAATACCAGGAGAGCAGAGAAGTACAAGAGGAGTCCTAAGAGAGTAGTCAGGTGGGAGCCGAGGTCACAATACCAGGACGGATGCGCAGTACAGGAGGATCAGGCAAAAGGATGGTCAAGGAACAGGATCAGGTAAGTATTCAGCAGTCCAACAAATAGCCAGGAACCTAGAAATTAACAGGCAACCTGTAGCCAGCAGGTTGCCTGTATTTATAGTTGGGAGTGAGGGTCATGTGACGTGGCCAGCGTCACATGACCGACAGACCAACCAGTCGAGCACCGAGTGATCAGCTCGGCGCTCAAGGCAGACTTAGGAGCAAGGAGCCACCCAGCTAGTAAAGCCGCCCTGGGAATGAGGTCAAACACAGATCCTCATTCCCAAAGCTAAGCAACAGGTCTGCGGGCGATGGGGGACCGAGTGCACCTTCGGAACCCCGTGACACCGAGTTTACCCTGGAAAAGCTGTACGGCCAGTAGTGTGGCATCAGAGCGTGAGTTTAGTGTGACGGGGTCATAGTTACCCCAAGGAGAACTCGCCCAAAATGAGAGACTGACCTTTGTCAAGTTGAATCAGGCATGTATCAGCCAGGATTTCCACCCACCAATGCCTGATGCATCAGATTTGATCATCCATGCTGCCTCACCCAAACCTTGACAAAAGAGACTTCTTTCTTCTGGTTACCTGCCTTAGCTACTATTCTGATTCTGCCACCCGCCTGATGCCGCACATCTGATGCCAAGTCTTCCTTCACACACCCACCATCATCAAGGGGTACTGTTATTGCCACCCACCTCCCCACTCTGTTACCGGGTCACTCTGTGGTCTCCTTATGCTGCTGCCACCTCCACACTATGTCCCCTTGTCACTCTGTGGTCTCCTGATGCTGCTACCACCCCCACACTATGTCACCTTGCCACTTTGTGGTCTACTGATGCTGCTGCCCCCTCCACACTATGTCAATGTGCCACTCTGTGGTCTCCTGACGCTGCTGCAACCTAAACACTATGTCACCTTGCCACTCTGTGGCATCCTCATGCTGCTGCTGCCACCTCCAAACTCTGTCATTGTGCCACTCTGTGTTCTCCTGATGCTGCTACCGCCACAATATGTCATCTTGCCACTCTGTGGTCTCCTGATGCTGTTGCTACCTTAACACTATGTCACCTTAGCGCTCTGTGGTCTCCTGATGTTGCTGCCACCTCCACACTATGTCACCTTGCCACTTTGTGTTCTCCTCATGCTGCTGCTACCACCTCCACATTCTGGCATTGTGCCACTCTGTGGTCTCCTGATGCTGCTGCCACCTTCACACTATGTCACCTTTCCATTCTGCGGCCTTCTCATGCTGCTGCAGCCACCTCCACACTCTTTCATTGTGTCATTCTGTGGTCTCTGGTTCTGCTGCTACCGCAAATCTATGTCACCTTACAACTCTGTGGTCTCCTGATGCTGCTGCCACCTCATCACTATGTCACCTTGCCACTCTGTGGCCTCCTCATGCTGCTGCTGCCACATCCACACTCTGTCATTGCGCCACTCTGTGGTCTCCTGATGTTGCGGCCACCACCACACTATGTCACCTTGCCACTCTGTGGTTTCCTGATGCTGCTGCCACCTCCACACTATGTCACCTTGCCACTCTATGCTCTCCTGATTCTGCTGATACCTCAACATTATGTCACCTTGCCACTCTGTGGTCTCCTCATGCTGCTGCTGCCACCTCCACACTCTATGTTTGTGCCACTTTGTGGCTTCCTCATGCTGCTGCCACCTCCACACTATGTCACCTTACCACTCTATGGTCTCCTGATGCTGCTGCTACCTCAATACTATGTAACCTTACTACTCTGTGGTCTCCTGATGCTGCTACCTCCACACTATGTCACCTTTCCACTCTGTGATCTTCTGATGCTGCTGCTACCTCAACACTATGTCACCTTGCCACTCTGTGGTCTCCGGATGTTGCTGTCACCTCCACACTATGTCACCTTGCCACTCTGTGGCTTCCACATGCTGCTGCTGCCACCTCAACACTTTGTAAATGTGCCAATGTGTGGCCTCTTCAAGCTGCTGCTGCCACCCATGCACTTTGTCACCTTGCCACCCTGTGGTCTCCTGATGCTGCTGCCACCTCCACATTATGTCACCTTGCCACTCTGTGGCCTCCTCATGCTGCTGCTGCCACCACCACACTCTGTCATTGTGCCACTCTATGGTCTCCTGATGTTGCTGCCACTACCACACTATGTCACCTTGCCATTTTGTGGTCGCCTGATGCTGCTGCCACCTCTACAATATGTCACCTTTCCACTCTATGGTCTCCTGATGCTGCTTCTACTTCAACACTATGTCACCTTGCCACTCTATGGTCTCCTGATGTTGCTGCCACCTACACCACTATGTCACCTTGCCACTCTTTTGTCTCCTGATTCTGCTGTCACCTCCACACTATGTCAGCTTGCCACTCTGTGGCTTCCTTATGCTGCTGCTGCCACCTCCACACTTTGTGAATGTGCCATTGTGTGGCCTCCTCAAGCTGCAGCTACTGCCACCTCCGCACTTTACTTTGCCACCCTGTGGTCTCCTGATGCTGCTGTCAACTCCACACTATGTCACCTTGCCACTCTGTGGCCTCCTCATGCTGCTGCCACCTCCACAATCTGTCATTGTGCCACTTAATGGTCTCCTGATGCTGCTGACAACTCCACACTATGTCACCTTGCCACTCTGTGGCCTCCTCATGCTGTTTCCACCTCCACAATCTGTCATTGTGCCACTTTGTGGTCTTCTGATTCTGCTGCTACCTCCACAATATGTTACCTTGCCACTGTGTGGTCTCTTTATGCTGCTGCCACCTCCACACTATGTCACCTTGCCACTCTGTGGCCTCCTCATGCTGCTGCTGCCACCTCCACAATCTGTCATTGTGCCACTTAGTGGTCTCCTGATGCTGCTGCTACCTCCACACTTTGTCACCTGGCCACTCTGTTGTCTCCTGATGCTGCTGCTACCTTAACACTATGTCACCTTGCCACTCTGTGGCCTCCTCATGCTGCTGCAGCCACCTCCACACTCTGTCTTTGTGTCATTTTGTGGTCTTCTGATTCTACTGCTACCTCCACAATATGTTACCTTGCCACTTTGTGGTCTCCTTATGCTGCTGCTAGCTCCAAACTATGTCACCTTGCCACCTTGCCACTCCTGTGGCCTACTCAGGATGCTGCTGCCACCTCCACACTCTGTCATTGTGCCACTCTTTGGCCTCCTCATGCTGCTGCCACCTCCACAATACGTCACCTTCCCACTTGGTGGTCTCCTGATGCTGCTGCTGCTACCTCAATACTATGTCACCTTACAACTCTGTGGTCTCCTCATGCTGCTCCACACTATGTCACCTTGCCACTTTGTGGTCTCCTGATGCTGCTTCTACTTCAACACTATGTCACCTTGCTATTCTGTTGCCTCCTCATGCTGCTGCTGCCACCTTTACACTCTGTCATTGTGCCACTCTGTGGTCTCCTGATGCTGCTGCTACCTCTAAACTATGTCACCTTGCCACTCTGTGGTCTCCCGATGCTGCTGCCACCTCCACACTATGTCATTGGGCCACTCTATGGATCGCTCATGCTGTTCCACCCCTCCTTACTTTATGACTGGCTCACTATTTTGCCTTTTGCCTGGTTGACATCATCATTTATTTGACCCTTCTTCTGATCTGTCAGAAGGAAGGAAACATGAGATGCACAACAGATCCTCTCTGTGTAGCAGCTGTAAGACCTGTATGGTTCTATCAGGGGGTACAAAATACAGAAGACATGCAAATATTCCATTCACGTGTCATCTCTGTTTTGGATACACTCCCGTTTTTTGGGGCATTCGCAATACTGATGGATTACTAACCAAATGCTGACCAAGTGAAGGCGTATGCTCAACAGACAGGATCCATTTTTGGGGGGTTTATTGTTCTGATGGATCAGAGGAAGGGCAAAATAATCAGTGACATCAACCCAAACTTACTGATGACACCCTCTCCACTCTGTCATAGGGGCTCTACTTACAGTGGGATGCAAAAGTTTGGGCAACCTTGTTAATCGTCATGATTTTCCTGTATAAATCGTTGGTTGTTACGATAAAAAATGTCAGTTAAATATATCATATAGGAGACACACACAGTGATATTTGAGAAGTGAAATGAAGTTTATTGGATTTACAGAAAGTGTGCTATAATTGTTAAAACAAAATTAGGCAGGTGCATAAATTTGGGCACTGTTGTCATTTTATTGATTCCAAAACCTTTAGAACTAATTATTGGAACTCAAATTGGCTTGGTAAGCTCAGTGACCCCTGACCTACATACACAGATGAATCCAATTATGAGAAAGAGTATTTAAGGGGGTCAATTGTAAGTTTCCCTCCTCTTTTAATTTTCCCTGAAGAGTAGCAACATGGGGGTCTCAAAACAACTCTCAAATGACCTGAAGACAAAGATTGTTCACCATCATGGTTTAGGGGAAGGATACAGAAAGCTGTATCAGAGATTTCAGCTGTCTGTTTCCACAGTTAGGAACATATTGAGGAAATGGAAGACCACAGGCTCAGTTCAAGTTAAGGCTCAAAGTGGCAGACCAAGAAAAATAGACAGAAGCGACGAATGGTAAGAACAGTCAGAGTCAACCTACAGACCAGCACCAAAGACCTACAACATCATCTTGCTGCAGTCACTGTGCATCGTTCAACCATTCGGCGCACTTTACACAAGGAGATGCTGTATGCGAGAGTGATGCAGAGGAAGCCTTTTCTCCGCCCACAGGACAAAAGTAACGCTTGAGGTGGGCTAAAGCACATTTGGACAAGCCAGCTTCATTTTGGAATAAGGTGCTGTGGACTGATGAAACTAAAATTGAGTTATTTGGCCATAACAAGGGGAGTTATGCATTGAGGAAAAAGAACACAGCATTCCAAAAAAAACACCTGCTACCTACAGTAAAATATGGTGGTGGTTCCATCATGCTGTGGGGCTGTGTGGCCAGTGCAGGGACTGGGAATCTTGTCAAAGTTGAGGGACGCATGGATTCCACCCAGTATCAGCAGATTCTGGAGACCAATGTCCAGGAATCAGTGACAAAGCTGAAGCTGCGCCGGGGCTGGATCTTTCAACAAGACAACGACCCTAAACACTGCTCAAAATTCACTAAGGCATTTATGCAGAGGAACAAGTACAACGTTCTGGAATGGCCATCTCAGTCCCCAGACCTGAATATAATTGAAAATCTGTGGTGTGACTTAAAGAGAGCTGTCCATGCTCGGAAGCCATCAAATCAGAATGAACTAAAGATGTTTTGTAAAGAGGATTGGTCCAAAATACTTTCAACCAGAATCCAGACTCTCATTGGAACCTACAGGAAGCGTTTAGAGGCTGTAATTTCTGCAAAAGGACGATCTACTAAATATTGATTTCATTTCTTTTTTGTGGTGCCCAAATTTATGCACCTGCCTAATTTTGTTTAAACAATTATTGCACACTTTCTGTAAATCCAATAAACTTCATTTCACTTCTCAAATATCACTGTGTGTGTCTCCTATATGATATATTTAACTGACATTTTTTATCGTAACAACCAACGATTTATACAGGAAAATCATGACGATTAACAAGGTTGCCCAAACTTACGCATCCCACTGTACTGTATATAAGCGTTTAATAGGAAAGGTTCTGTAGACATTTATGTGGGATAAGGTGTAAACGACGGTGTAAAAGAAGTGCGCTCTTTCACGCTATAGTAGGATCTTGGGCCTCAGCACGGTTATTTATACCTGACCCTAACATTGACCTGTAGGGCTGAGTTCACACTTGAGTTATTTGGTCAGTTTTGGCTCCGTAACTGCCCAAAAAAGTGTACTGTGCAGTGATTCTAAGAGCGACACCTGTCATTTCCATGTCATACTGACTTATAGTATTGTTTCACTACCAGAGCAGACTCACTATGCATGTTGCTGTAAGGCACAGTGTTCTACACCACTATACGGGCTTTCTGCTGCCAGGAAATAGCTGTTTTTTAACACGATTCGCCACAAATTAATTTGGATCAAATCAAATCTTTTCCGAAAACTCGGCGAACCGACTGAATCAAATTTTTTAGAAATTCACTTATCTCTAAACATTGGGAATTATTTGACAGGATTATAATCACCAAAATCCATCTAAACTTTCATCTGTCATAAATGTGTACATTTTAATCAAATTCTTATAGGCTTCTGTGTATTAAAGCTGTAGTTTCAAAACAGAGACGGTTACAAATAACAGTTTTGTTTATTATATTGTAAAATTAGCATTAAGAGCACCCTGCTTAGCATTCATAAGAACATCACAATCTAATTTTTTTATGTAAAAAATGTAAAAATAACTGAGAAGTATTATATTCAATTAAGCTTAACTAGTTATTATATGTATAAATTTTATTGCACAGTCATTTAAAATTCTCTCAGTTGCTGTTTCGCAATAGACTACGAGCTGTGATCTGGACACATCTCACTGTATTAAAAAATGATAGTTTATAGCGTGGTGAAATTTTGTAACTGATATAATAATAATTATGTGTGGTTAAAATTTCAGAAAAGTTGGAATTGTACTTTAAAATAAAACTCACCTTAAAAAAGGAAGTGACTGTAAGTTACTAATTGGTTTCAAATTGTGCAATATGAGAATAAAGTACATCTAATGTAGTATATAACCTTACAGAATCTATTCTGCCCCCCTTCCACTCTTTCTCTGAAACTTTTTGTATTGAGGCAGTCACACATTGGACTGCAGCTGTCTCATTGAAGAGTAGCTGTAAGGTGAATATTTTATATTTCAAGATATTGAGACCATATTCACTTGACCCCAAATTTTGGGGTCATAACTATTGCTTCCCCTGCCAAAAAAATTATGCCAAATGGCCAATAATGTCTCGTCACATAGTTATGTGCCTGTAATTAGTGTCATATATGGGGGGTCTGGTACTGACAGGATGGATAAAACGGGTAGTAGAAGGCTCCATCCACTATGCAGTTAGACCCCTCCTAACAATCTGATATCCTTGATCTATTTGCAGGATAGTTCATCAATTTTAGAAAGATGGACTACCCCTCTAAAGTATTCATTATTATCATATTGTCATTGCTTTGTACATTTATACCATAAATATCGCTTAAAAAAGAAGAAATAAAAGTATTTTCACAGACTCATTTTGCAAAAGGTAAAATCTGATTTGCAGTAATTATTTTTATTTACAAATCAAATCCAACTGAATAAGAATGCTGTAAAGTCTCATTTGAAGCAGATGGCAATATCTTATAGAGTTCGTCTAAAGTACATTACATATCACAGGAGATACCTCTACAATTAAAGAAGGCCTGTGGCTCAGATGTTTGGAAAACAATATTGGCACTTGAAATCTTAATTTATAGTATCATAAAAATTTTATAGAGATACATAAAAACTAAAGAGCAAAGGCATTAAGACCAGCAATAATATTACTATGGTGAAAAATGCCTTCTGCAGAATAATTTATTTGTCAACTATTGAGAAAACAGATTTGAAAGTACAGCGTGAATTAAAGAAGTCATTCCCATACAGAAAAATATTTTAGAGCATACTAAATACAAAGTGATGAAAAAGCAGTAAATGTATTTTTTGCCAGTTTAAATTACTGAGACATGTAACCTTATAGTGGTAATAATTTGTATCCAGACATAATAATTAGCCTGATGTATGATTTGCCTGATGCATTTGGCTAACTGTTCGTTTTTATTTAAGCTATGAGAACAACTGCAACATATTTTTAAGGCTTTAAGTAGTTTACTGAGATTGTTAGCTTTTCACAATATCCATAATAGGGAAATATATATGAACTTCTGTAAACGAATCATATTTGTTATGAATTTCACAAAAATACTTCTGCCAAACAAATCCGAAGTTTTGGGGATATATTTAGGATGAATTGAGCAAAAATAGCACCCAGCACCATTTTACTGTAAAGATTGGTGGAGTAAACAGAAGTAAGGAAGAAGATAAAGAATCATATAACACTGGCCTCAGCCTGTTATCTGACTACATGTTTTGCCTGATCCCCCAATCCTTCAAGTCTCTGGCTCACATGGGTTTGCCGCCAATATACCAGGACTATCTAACTAGGAGGTGCCTGTTGACTTTCCTGCAGTGAAGTCCAGATACTTGTTTAGGGGTTAAAGAGTAAAAACCAGGTTACAGCCAGGATAGCGCCCTTAGAGTTAGCCCAAAGTCTAACCGCCCACTGCCCGTAAAACTCTGTCTTCAATGCCCCTTGCTAGTAGGGTACCTTCTTTTTTCCTAAGGCAAAAGAAGCAACAAAATCCCTTGCACTATGGAAGATATTTGAGAGACTTTCTGTTGATGACCTGTGTAATGAGCAGCTGCCCCAAAAGTAATTATTTTCAAAAAATGAATTCTGTATTTCATCAGACGCAGTTTTTGGCCTATCATATTGGTTAGACTTTTGGTCAGGTGTCTGTAGTGGTGCAATTCCTCACCTTATTCAAAATCTATTTCTTTTCAAAAATTAAAATCTTCTGTTTGACATCAGCCACAGTTTTGCCATATCCCATGGGTCGGACTTTTGGCCAGGTATTTGTATTGGTGCAGTTCTACATCTTCACCAAAATGTAATTTTTAAAAATAAATATTGAATTCTTCTGTAGGCCATCAGTTGGACATTTTACCAGGGCAGCAGACTGTCAAAATTGTTTTGTCAGTATAGTAAAGAGAAGTTCTGTTAGCAGTGTAATTCTGCTTTATGATAATCGTATTTCTGCCCAGCTGGCAATTTTTTTTTTCAAATGAATCGTTTAAAATTGTCTCAATTTCTTGACAGTGGCCTTTCTCCAGCACATAGCCTGTTCTCTTACCCACTAGAAGTTTGTTGTCCAGCCCCTAGTGTCATTTCAGAGAGAGTATTCAGAGAGAGTGTCATCAACCAAATGTAATTCTGCTGTATGGCATTGGTACTTCTGGCCAGCTGTCAAAATTGTCTCAGTTTAGAATTGTCATACAGATCAGTGCCGTCACCCATTTTTTTTCTCTACGACAGTTGTACATCTGGCCAGCTGTCTGTAACAATTTTCTCATTTTCACAATAATTTGCGTTTCTTTAAATAATGTATTTCTGCTATATAATACATTGGTACATCTGCCCAGCTATCCATTTTTTAAGTGCCCTTTCTCTGGCACATACCATGTTATCTGACCCCATGGAATCCTGGCAGGTGGATTGGAACGTTGGCTGAAACTTGTCCAATTTGCTCTCATTCTACTATCTTGTCCAGCCTCCAATGTCATCTCAGAAAGAGTTTTCAGCACAGCAAGGGGCATTGTGACACCCAAACAAACAGAATTATCATCCGCCAGTGTACAAAACATCACTTTTGTCAAAATGAATTAGACATGGATCCATGAAGATCTGGCTGAGGTGAATGAATCAATCTGCCTCATCATGCCATTGCCTGCTTAGCATAATGTTCCCTACCGTATTGCTGTTGTTGCCACCTCTGCAGCTGCTACTCTCTGCTGCTAATCCCTACTGCCACTTCCATTATCACTACACAGTCACCACTACTACTAACCCTAGATAGTCCCAGACACATCTACTGTCTTGTCTGTTCCATGGTATGCTGCCATCACTGCTGCTACTATTGCAGCTGCATGCCACTATTACCCTGCACTTTTCACATCCACACTATACTGCTGTTGCTCCCAATTAAAAGCGTGAATTTTTCCAAGCTTGTTTAGAACAAGCCACTCTTTTGCCAATTAATATATGCATGTGTGTATAAATACAGACAGTTATTCTGTCCTTGTTAAAGGATTATTTTTGAACTTGTGTGCAGAACAATGAACTCTTTTTTTATCTGACAATTAACACTTGTGCGTGTATAAATATGGGTAAGCATTCTGCTCCCTTAAGGCATCGTTTTTGGATGCTTGTGCAGAACAATCCCATCTTTCTTCTGGCATTGACATGTGTGTGCTTAAACAGAGGCAGGGATTTACCAACATTGAGGCATAAATTTTGGAACCAACAAAGTATTGTTTTTCCCCCATAAGACCATGTGTGTTTAAACTCCATCTGCCCCATTAAAGGACAATTTTTGGAAGCTTTTATAATATAAAAATGTATAACACATGCAGATAGTGTAGTGTGCTTTTAAACACACTGTTTGATAACATCGTCAAACATGCTTCTACCGATAGCTGTATATGTCATTGCATTTAAGATCTTAAAATGAGGAGTGGAGAAAGAGCAAAAAATGGAGGTAATTGTTAAGGGTAGATCGCTGTGGAGGTTCACTGTAATGGATGTGGGGTACTGTGAAGGTCAATATTAATAAGGGGGCAATATGCTTTAGAGGTCACTGTTAAGTGGGCATGCTATGTAACAGTCACTGTTAAGGGGTGGACCTATGTGCAGGTAACTGTTAAGGGGTTGGGGTGCTGTAGAGGTTACTATTAAGGGGGTGGGGCATTGTGGAGTGACTGCTAAGGAGCAGGCCACTGTGGAGGTCACTGTTAAGGGGCAGACCACTCTTTAGGTCAGTGTAAAGTGGGCAGGGCACTATGAAGGTCACTGTTAAAGGAGTGGGCCACTGTGGAGGTCACCATTAAGGGGGTGAGATGCTGTGGATGTCAGTGTTAAGGGGCAGGCCTCTATAGAGGTCACTTTTACAGGGCGATTTGCTGTGAAGGTCAAAGTTAAGGGAATGGGATACTGCAGCGTCAATATTATGAGTCAGAGTCCGTGTTTAGGGAATGGGCGACTGTGGAAAACACTGTTATGGGGGTGGGGGGCTGTGAAGGTCACAGCTAACAGATGGGGTGCTGTGGAGGTCACTGTTAAAGGGGCAGGCTGCTGTAGAGGTCAAAGTTAAGGATGCAGGCTTCTGTGGAGGTCATTATTAACCACTACAGGACCGCCGTACGCAGGATTGTGTCTTTGTGGCGGCCCTGTTATTCCTCCTGGACGTGCCGGCGCGTCCTCTCGCGAGACGCGAGATTTCCTGTGAACGCGCGCACACAGGCGCGCGCGTTCACAGGAACCGGGGGTAAACTAGCTGATCTACAGCCTGCCAGCGGCGATCGTTCGCTGGCAGGCTGTAGATGCGATTTTTTTTAACCCCTAAAAGGTATATTAGATGCTGTTTTGATAGCAGCGTCTAATATACCTGGTACCTGGTCCTCTGGTGGTCCCTTTTGCTTGGATCGACCACCAGAGGACACAGGCAGCTCTGTAATAAGTAGCACCAAACACCACTACACTACACCCCCCCTGTCACTTATTAACCCCTTATTAGCCCCTGATCACCCCATATTAGACTCCCTGATCACCCCCCTGTCATTGATCACCCCCCTGTAAGGCTCCATTCAGACGTCCGTATGTGTTTTGCGGATCCGATCCATGGATCCGCAAAACACATACGGACGTCTGAATAGAGCCTTACAGGGGGGTGATCAATGACAGGGTGGTGATCACCCCATATAGACTCCCTGAACACTCCCCTGTCATTGATCACCCCCCTGTAAGGCTCCATTCAGAGGTCCGTATGTGTTTTGCGGATCCACGGATCCATGGATCGGATCCGCAAAACACATACGGATGTCTGAATGGAACCTTACAGGGGGGTGATCAATGACAGGGGGGTGATCACCCCATATAGACTCCCTGATCACCCCCCTATCATTGATCACACCCCTGTAAGGGTCTATTCAGATGTCCGTATGTGTTTTGCGGATCCGATCCATGGATTTAATTTTTTTTAGACATTTATATTCCAGACTTCTTCTCACGCTTTAGGGCCCCTAAAATGCCAGGGCAGTATAAATACCCCACATGTGACAACATTTTGGAAAGAAGACACCTCAAGGTATTTTGTGAGGGGCATGGCGAGTTCATTTAAAATTTTATTTTTTGTCACAAGTTAGCAGAAAGGGAGACTTTGTGAGAAAAAATAAAAAAAATCAATTTCAGCTAACTTGTGCCAAAAAGCCCCTCACGGAATACCTTGGGGTGTCTTCTTTTCAAAATGGGGTCACATGTGGGGTATTTATACTGCCCTGGCATTTTAGGGGCCCTAAAGCGTGAGAAGAAGTCTGGAATTCAAATGCCCTCCTAAAAGATACTCATTGGATTTTGGGCCCCTTTGCGCACCTAGGCTGCAAAAAAGTGTCACACATGTGGTATTGCTGTACTCAGGAGAAGTTGGGCAATGTGTTTTGGGGAGTCTTTTTACAAATACCCATGCTGGGTGAGATAAATATCTCTCTATAATGACTGACAACTTTGTATAAAAAAATTGGAAAAGTTGACTTTTAGAGAGATATTTCTCTCACC
The DNA here is from genome assembly GCF_905171765.1 of Bufo bufo. Lineage (NCBI taxonomy): Eukaryota > Metazoa > Chordata > Amphibia > Anura > Bufonidae > Bufo > Bufo bufo. The sequence goes on along the minus strand of NC_053392.1, from coordinate 488,173,676 downwards.
CAGCATGGGTATATGTAAAAATACACCCCAAAAAACATTGCCCTACTTATCCTGAGTATGGCGATACCACATGTGTGACACTTTTTTGCAGCCTAGGTGGGCAAAGGGGCCCAAATTCCAATGAGTACTTTTATGATTTTACAGGGCATTTTTTGCACATTTGGATTCCAGACTTCTTCTCACGCATTAGGGCCCCTAAAATGCCAGGGCAGTATAACTACCCCACAAGTGACCCCATTTTGGAGAGAAGACACCCCAAGGTATTTCGTGATTGGCATAGTGAGTTCATGGAAGTTTTTATTTATTTTTTATCACAAGTTAGTGGAATATGAGACTTTGTAAGAAAAAAAAAAGAAAAAATCATTTTCCGCTAACTTGTGACAAAAAATAAAAGATTCTAGGAACTCACCATGCCCCTCACGGAATACCTTGGGGTGTCTTCTTTCCAAAATTGGGTCACATGTGGGGTATTTATACTGCCCTGGCATTTTAGGGACCCTAAAGCGTGAGAAGAAGTCTGGAATCCAAATGCCCTCCTAAAAGATACTCATTGGAATTTGGGCCCCTTTGCGCACCTAGGCTGCAAAAAAGTGTCACACATGTGGTATCGCTGTACTCAGGAGAAGTAGGGCAATGTGTTTTGGGGTGTCTTTTTACATATACCCATGCTGGGTGAGAGAAATATCTCTCTATAATGACAACTTTGTATAGAAAAATGGGAAAAGTTGACTTTTAGAGAGATATTTCTCTCACCCAGCATGGGTATATGTAAAAATGCACCCCAAAACACATTGCCCTACTTCTCCTGAGTACGGCGATACCACATGTGTGACACTTCTTTGCAGGCTAGGTGGGCAAAGGGGCCCAAATTCCAATGAGTACTTTTATGATTTTACAGGGCATTTTTTGCACATTTGGATTCCAGACTTCTTCTCACGCATTAGGGCCCCTAAAATGCCAGGGCAGTATAACTACCCCACAAGTGACCCCATTTTGGAGAGAAGACACCCCAAGGTATTTCGTGATTGGCATAGTGAGTTCATGGAAGTTTTTATTTATTTTTTATCACAAGTTAGTGGAATATGAGACTTTGTAAGGAAAAAATAAATAAAAATCATCATTTTCCGCTAACTTGTGACAAAAAATAAAAAGTTCTATGAACTCACTATGCCCATCAGCGAATACCTTAGGGTGTCTACTTTCTGAAATGGTGTCATTTGTGGGGTGTTTGTACTGTCTGGCCATTGTAGAACCTCAGGAAACATGACAGGTGCTCAGAAAGTCAGAGTTGCTTCAAAATGCAGAAATTCACATTTTTGCACCATAGTTTGTAAACGCTATAACTTTTACCCAAACCATTTTTTTTTTACCCAAACATTTTTTTTTTATCAAAGACATGTAGAACAATAAATTTAGAGAAAAATGCAGTTTTAATTGAAAAATTTTACAACTGAAAAATTTCATTTTTATGCAAATATTTCAGTCAATTTCGATTAATAACAAAAAAGTAAAAATGTCAGCAGCAATGAAATACCACCAAATGAAAGCTCTATTAGTGAGAAGAAAAGGAGGTAAAATTCATTTGGGTGGTAAGTTGTATGACCGAGCAATAAACCGTGAAAGTAGTGTAGTGCAGAATTGTAAAAAGTGGTCTGGTCATCAAGGGTGTTTAACCGCCTCCGGACCGTCGAACGCAGCGACGCATCCTGGAGGCGGTCGATTCATTCCTCCTGGACGCATATACGCGTCCTCTCGCGAGACGCAACATTTCGGTCAGAGCCGGCCCGCGCATGCGCATCGAAGGGCCGGCAAAAGTTCGAGGAGTATTTCGTCAGCAACCTGCCAGCCAATGATCGTCGCTGGCAGGTTGCTGATTTTTTAAAAACGAATCAGAAGCCATCTAACACCTTATATTTATAAATATAAGGTGTTAAATGGCTTCTCTGCTCCTCTGCTGGTCCTTTTTGTCGGTTGGTTCCAGCAGAGGAGCAGACATCACTGTGAGTACCCACCAACACCACACTTAGCCCCCAGATCACCCTCCATCACCCCATCACCCCAATTAAAACCTTGATCGCCCCTTGTCAATCACCTAGTGAAAGGGAAAAAAGTGATCAGTGTAAACTGTCACTTTTTTTTTTCACTGGTATTGACTGTTAGGTTTAGGATAGTTTAGGTCCCTTGGTAGGTAGTTAGCGTCAGTTAGCGCCCAGCCCACAGCACCGCAGTCACTTATTCGCTGATTAGCGTATCGCTAATCAGCATTTGTACTTTTATAGTATCTGTAAGTGATCAAAACTGATCACAGTCAGATCTATAATTGTATTAGTGTCACCTTAGCTCGCCCTCCACCCAAAACGCAGTGTTTGCCCGATCAGGCCTGATCGGTTGCCCACACGTGCGTTCACCCACGCCCGCCCCACCGCAGTGACAAAAAAATTATTATTTTTTGATCACTGCACAATCACTTTACAAGCACTGCGGCGATAAAAAAAATCTGTTTTGATATTTTTTATCAATCGCAGCGGCCTCCGGTACTTTGCTAGCCTCCCATTTGTAAGACAGGCTTGCTTTTTTTCTTGGGTAGTCTCAGGGAATACCCCTAAATTTAGTAGTCCAAATGTCAAACAGGGGGTATTCTTCTGAAGAGGCCTACAGGATTCTGACCCAGTCGGATGAGGAATGGGAACCCTCATCTGACGAATCTAGCGGGTCAGAATATGAACCTGTAGAAAGCAGTGGCAGTCTGACCCAAAGTTCGGACGAGGAGGTTGAGGTCCCTGATAGCACCCGGCCCCGTGTCGCTAGACCACAGGATGTGCAGGATCCGTTTCAAGGCCAGCAGAGTGGGGCTGGCGCTGTCGGATTACGTGGTGAGGCATACACCAGCAGCGCAGCCCATCCTGGACCTAGTACCAGCACTGCCACACAACATGGTGAAGTGGTGAGCACCAGAAGGGCAGTTGAAGCTGGTACAGTGGCACGTGCAATAGTTACCCCGTCGCAGCCACCGCAAAGACAGGACCGTAGAGCCCCTAGAGTCCCTGAGGTGCTGGCAAACCCTGATTGGCAGTCCCCAACTTCAGCCGCACCTGAAGTTCCCCCTTTCACCGCCCAGTCTGGAGTTCGGGTTGAGACAGCTCAGATCGGTTCGGCCCTGGGATTTTTTGAGCTGTTCTTGACTGCGGAGCTCTTGGACTTAGTCGTGGCAGAAACAAATCGGTATGCCACTCAATTTATATCCGCCAACCCGGGAAGCTTTTATGCCCAGCCTTTCCGGTGGAAACCAGTCCATGTTTCCGAAATTAAAATTTTTCTGGGCCTTCTCCTGAACATGGGTCTAACCAAAAAGCATGAATTGCGGTCATATTGGTCCATGAACCCAATTCATCACATGCCCATGTTCTCTGCTGCTATGTCCAGGACACGTTTTGAGACCATCCTGCGTTTCCTGCACTTTAGCGACAACACCACCTCCCGTCCCAGAGGCCACCCAGCTTTTGACCGGCTCCACAAAATTCGGCCCCTCATAGACCACTTCAACCAGAAATTTGCAGATTTGTATACCCCTGAGCAAAACATCTGCGTAGACGAGTCCCTAATACATTTTTTTTTGCGCCTTGGCTTCAAACAATACATCCCAAGCAAGTGCGCCCGGTATGGGGTCAAATTGTATAAGCTCTGTGAAAGGGCCACAGGCTATACCCACAAATTTCGGATCTATGAGGGAAAAGATCAGACCCTGGAGCCGGTCGGTTGCCCTGACTACCTGGGGAGCAGTGGGAAGACAGTCTGGGACTTGGTGTCACCCTTATTTGGCAAGGGGTACCATCTTTATGTGGACAATTTTTACACAAGTGTGCCCCTCTTCAGGCATTTGTTCCTAGAACAGATTGGCTGCTGTGGCACCGTGCGACCTAGTCACCGGGGCCTCCTCCAACGGCTCGTTACCACCCGTCTTGCAAGGGGGCAGAGGGCTGCCTTGTGTAACGAAGAACTGCTCGCGGTGAAATGGAGAGACAAGCGTGACGTTTACATGCTCTCCTCCATTTATGCAGACACGACAATACAAATTGAACGGAAAACTCGTGTCATTGAAAAGCCCCTCTCAGTCCACGACTATAATGCGCTCATGGGAGGGGTGGACTTCAATGACCAGATGTTGGCTCCCTATTTAGTTTCCTGACGCACCAGACGCTGGTATAAGAAGGTGTCTGTATATTTGATTCAATTGGCTGCATATAATAGTTGTTACGACCAGAGGATGTGGATCCTCTGTGTCAGCTGATAGAGGACTGGGAATTAGTCCAATATTGCTGACTGCTGACTCTCAGAGACAAGACCCTGGTGTCTGCACTGGTTACCTTGAATGCAGCTACCTGCAGTAGTGTGAACAGAGTCCAACAAAGGCAGAATAAAGGAACAGATGGTCTTTACTGGCAGACAATATTCAAAAGTCACTTGACAGATACAGGCAACACAAAGTTCAGAGCAATATAGCATGCAGATATAAGCAGTCTCATAGGCAGCGCAGGGTCTGGATCCAGGCAGACTTACAGGAGGAGATGGGCAGATGAGTAGTCAGGCAGTGCAGACATAAGCAGTCTCATAGGCAGTGCAAGATCTGGATCCAGGCAGACTTACAGGAGGAGATGGGCAGATGAGTAGTCAGGCAGTGCAGATATAAGCAGTCTCATAGGCAGTGCAAGATCTGGATCCAGGCAGACTTACAGGAGGAGATGGGCAGATGAGTAGTCAGGCAGTGCAGAGGTCTATAATCCAGGTGATCCAATAAACAGACAGCAGGCAGATGCGTGGTCAAACGAAGCAGAGGTCAGAATCCAGGAAATCCAATAAACAGACACAGAGGAATGCTTCAGCGGGAGTCAAGAGGTACAACAACCACGCTTGGGCACTTCATGATGAGTGAAGCTGCCTTAAATACAAATAGTCCCGCCTCCGGGTGGGGATGGTAATCAGGAACCAGCTGCCTACTCCTATAAGAAAGGGAGAGGTGCGCGCGCGCATGCTATAGCACATCAGATGACACCTGGCAAAGAGGACGGATGCGGCGGTATGCTGGCGGGCACCTGCGTCTCCTATAAGGTAAGCCAGTACTGGGACCCATAGTGCTGCAATGTGTAGACAGCGGTCTGCCACCCTGCAGTGGAGATGCAGATCCCATACTGACAATAGTTTTGTTCTCTACAGTAAGGCTGGGAGAACGGGATCCTTCCTCAAATTTCAGGAAGAGATCATCGAGAACCTCCTGTATCCAGGAGGTTCCGTGGCCCCAAGCACCAGTGTAGTGAGCCGTCTACACGAGCGACATTTCTCCAATGTCGTTGCTGGTACCTCAACCCAACCGTCACCCCGAAAAAAATGTTGTGTCTGTAGCAGGAGTGGAATAAGGCGTGACACCCGCTATTTCTGTCCTGACTGCCCTGACCACCCTGCCCTATGCTTAGGGGAGTGTTTCCGGAAGTAACACACACAGGTACACTTGGCATAGGGATTGCATCTCACAGGACAGGCACACAGGGCTATTAGGGCCCTTTTACTCACAGCTGCTGCAAACCTCTCCTTTCACCTGGGATAAAGTGCATAATGTACTTTGCCACATCTTTGGGCGATTTGCGCTTTGCACATTGTCCCATGGGGAAGGAGAGGTTTGTCCTATAAAGATAAAAAAAAACAAAAACAAAAAAAACACCGGTAAGCAAAAAAAGTTAACGTTCAGTTCAATAAAGTTTATATGTTCTGTTCAAAAGTTATTATAAAGTTAATAAATTTATTGCGTTGCGGCCTGGTTTTTTCATTTTAGTTTTTTTTTTTTACCTTCCAGGTGGACCAACCGATCGACTAGCTGCAACACTGATGTGCATTCTGACAGAAGCATTGCGCTGCTGTCAGATTACACAAAAGTCAGTGTATGCAGCGCTGCAAGACGAGATTTCTCCTCTGCAGTAAAAGATACGTTTGCCGAGGCATATGAGCTGAGGAGGCGTCGGTGTTCATATACTTTGGCAAACACTTTGTATATAAAAAAATAATAAAAAATCCCGGCAATGATTTATTCATCCACATCGATTGATGTGAATGGAGAAATCTGGTTTGCCAGGGCATACAGGCTAAGTGGGTATGGATGTTGGGCGGAGCTCCTATGTCCTGGCAGACGCCTTTCCCCTCCTTTTTTTTTTTTTTGGCAGAGATTTTTTCATCCACATTGATCGATGCGAATAAAGAAATCTGTGCCGTTCATTTTTTCTTTCAGCCCAGAGGCTGAACGGAAAAAATAAATCTCATTACCCGTATGCTCAATATAAGGAGAATAGCAGAAACTCCTAATGCTGGCCACACATGTAATGATTGCGGAGACCCTCAAATGCCAGGGCAGTACAAACACTACACAAATGACCCCATTTTGGAAAGAAGACACCCCAAGGTATTCACTGAGGGGCATATTGAGTCCATGAAAGATTGAAATTTTTGTTCCAAGTTAGCGGAAAGGGAGACTTTGTGAGAAAAAAAAATAATTATCAATTTCCGCAAACTTGTGTACAAAAAAAAATTCTATGAACTCGCTATGCCCCTCATTGAATACCTTGGGGTGTCTTCTTTCCAAAATGGGGTCACATGTGGGGTATTTATACTGCCCTGGCATTTTAGGGGCCGTAAAGCGTGCGAAGAACTCTGGGATCCAAATGTCTAAAAATGCCCTCCTAAAAGGAATGTGGGCCCCTTTGCGTATCTAGGCTGCAAAAAAAAGGGTCACACATGTGGTATTTCCGTACTCAGGAGAAGTTGGGGAATGTGTTTTGGGGTGTCATTTTACATATACCCATGCTGGGTGAGAGAAATATCTCGGTCAAATGCCAACTTTGTATGAAAAAATGGGAAAAGTTTTCTTTTGCCAAGATATTTCTCTCACCCAGCATGGGTATATGTAAAATGACACCCCAAAACACATTGCCCAACTTCTCCTGAGTACGGCAATACCACATGTGTGACACTTTTTTGCAGCCTAGGTGGGCAAAGGGGCCCACATTCCAAAGAAAACCTTTAGGATTTCACGATCATTTTTTACACATTTTGATTTCAAACTACTTACCACACATTAGGGCCCCTAGAATGCCTGGGCAATATAACTACCCCACAAGTGACCCCATTTTGGAAAGAAGACACCCCAAGGTATTCCGTGAGGGGCATGGTGAGTTCCTAGAATCTTTTATTTTTTGTCACAAGTTAGCGGAAAATGATTTTTTCTTTTTTTTTTCTTACAAAGTCTCATATTCCACTAACTTGTGACAAAAAATAAAAAAACTTCCATGAACTCACTATGCCCATCACCAAATACCTTGGGATATCTTCTTTCCAAAATGTGGTCACTTGTGGGGTAGTTATACTGCCCTGGCATTCTAGGGGCCCTAATGCGTGCAAAATTGTTTGAAATCAAAATCTGTAAAAAATGGCCGGTGAAATCCGAAAGGTGCTCTTTGGAATGTGGGCCCCTTTGCCCACCTAGGCTGCAAAAAAGTGTCACACATGTGGTATTGCCGTACTCAGGAGAAGTTGGGCAATGTGTTTTTGGGTGTCATTTTACATATACCCATGCTGGGTGAGAGAAATTTATTGGCAAAAGACAACTTTTCCCATTTTTTTATACAAAGTTGGCATTTGACCAAGATATTTATCTCACCCAGCATGGGTATATGTAAAATGACACCCCAAAACACATTGCCCAACTTCTCCTAAGTACGGCAATACCACACGTGTGACACTTTTTTGCAGCCTAGGTGGGCAAAGGGGCCCACATTCCAAAGAGCACCTTTAGGATTTCACAGGTCATTTTTTACACATTTTGATTTCAAACTACTTACCACACATTAGGGCCCCTAGAATGCCAGGGCAGTATAACTACCCCACAAGTGACACCATTTTGGAAAGAAGACACCCCAAGGTATTCCGTGAGGGGCATGGCGTGTTCCTAGAATTTTTTTTTTTTGTCACAAGTTAGCAGAAAATGAAGATTTTTTCTTTTTTTTTCTTACAAAGTCTCATATTCCACTAACTTGTCACAAAAAATAAAAACTTCCATGAACTCACTATGCCCATCACGAAATACCTTGGGATGTCTTCTTTCCAAAATGGGGTAACTTGTGGGGTAGTTATACTGCCCTGGCATTCTAGGGGCCCTAATGTGTGGTAAGTAGTTTGAAATCAAAATCTGTAAAAAATGTCTGGTGAAATTCAAGGAGCTCTTTGGAATGTGGGCCCCTTTGCCCACCTAGGCTGCAAAAAAGTGTCACATGTGGTATTGCCGTACTCAGGAGAAGTTGGGCAATGTGTTTTGGGGTGTCATTTTACATATACCCATGCTAGGTGAGAGAAATATCTTGGCAAACGACAACTTTTCCCATTTTTTTTATACAAAGTTGGCATTTGACCAAGATATTTATCTCACCCAGCATGAATATATGTAAAATGACACCCCAAAACACATCCCCAAAACACATTGCCCAACTTCTCCTAAGTACGGCAATACCACACGTGTGACACTTTTTTGCAGCCTAGGTGGGCAAAGGGGCCCACATTCCAAAGAGCACCTTTAGGATTTCACAGGTCATTTTTTACACATTTTGATTTCAAACTACTTACCACACATTAGGGCCCCTAGAATGCCAGGGCAGTATAACTACCCCACAAGTGACCCCATTTTGGAAAGAAGACACCCCAAGGTATTTCGTGATGGGCATAGTGAGTTCATGGAAGTTTTTATTTTTTGTCACAAGTTAGTGGAATATGAGACTTTGTAAGAAAAAAATAAATAAAAATCATCATTTTCCGCTAACTTGTGACAAAAAATAAAAAGTTCTATGAACTCACTATGCCCATCAGCGAATACCTTAGGGTGTCTACTTTCCGAAATGGTGTCATTTGTGGGGTGTTTGTACTGTCTGGCCATTGTAGAACCTCAGGAAACATGACAGGTGCTCAGAAAGTCAGAGCTGCTTCAAAAAGCGGAAATTTTCATTTTTGTACCATAGTTGGTAAACGCTATAACTTTTCCATTTATATATGGATGTCGTTTTTTTTGCAAAATTTTACAACTGAAAGTGAAAAATGTCATTTTTTTGCAAAAAAATTGTTCAATTTCGATTAATAACAAAAAAAGTTAAAATGTCAGCGGCAATGAAATACCACCAAATGAAAGCTCTATTAGTGAGAAGAAATGGAGGTAAAATTCATTTGGGTGGTAAGTTGCATGACCGAGCAATAAACGGTGAAAGTAGTGTAGGTCAGAAGTGTAAAAAGTGGCCTGGTCATTAAGGGTGTTTAAGGTAGGGGAGCTGAGGTGGTTAAGCTAGGGGAGCTGAGCTGGTTAAAAAAAAAAATATATATATAAGACTTCTACTGCAGATAACTTTGATACCTAGTTTACATCCATACACATGACAGCTGCCCAGTACACTGTGGATGGATGTAGCAGAGCTGGGTGTGTTGGGGCAGCTGTCATGTGTATGGATGTACACTAGGTATCAGAGTTACCTACAGTAGAAGTCTTATATATATATTTTTAAGCAACTCATAGCTGTGTGGGTAAGTGCCTTGCCTCTGATGTGAAAGGTCACGAGTTTGAATCCCAGGAGAAACTTGCTAATGAGATTTAAATACACCAGGGTCTCGTAGCTCACAGTTTTGTGTTGCTGCGGCTGCTGACTCAGCCTGTCAGCTGCGTGCCGCTCACTCTGTGACTGAGACAGTGAGGGCCGGGGGCGGCCGGCTGCGTGGCACACAGGCTCAGCGGGGCAAGTGTAAGTTAGCAAGTTAATTGTTTTCCGCCCTGGTGCCGCCCCCCCCCCCTTTACTGCGCCCTCAAGCAGCCGCTTGGGCTGCCTTATGATAGAGCCGGAACTGCCTGCTGCACATTTAGCTGCTGCTGCTGCCTGTCCTACTGAGTTGGTCCGAGCTATATGTGGGCCTCACACTAGACCATTTAAAAAAAAAATGTGTTGGATGCTGCTGCCTGTCCTGATCTAGCTGAGTCATCTAGAGGCCTAATAAGACTAGATTACCTGCTGGTGCTGCCTGTCCTGCTGAGTTCGGCCGAGCTATATGTGGGCCTCATACTAGACCATTTCAAAAATCCTGTGGTGGATGCTGCTGCCTGTCCTGATCTAGCTGAGTCATCTAGGGGCCTAATAACATTAGATTACCTGCTGGTGCTGCCTGTCCTGCTGAGTTGAGCCAAGCCATATGTGGGCTTCATACTAGACCATTTCAAAAATCCTGTGGTGGATGCTACTGCCTGTCCTGACCTAGCTGAGTCATCTAGGGGCCTAATAACACTATATAACCTGCTGCTGCCTGTCCTGCAGAGTTGGTCCGAGCTATAAGTTGGCCTCATACTAGTCCGTTTCAAAAATCCTGTGGTGGATGCTGCTGCCTGTCCTGATCTAGCTGAGTCATCTAGGGACCTAATAACACTACATTACCTGCTTTGTTGAGTCAATACATTCTGTAGTCCTTTAACTACATAGTTGACATTTCAATGCTGCTGTCTTACATGATTATAGTTTGTTTTGGACTTAAATTTTAGCTTTACTACAATGGCTTTAGTACACTTAAAAATTAAATACATTATTTTTATAAGATAATAGTTCGCAGCCACCTATTAGAAAATTAATGCATGTGTTATTATACTGTATTTCTGCTCCGTATTCATTTTCTTTTTATTTCATAAACAATCATGTTGAAAGACATATCTTCTGCTTGGGTAAAAAATATGTTTGTCATTTAGAGAAAGGTCAAAAAAGTGGCAAGTATCAAGCATAGAGCGAACAATTAAAGAGATTGACGTGAGTCCTAAAATTTGTGCAATAAATGTTCAAAACACTGTTAAAAACTTGAAGTCTAGAAGGGACACGTAAAAATATGAATATTTAAGATAGCTGGAAACATATACTTTATTATCCTGCCAGGCAATAACTAAAACATTTTGTGAAATAAAATCTTACTAAAACAACAGTCTAACTCAAGGCTATGTTTACTAGTTAAAGTAAGTGCTTTTTTTAAAAGCACAATGAAAAGGGAATTTAAGACATTGGGACTGAACAGTTGTTTACCCATATGAAAAAAAAAGTATTGATTGAAATTTGAAACAAAAATCAATATGCTAGGGAGCATAAAGATCGGACTCTGGAGCAATGGAAGAATGTTATATTGTCAGATTATTCCAGATTTACCATGTTCCAGAGTGATAGGCTCAACAAGAAGAGAGGCAGATGAAGTGATTCACCCATTATGCCTAGTGCCTACTGTACAAGCCTGTGGGGCCAGTGCTATATTCTGGGGTTGCAGCAGTTGTTCAAGTCTATGTTCAGCAACAGTGTGTTTTGCAAGAATTAGGTTACATGAGTAATTGAACAGATCGAGTGACCAGGTTATTAATATATCAATGCATTTTTTCTTCCATGATGCAAGGGGCAGTGTTGAAGAAGACAATGCCATCATGCATCGTGTATAAAATGTGAAATAGTGTTTCAGGGAGCATTAGACACAATTTTAAGCCAGGTACAAACCACAGAGTCCAGACCTTCACCACTTTATTTTTTTTTATTGATTTTTTTAATAGCAGTGTACTTACCGGTTGTTTTCTGCCCTTATTCTGCATAGTTATGAGTAGAGTTGAGCAAACACCTGGATGTTCGGGTTCGAAAAGTTCGGCCGAACTTCCCGGAAATGTTCGGGTTCGGGATCCGAACCCGACCCGAACTTCGTCCCGAACCCCATTGAAGTCAATAAGGACCCGAACTTTTCGGCACTAAAAAGGCTGTAAAACAGCCCAGGAAAGAGCTAGAGGGCTGCAAAAGGCAGCAACATGTAGGTAAATCCCCTGCAAACAAATGTGGATAGGGAAATGAATTAAAATAAAAAAAATAAAAATTAACCAATATCAATTGGACAGAGGTCCCATAGCAGAGAATCTGGCTTCACGTCAGCAGAGAATCAGTCTCTTCATGCCATAGCAGAGAATCTGGCTTCACGTCACCCACCACTGGAACAGTCCATTGTCATATATTTAGGCCCCGAAACCCAGGCAGAGGAGAGAGGTCCCGTAACAAAGAATCTGGCTTCATGTCAGCACAGAATCAGTCTTCATGTCATAGCAGAGAATCAGGCTTCACGTCACCCACCACTGGAACAGGCCACTGTCACATATTTAGGCCCCGGCACCCAGACAGAGGAGAGAGATCCCATAACTGAGAATCTAGCTTCATGTCAGCACAGAATCAGTCTTAATGTCATAGCAGAGAATCAGGCTTCACGTCACCCACCACTGGAACAGGCCACTGTCACATATTTAGGCCCAGGCACCCAGACAGAGGAGAGAGATCCCATAACAGAGAATCTAGCTTCATGTCAGCACAGAATCAGTCTTCATGTCATAGCAGAGAATCAGGCTTCACGTCACCCACCACTGGAACAGGCCACTGTCACATATTTAGGCCCAGGCACCCAGGCAGAGGAGAGAGGTCCCGTAACAGAGAATCTGGCTTCATATCAGCAGAGAATCAGTCTTCATGTCATAGCAGAGAATCAGGCTTCACGTCACCCACCACTGGAGCAGGCCACTGTCACATATTTAGGCCCAGGCAGAGGAGAGAGGTCCCGTAACAGAGAATCTGGCTTCATGTCAGCAGAGAATCAGTCTTCATGTCATAGCAGAGAATCAGGCTTCACGTCACCCACCACTGGAACAGGCCACTGTCACATATTTAGGCCCAGGCACCCAGGCAAAGGAGAGAGGTCCCGTAACAGAGAATCTGGCTTCATGTCAGCAGAGAATCAGTCTTCATGTCATAGCAAAGAATCAGGCTTCACGTCACCCACCACTGGAACAGGCCACTGTCACATATTTAGGCCCAGGTACCCAGGCAGAGGAGAGAGGTCCCGTAACAGAGAATCTGGCTTCATGTCAGCAGAGAATCAGTCTTCATGTCATAGCAGAGAATCAGGCTTCACGTCACCCACCACTGGAACAGGCCACTGTCACATATTTAGGCCCAGGCACCCAGGCAGAGGAGAGAGGTCCCGTAACAGAGAATCTGGCTTCATGTCAGCACAGAATCAATCTTCATGTTATAGCAGAGAATCAGGCTTCACGTCACCCACCACTGGAACAGGCCACTGTCATATATTTAGGCCCCGGCACCCAGACAGAGGAGAGGTTCATTCAACTTTGGGTTGCCCCGCAATATAATGGTAAAATGAAAATAAAAATAGGATTGAATGAGGAAGTGCCCTGGAGTACAATAATATATTGTTAAGGGGAGGTAGTTAATGTCTAATCTGCACAAGGGATGGACAGGTCCTGTGGGATCCATGCCTGGTTCATTTTTATGAACGTCAGCTTGTCCACATTGGCTGTAGACAGGCGGCTGCGTTTGTCTGTAATGATGCCCCCTGCCGTGCTGAATACACGTTCAGACAAAACGCTGGCCGCCGGGCAGGCCAGCACCTCCAAGGCATAAAAGGCTAGCTCTGGCCACGTGGACAATTTGGAGACCCAGAAGTTGTATGGGGCCGAACCATCAGTCAGTACTTGAAGGGGTGTGCACAGGTACTGTTCCACCATGTTATTGAAATGTTGCCTCCTGCTAACACGTTCCGTATCAGGTGGTGGTGCAGTTAGCTGTGGCGTGGTGACAAAACTTTTCCACATCTCTGCCATGCTAACCCTGCCCTCAGAGGAGCTGGCCGTGACACAGCTGCGTTGGCGACCTCTTACTCCTCCTCTGCCTTCGCCTTGGGCTTCCACTGGTTCCCCTGTGACATTTGGGAATGCTCTCAGTAGCGCGTCTACCAACGAGCGCTTGTACTCGCGCATCTTCCTATCACGCTCCAGTGTAGGAAGTAAGGTGGGCACATTGTCTTTGTACCGGGGATCCACCAGGGTGGCAACCCAGTAGTCCGCACACGTTAAAATGTGGGCAACTCTGCTGTCATTGCGCAGGCACTGCAGCATGTAGTCGCTCATGTGTGCCAGGCTGCCCAGAGGTAAGGACAAGTTGTCCTCTGTGGGAGGCGTATCGTCATCGTCCTGTGTTTCCTCCCAGCCACGCACCAGTGATTGGCCCGAGCTGCGTTGGGTGCCAGCCCGCTGTGAACCTGCTTCATCCTCATCCTCATCCACCTCCACCTCTTCCTCTTCCTCGTCCTCCTCATCCTCCAGTAGTGGGCCCTGTCTGGCCACATTTGTACCTGGCCTCTGGTGTTGCAAAAAATCCCTCTGAGTCACTTCGAAGAGACTGGCCTGAAAGTGCTAAAAATGACCCCTCTTCCTCCTCTTCCTCCTGGGCCACCTCCTCTTCCATCATCGCCCTAAGTGTTTTCTCAAGGAGACATAGAAGTGGTATTGTAACGCTGATAACGGCGTCATCGCCACTGGCCATGTTGGTGGAGTACTCGAAACAGCGCAACAGGGCACACAGGTCTCTCATGGAGGCCCAGTCATTGGTGGTGAAGTGGTGCTGTTCCACAGTGCGACTGACCCGTGCGTGCTGCAGGTGAAACTCCACTATGGCCTCCTGCTGCTGGCACAGTCTGTCCAGCATGTGCAAGGTGGAGTTCCACCTGGTGGGCACGTCGCATATGAGGCGGTGAGCGGGAAGGCCGAAGTTACGCTGTAGCGCAGACAGGCGAGCAGCGGCAGGGTGTGAACGCCGGAAGTGCGAACAGACGGCCCGCACTTTATGCAGCAGCTCTGACATGTCGGGGTAGTTGTGAATGAACTTCTGCACTACCAAATTCAGCACATGCGCCAAGCAAGGGATGTGCGTCAAACCGGCTAGTTCCAGAGCTACAATGAGATTTCGCCCATTATCGCACACCACCAGGCCGGGCTTGAGGCTCACCGGCAGCAACCACTCGTCGGTCTGTTGTTCTATACCCCGCCACAACTCCTGTGCGGTGTGGGGCCTGTCCCCCAAACATATGAGTTTCAAAACGGCCTGCTGACGTTTACCCCGGGCTGTGCTGAAGTTGGTGGTGAAGGTGTGTGGCTGACTGGATGAGCAGGTGGAAGAAGAGGAGGAGGAAGCTGAGTAGGAGGAGGAGGAGACAGGAGGCAAAGAATGTTGCCCTGCGATCCTTGGCGGCGGAAGGACGTGCGCCAAACAGCTCTCCGCCTGGGGCCCAGCCGCCACTACATTTACCCAGTGTGCAGTTAGGGAGCTATAGCATCCCTGGCCGTGCTTACTGGTCCACGTATCTGTGGTTAGGTGGACCTTGCCACAGATGGCGTTGCGCAGTGCACACTTGATTTTATCGGATACTTGGTTGTGCAGGGAAGGCACAGCTCTCTTGGAGAAGTAGTGGCGGCTGGGAACAACATACTGTGGGACAGCAAGCGACATGGGCTGTTTGAAGCTGTCTGTCTCCACCAGCCTAAATGACAGCATTTCATAGGCCAGTAGTTTAGAAATGCTGGCTTTGAGGGCCAGGGATTGAGGATGGCTAAGTGGGAATTTACGCTTTCTCTCAAATGTTTGTGAGATAGAGAGCTGAACGCTGCAGTGTGACATGGTTGAGATGCTTGGTGACGCAGGTGGTGGTGTTGGTGGTACATCCCATGTTTGCTGGGCGGCAAGTGCCAACGTCCCTCCAGAGGCGGAGGAAGAGGCCGAGGCGGCGGCCGCAGCAGAAGAGTCCAAGGCGGTGGCAGCAGAAGAGGTAGCAGGGGGAGCCTGAGTGACTTCCTTGTTTTTAAGGTGTTTACTCCACTGCAGTTCATGCTTTGCATGCAGGTGCCTGGTCATGCAGGTTGTGCTAAGGTTCAGAACGTTAATGCCTCGCTTCAGGCTCTGATGGCACAGCGTGCAAACCACTCGGGTCTTGTCGTCAGCACATTGTTTGAAGAAGTGCCATGCCAGGGAACTCCTTGAAGCTGCCTTTGGGGTGCTCGGTCCCAGATAGCGGCGGTCAGTAGCAGGCGGAGTCTCTTGGCGGCGGGTGTTCTGATTTTGCCCACTGCTCCCTCTTTGTCTTTTGCTACGCTGTTGGCTCGGTCACACCACTGCCTCTTCCTCCGAACTGTGAAAGTCAGTGGCACGACCTTCATTCCATGTGGGGTCTAGGACCTCATCGTCCCCTGCATCGTCTTCCACCCAGTCTTGATCCCTGACCTCCTGTTCAGTCTGCACACTGCAGAAAGATGCAGCAGTTGGCACCTGTGTTTCGTCATCATCAGAGACGTGCTGAGGTGGTATTCCCATGTCCTCATCATCAGGAAACATAAGTGGTTGTGCGTTAGTGCATTCTATCTCTTCCACCCCTGGGGAAGGGCTAGGTGGATGCCCTTGGGAAACCCTGGCAGCAGAGTCTTCAAACAGCATAAGAGACTGCTGCATAACTTGAGGCTCAGACAGTTTCCCTGATATGCATGGGGGTGATGTGACAGACTGATGTGCTTGGTTTTCATGCGCCATCTGTGCGCTTTCTGCAGAAGACTGGGTGGGAGATAATGTGAACGTGCTGGATGCACTGTCGGCCACCCAATTGACTAATGCATGTACCTGCTCAGGCCTTACCATCCTTAGAACGGCATTGGGCCCCACCAAATATCCCTGTAAATTCTGGCGGCTACTTAGACCTGAGGTAGTTGGTACACTAGGACGTGTGGCTGTGGCAGAACGGCCACGTCCTCTCCCAGCACCAGAGGGTCCACTAACACCACCACGACCATGTCCACGTCAGCGTCCGAGTCCCTTACTAGATGTTTTCCTCATTGTTACCGTTCACCACAATAAGAAAAATATTATTCGGTCCAATGTATTGAATTAAAATGCAGGCCTTTTTTTACAGACACCTAACACTGTCTGGCTATCTATTTATGTACCGTATTACACTAATACAGGCACACCAGTAATGACAGATTTAGCTGAATATAAATGTGAGGCCTATTTTTTAGGCGCTGTGTGACAGGTATACGTTTAATCACAGAATTAGACTTGTATCTGCACTGTAGCGTGTGTGTTAAGTTTTTCAGAATGACCCTATCAGCACCTTGAATCTAATATACCCTTTTAGGGATAGATTTAAAGTAGGCCTGATACAGCAGAAACCACTAATTTTGAGAATGGCAAATTTGGGAATTGTTTTTTAACCCAGAACAAAAACTGTGCTTTTACGGTCACTAAAAATAACTTGACCAGCTAAAACAGTACTGATTTGGAGGAATATAAATGTGAGGCCTATTTTTTAGGCGCTGTGTGACAGGTATACGTTTAATCACAGAATTAGACTTGTATCTGCACTGTAGCGTGTGTGTTAAGTTTTTCAGAATGACCCTATCAGCACCTTGAATCTAATATACCCTTTTTGGGATAGATTTAAAGTAGGCCTGATACAGCAGAAACCACTAATTTTGAGAATGGCAAATTTGGGAATTGTTTTTTAACCCAGAACAAAAACTGTGCTTTTACGGTCACTAAAAATAACTTGACCAGCTAAAACAGTACTGATTTGGAGGAATATAAATGTGAGGCCTATTTTTTAGGCGCTGTGTGACAGGTATACGTTTAATCACAGAATTAGACTTGTATCTGCACTGTAGCGTATGTGTTAAGTTTTTCAGAATGACCCTATCAGCACCTTGAATCTAATATACCCTTTTTGGGATAGATTTAAAGTAGGCCTGATACAGCAGAAACCACTAATTTTGAGAATGGCAAATTTGGGAATTGTTTTTCAACCCAGAACAAAAACTGTGCTTTTACGGTCACTAAAAATAACTTGACCAGCTAAAACAGTACTGATTTGGAGGAATATAAATGTCAGGCATATTTTTTAGGAGCTGGGTGACAGGCTCAACTTGCCCCTGATGTAGTATATGGCCAAAAAATAACCACACTATTGATGGTTAAATGCACTTGGGTGACACAGGCTCAGCCTGCACCTGATGTAGTATATGGCCAAAAAATAACCACACTATTAATGGTTAAATGCACTTGATGAAAGCTTGACCCTGATGTAGGATATAGCAAAAAATAACCACACTATTGATGGTTAAATGCACTTGGGTGACACAGGCTCAGCCTGCACCTGATGTAGTATATGGCCAAAAAATAACCACACTATTGATGGTTAAATTCACTTGATGAAAGCTTGACCTTGATGTAGGATATAGCAAAAAATAACCACACTATTGATGGTTAAATGCACTTGGGTGACACAGGCTCAGCCTGCACCTGATGTAGTATATGGCCAAAAAATAACCACTCTATTGATGGTTAAATGCACTTGATGAAAGCTTGACCCTGATGTAGGATATAGCAAAAAATAACCACACTATTGATGGTTAAATGCACTTGGTGGTAGCTTGTGCTGGCACACCACAAGCCACAAACTGGCCGCCGATCACCCCAGAAAAAAGTGACTGAAAAACGCTCTGGGCAGCCTAAAAACAATGAGCAATTGAATAGAAGCAGTTCAATGATCCACAGCTGTAGATCGATCACAGAATGAAGTCTTTTGGAGGAGTTAATCTGCCTAATCTCGCCCTAACGTCGCAGCTGCAACCTCTCCCTACGCTTGTAACAGCAGAGTGACGTGCAGCGCTACGTGACCCAAGCTTATATAGAGGCTGGGTCACATACTGCACTGGCCAATCACAGCCATGCCAATAGTAGGCAAGGCTGTGATGGCCTCTTGGGGCAAGTAGTATGATGCTTGTTGATTGGCTGCTTTGCAGCCTTTCAAAAAGCGCCAAGAAAGCGCCGAACACCGAACCCGAACCCAGACTTTTACGAAAATGTTCGGGTTCGGGTCCGTGTCACGGACACCCCAAAATTCGGTACGAACCCGAACTATACAGTTCGGGTTCGCTCATCCCTAGTCATGAGTCATAATTTGTGAATCATAACTTTCTAATCCGCATTCTACTACAGTGTTAACTGTACAACATGAATGTCGTGATCGTGCGTAGACAACCAACATGGATCACTTTTTCTACTTTGCACTTTAACAAGTATAGAGTGTGGAATTCTCTTAACATGGTTTGAATTTTTCATATTCACGCATGTGCTGTGTTAATTATGTATTGTCAATATTTAGACACTGAAATAAGTATATAAATAATATTTTTTTTAAATAGAATCCTGCGTTGTTTCGCTTCATTTACAAAATGAAAATATTTTAATTTTATTTTATTATGTTTTATTTTAAAATAAGTTGGGTTTGGTGCGGCCGTGTTGTGGTTCACGCTGTAGCAAGTTGTGGACCGCATGTGGCCTTCCCTTGTCAAAAGGTCTTGTGCAATAAACATTGTACTGGACTTATTGATGAACCTAATACAAATTTTCTATTTTATTTGTTTCTTTTTAATTTAGATACAGATTTTGGTTCGAACATGGTGTTGTCTGTTGTCCTGGGAGGGATGGCTGACTTCCGTGTTGACCTATCTACATGGTTGGGTGTGACTGGCGTTATACTCATCCGTGTGGAAATCCAGTGTTGTGAATGAAGCCTGATTGACACATGTATATATGGATAGATACTTTCATATTTTTTGTTAATTATTGACAATTATGTAATGATCATTTGCACATGGTAAGTATATATAGACACAGGTTAAAAAATTTATTTGAAAAACGTTGTACTATATAATGTTCTGGAAGCCATGTCACCAATTAGAGAATTATTATACTCAGAGTCATGTAATTACATTTTTCGGTCTGTTTGTGCGCTATCAAGGATCCGTGCTGTTTAGTTACAACACGCCTTTACATTTTTGCTTATTGTTACTGATATATTTTTTTTGGGGAAGGGGGGTAACCGGAATTAATTCAAAATAAATTTGTTATTATTTTTCACTCTTATGATTTGATCTCTTTTAATAATTAAAACGTTTTTGTTCCTAATCATTTCACTGACTGGATACAAATATAAAAATGTTTAGTTTTATATTTGAAAATGTATTAATAATTTAAATTTATGTCAATATAAAAAATAATGTATTTATATTCAAAATAGCTAATTCTTGTATTTATATATGTAACTTGCTGTATTCGATTGTTTTAATAAAAAAAAAAAATAGGATTACTAATTAATAAACACAACATTTCTTTTTTCTTTTACACTTACCACTACAAACTAATAACATTTTGGTATCTGTTCCTACAGAGTGAGTCAGGGCTATGTGCAGACCTTAAACTACAACGTTAACTAACCATCTGCCTGCTGCTGGTTTGTCAAGATGATTCGGAGATTGGTGTAGGCCTTATAATCCACCGTTAACAATAACTGCTGCTATTATCCTGATCCTTAATGATTATGTGTAGGCCATATACTCCACCATTATCAAAGACTACTGCTATTATCAAGATCCTTTGGAGTTATGTGTAGGCCAAATACTGCACCTTTTCTATGTACCTGCAGCTGCTGTTTGTCAGGATACTGATGAGTTTGGGATGGAGTATAGGGGCCTTACTGTAACCTAATGTTTAGAAATTAAAAAGAAACCTTCAATAAAAAAATAAAAACAAACACACACTATAAGTTAAATATTCAAATGTTATAATTATATAAAACCAAAAAATATTTAAATTAACAATTCCCATTAAGGAAATGATTTGAGTTTGTCGTGGAGGTTTAGCAGTTCCTCCATGGCCTTGCTGTGTTGCTCCTCCAATAGTGCCATTCTGTGGGAGAATTGGAGCTTTATCTCCCTTAGTTTGCGATTATGGAGCTCCCGGAGATCCCGCAGATCCTTTATGTGGTCCCGCTGAAGAGCCAAATATTTTTTTTAAATCTCTTTAAGTACTGTTAAAAAAAAAAAGAAAAAAAGGTTTAATATTTTGTCATCAGATTAAATGCAATTTAGTAAATATTGTATAAAGCTGTTGACTAATGGCGATTGTAGGCGAAACAAAGACAGAGAAGAAGAACTTTTTCAGAGGTTCTGTCTACATAAAATCTGATTTTTGGATGCATAACCTGCCATTGGGCCAGGAATAGAGTTGAGCGAACACCTGGATGTTCTGGTTCGAGAAGTTCGTCCGAACCTCCCGGAAATGTTCGGGTTCGGGATCAAAACCCGACCCGAACTTCATCCCGAACCCTAACCCCATTGAAGTCAATGGGGACCCGAACTTTTCGGCACTAAAAAGGCTGTAAAACAGCCCAGGAAAGGGCTAGAGGGCTGCAAAAGGCAGCAAAATGTAGTTAAATCCCCTGCAAAAAAATGTGGATAGGGAAATGAATAAAAATAAAAATAAAATAAATAAAAATTGACCAATATCAATTGGAGAGAGGTCCCATAGCAGAGAATCAGGCTCTATGTCAGCAGAGAATCAGTCTTCATGTCATAGCAGAGAATCAGGCTGAACGTCACCCAAAACTGGAACAGTCCATTGTCAGATATTTAGGCCCCGGCACCCAGGCAGAGGAGAAAGGTCCCATAACATAGAATCTGGCTTCATGTCAGCAGAGAATCAGTCTTCATGTCATAGCAGAGAATCAGGCTTCATGTCATAGCAGAGAATCAGGCTTCACGTCACCCACCACTGGAACAGTCCATTGTCAGATATTTAGGCCCAGGCAGAGGAGAGAGGTCCCATAGCAGAGAATCTGGCTTCATGTCAGCAGAGAATCAGTCTTCATGTCATAGCAGAGAATCAGGCTTCACGTCACCCACCACTGTAACAGTCCATTATCAGATATTTAGGCACAGGCACCCAGGCAGAGGAGAGAGGTCCCATAGCAGAGAATCAGTCTTCATGTCATAGCAGAGAATCATAATTCACGTCACCCAACATTGGAACAGTCCATTGTCATATAATTTAGGCCCCGGCACCCAGACAGAGGAGAGAAGTCCCATAACATAGAATCTGGCTTCATGTCAGCAGAGAATCAGGCTTCATGTCATCCACCACTGGAACAGGCCACTGTCAGATATTTTTAGGCCCCGGCACCCAGGCAGAGGAGAGAGGTCCCATAACATAAAATCTGGCTTCATGTCATCGACTCAGCAGAGAATCAGTCTTCATGTCATAGCAGAGAATCAGGCTTCATGTCACCCACCACTGGAACAGGCCACTGTCAGATATTTTTAGGCCCTGGCACCCAGACAGAGGAGAGAGGTCCCATAACATAGAATCTGGCTTCATGTCAGCAGAGAATCAGTCTTCATGTCATAGCAGAGAATCATAATTCACGTCACCCAACATTGGAACAGTCCATTGTCATATAATTTAGGCCCCGGCACCCAGACAGAGGAGAGAGGTCCCATAACAGAGATTCAGGCTTCATGTCAGCGACTCAGCAGAGAATCAGGCTTCATGTCACCCACCACTGGAACAGGCCAGTGTCAGATATGTTTAGGCCCCGGCACCCAGACAGAGGAGAGAGGTCCCATAACAGAGATTCAGGCTTCATGTCAGCAGAGAATCAGGCTTCATGTCATAGCAGAGAATCAGGCTTCACGTCACCCACCACTGGAACAGTCCATTGTCAGATATTTAGGCCCCGGCTCCCAGGCAGAGGAGAGAGGTCCCATAGCAGAGAATCTGGCTTAATGTCAGCAGAGAATCAGTCTTCATGTCATAGCAGAGAATCATACTTCATGTCACCCATCACTGGAACAGGCCATTGTCATATATTTAGGCCCCGGCACCCAGACAGAGGAGAGAGGTCCCATAGCAGAGAATCTGGCTTCATGTCAGCAGAGAATCAGTCTTCATGTCATAGCAGAGAATCATGCTTCACGTCACCCACCACTGGAACAGTCCATTGTCAGATATTTAGGCCCAGGCACCCAGGCAGAGGAGAGAGGTCCCATAGCAGAGAATCTGGCTAAATGTCAGCAAAGAATCAGTCTTCATGTCATAGCAGAGAATCATGCTTCACGTCACCCAACATTGGAACAATCCATTGTCATATAATTTAGGCCCCGGCACCCAGACAGAGGAGAGAGGTCCCATAACATAGAATCTGGCTTCATGTCAGCAGAGAATCAGTGTTCATGTCATAGCAGAGAATCATGCTTCACGTCACCCACCACTGGAACAGTCCATTGTCAGATATTTAGGCCCAGGCACCCAGGCAGAGGAGAGAGGTCCCATAGCAGAGAATCTGGCTTCATGTCAGGAGAGAATCATTCTTCATGTCATAGCAGAGAATCAGGCTTCACGTCACCCAACATTGGAACAGTCCATTGTCATATAATTTAGGCCCCGGCACCCAGACAGAGGAGAGAGGTCCCATAACATAGAATCTGGCTTCATGTCAGCAGAGAATCAGTCTTCATGTCATAGCAGAGAATCATGCTTCACATCACCCACCACTGTAACAGTCCATTGTCAGATATTTAGGCCCAGGCACATAGACAGAGGAGAGAGGTCCCATAGCAGAGAATCTGGCTTCATGTCAGCAGAGAATCAGTCTTCATGTCATAGCAGAGAATCAGGCTTCACGTCACCCACCACTGGAACAGTCAATTGTCAGATATTTAGGCCCAGGCACCCAGGCAGAGGAGAGAGGTCCCATAGCAGAGAATCAGGCTTCACGTCACCCACCACTGGAACAGTCCATTGTCAGATATTTAGGCCCAGGCACCCAGGCAGAGGAGAGAGGTCCCATAGCAGAGAATCTGGCTTCATGTCAGCAGAGAATCAGTCTTCATGTCATAGCAGAGAATCAGGCTTCATGTCACCCACCACTGGAACAAGCCACTGTCAGATATTTTTAGGCCCCGGCACCCAGACAGAGGAGAGGTTCATTAAACTTTGGGTTGCCCTGCAATATAATGGTAAAATGAAAATAAAAATAGGATTGAATGAGGAAGTGCCCTGGAGTACAATAATATATGGTTAAGGGGAGGTAGTTAATGTCTAATCTGCACAAGGGATGGACAGGTCCTGTGGGCTCCATGCCTGGTTCATTTTTATGAACGTCAGCTTGTCCACATTGGCTGTAGACAGGCGGCTGCGTTTGTCTGTAATGACGCCCCCTGCCGTGCTGAATACACGTTCAGACAAAACGCTGGCCGTCTGGCAGGCCAGCACCTCCAAGGCATAAAAGGCTAGCTCTGGCCACATGGACAATTTGGAGACCCAGAAGTTGAATGGGGCCGAACCATCAGTCAGTACGTGGAGGGGTGTGCACACGTACTGTTCCACCATGTTAGTGAAATGTTGCCTCCTGCTAACACGTTCTGTATCAGGTTGTGGTGCAGTTAGCTGTGGCGTGGTGACAAAACTTTTCCACATCTCTGCCATGCTAACCCTGCCCTCAGAGGAGCTGGCCGTGACACAGCTGCGTTGGCGACCTCTTGCTCCTCCTCTTCCTTCGCCTTGGGCTTCCACTTGTTCCCCTGTGACATTTGGGAATGCTCTCAGTAGCGCGTCTACCAACGTGCGCTTGTACTCGCGCATCTTCCTATCACGCTCCAGTGCAGGAAGTAAGGTGGGCACATTGTCTTTGTACCGGGGATCCAGCAGGGTGGCAACCTAGTAGTCCGCACACGTTAAAATGTGGGCAACTCTGCTATCGTTGCGCAGGCACTGCAGCATGTAGTCGCTCATGTGTGCCAGGCTGCCCAGAGGTAAGGACAAGCTGTCCTCTGTGGGAGGCGTATCGTCATCGTCCTGCGTTTCCCCCCAACCACGCACCAGTGATTGGCCCGAGCTGCGTTGGGTGTCACCCCCGCTGTGAACATGCTTCATCCCCATCCTCCTCCACCTCATCCTCGTCCTCCTCGTCCTCCAGTAGTGGGCCCTGTCTGGCCACATTTGTACCTGGCCTCTGCTGTTGCAAAAAACCTCCCTCTGAGTCACTTCGAAGAGACTGGCCTGAAAGTGCTAAAAATGACCCCTCTTCCTCCTCCTCCTCCTCCTCCTGGGCCACCTCCTCTTCCATCATCGCCCTAAGTGTTTTCTCAAGGAGACATAGAAGTGGTATTGTAACGCTGATAATGGCGTCATCGCCACTGGCCATGTTGGTGGAGTACTCGAAACAGCGCAACAGGGCACACAAGTCCCGCATGGAGGCCCAGTCATTGGTGGTGAAGTGGTGCTGTTCCGCAGTGCGACTGACCCGTGTGTGCTGCAGCTGAAACTCCACTATGGCCTGCTGCTGCTCGCACAGTCTGTCCAGCATGTGCAAGGTGGAGTTCCACCTGGTGGGCACGTCGCATATGAGGCGGTGAGCGGGAAGGCCGAAGTTACGCTGTAGCGCAGACAGGCGAGCAGCGGCAGGATGTGAACGCCGGAAGCGCGAACAGACGGCCCGCACTTTATGCAGCAGCTCTGACATGTCGGGGTAGTTGCGAATGAACTTCTGCACCACCAAATTCAGCACATGCGCCAGGCAAGGGATGTGCGTCAAACCAGCTAGTCCCAGAGCTGCAACGAGATTTCACCCATTATCGCACACCACCAGGCCGGGCTTGAGGCTCACCGGCAGCAACCACTCGTCGGTCTGTTGTTCTATACACCGCCACAAATCCTGTGCGGTGTGGGGCCTGTCCCCCAAACATATGAGTTTCAGAATGGCCTGCTGACGTTTACCCCTGGCTGTGCTGAAGTTGGTGGTGAAGGTGTGTGGCTGACTGGATGAGCAGGTGGAAGAAGAGGAGGAGGAAGCTGAGTAGGAGGAGGAGGCAACAGGAGGCAAAGAATGTTGCCCTGCGATCCTTGGCGGCGGAAGGACGTGCGCCAAATAGCTCTCTGCCTGGGGCCCAGCCGCCACTACATTTATTCAGTGTGCAGTTAGGGAGATATAGCGTCCCTGGCCGTGCTTACTGGTCC
This sequence comes from Bufo bufo, assembly GCF_905171765.1. NCBI lineage: Eukaryota > Metazoa > Chordata > Amphibia > Anura > Bufonidae > Bufo > Bufo bufo. The sequence goes on along the minus strand of NC_053392.1, from coordinate 488,147,868 downwards.
ACGTATCTGTGGTTAGGTGGACCTTGCCACAGATGGCGTTGCACAGTGCACACTTGATTTTATCGGACACTTGGTTGTGCAGGGAAGGCACGGCTCTCTTGGAGAAGTAGTGGCGGCTGGGAACAACATACTGTGGGACAGCAAGCGACATGAGCTGTTTGAAGCTGTCTGTGTCCACCAGCCTGAATGACAGCATTTCATGGGCCAGTAGTTTAGAAATGCTGGCATTCAGGGCCAGGGATCGAGGGTGGCTAGGTGGGAATTTACGCTTTCTCTCAAATGTTTGTGAGATGGAGAGCTGAACACTGCCGTGTGACATTGTTTAGATGCTTGGTGATGCAGGTGGGGGTGTTGGTGGTACATCCCATGTTTGCTGGGCGGCAGGTGCCAACGTTCCTCCAGAGGCGGAGGAAGAGGCCGAGGCGGCAGCAGCAGAAGAGGCCGAGGCGGCAGCAGCAGAAGAGGTAGCAGGGGGAGCCTGAGTGACTTCCTTGTTTTTAAGGTGTTTACTCCACTGCAGTTCATGCTTTGCATGCAGGTGCCTGGTCATGCAGTTTGTGCTAAGGTTCAGAACGTTAATGCCTCGCTTCAGGCTCTGATGGCACAGCGTGCAAACCACTCGGGTCTTGTCGTCAGCACATTGTTTGAAGAAGTGCCATGCCAGGGAACTCCTTGAAGCTGCCTTTGGGGTGCTCGGTCCCAGATGGCGGCGGTCAGTAGCAGGCGGAGTCTCTTGGCGGCGAGTGTTCTGTTTTTGCCCACTGCTCCCTCTTTGTCTTTTGCTACGCTGTTGGCTCGGTCTCACCACTGCCTCTTCCTCTGAACTGTGAAAGTCAGTGGCACGACCTTCATTCCATGTGGGGTCTAGGACCTCATCGTCCCCTGCATCGTCTTCCACCCAGTCTTGATCCCTGACCTCCTTTTCAGTCTGCACACTGCAGAAAGACGCAGCAGTTGGCACATGTGTTTCGTCATCAACAGAGACGTGCTGAGGTGGTATTCCCATGTCCTCATCATCAGGAAACATAAGTGGTTGTGCGTTAGTGCATTCTATCTCTTCCACCCCTGGGGAAGGGCTAGGTGGATGCCCTTGGGAAACCCTGGCAGCAGAGTCTTCAAACAGCATAAGAGACTGCTGCATAACTTGAGGCTCAGACAGTTTCCCTGATATGCATGGGGGTGATGTGACAGACTGATGGGCTTGGTTTTCATGCGCCATCTGTGCGCTTTCTGCAGAATACTGGGTGGGAGATAATGTGAACATGCTGGATCCACTGTCGGCCACCCAATTGACTAATGCCTGTACCTGCTCAGGCCTTACCATCCTTAGAACGGCATTGGGCTTGACCAAATATCGCTGTAAATTCTGCTGGCTACTGGGACCCGAGGTAGTTCGTTCACTAGGACGTGTGGCTGTGGCAGAACGGCCACGTCCTCTCCCAGCACCAGAGGGTCCACTAACACCACCACGACCATGTCCGCGTCCGCGTCCCTTACTAGATGTTTTCCTCATTGTTACCGTTCACCACAATAAGAAAAATATTATTTGGCCCAATGTATTGAATTCAAATGCAGGCCTTTTTTTACAGACACCTAACACTATCTGGCTATCTATTTATGTACCGTATTACACTAATACAGGCACAGCAGTAATGACAGATTTAGCTGAATATAAATTTGAGGCCTATTATTTAGGCGCTGGGTGACAGGTATACGTTTACAGACAGAATTAGACTTGTATCTGCACAGTAGCGTGTGTGTGAAGTTATTGAGAATGACCCTATCAGCACCTTGAATCTAATATACCCTTTTAGGGATAGATTTAAAGTAGGCCTGATACAGCAGAAACCACTCATTTAGAAAATTGCTAGGTTGGGAATTGTATTTCAACCCAGAACAAAAACTGCTTTGACTTACACAAAATAACTTGAGCAGCTACAGCAATAGCCACAAATTTAGCTGAATATAAATTTGAGGCCTATTATTTAGGCGCTGGGTGACAGGTATACGTTTACGGACAGAATTAGACTTGGATATGCACAGTAGCGTGTGTGAAGTTATTGAGAATGACCCTATCAGCACCTTGAATCTAATATACCCTTTTAGGGATAGATTTAAATAACCACACTATTGATGGTTAAATGGACTTGGTGGCAGCTTGCCCCTGATGTAGGATATAGCCAAAAAATAACCACACTATTAATGGTTAAATGGACTTGGTGGCAGCTTGCCCCTGATATAGGATATAGCCAGAAAATAACCACACTATTGATGGTTAAATGGACTTGGTGGCAGCTTGCCCTTGATGTAGGATATAGCCAAAAAATAACCACACTATTGATGGTTAAATGAACTTCGTGACAGCTTGCCCCTGATGTAGGATATAGCAAAAAATAACCACACTATTGATGGTTAAATGGACTTGGTGGCAGCTTGTGCTGGCGCACCACAAGCCACAAAATGGCCGCCGATCACCCCAGAAAAAAGTGACTGAAAAACGCTCTGGGCAGCCTAAAAACAGTGAGCAATTGAATAGCAGCAGTTCAATGATCCACAGCTGTAGATCGATCACTGTCTTAAGAGTTTTGGAGGAGTTAATCACTGCCTAATCTTGCCCGAACGTCGCAGCTGCAACCTCTCCCTACACTTGTAACAGCAGTGTGACGTGCAGCGCTACGTGACCCAAGCTTATATAGAGACTGGGTCACATGCTGCACTGGCCAATCACAGCCATGCCAATAGTAGGCATGGCTGTGATGGCCTCTTGGGGCAAGCAGTATGACGCTAGTTGATTGTCTGCTTTGCAGCCTTTCAAAAAGCGCCAAGAAAGCGCCGAACACCGAACCCGAACCCGGACTTTTACGAAAATTTTCGGGTTCGGGTCCGTGTCACGGACACCCCAAAATTCGGTACAAACCTGAACTATACAGTTCGGGTTCGCTCATCCCTAGCCAGGAATAGTCTTTGGCATTGAGGTCATAATTTACATCTGCTATTTGAGTTTTATCATAAATTTTTAATTATTGGTATGAATGATAGGGCTCTTGTAATTTTTTTAATTTTAAAATCTGACAATTTTTAAAAAAGATTGCCTCTACGAGATTGAAAAGTGTCACAACTATAAACTAATTAATTTATCTACATCATAACCATTATCTTAACTACTAAATAACACTAGACTGTAATGAAGTATTCCGAAATAAACAACTACCTATATTTAATTCATTGAGATATAAATAGTATTCTATCATATTTTGCGACAACAAACAAATCTTAAATGTAATCTGTGCTCACAGGGGATTCACCTCCAGAAGTCTTTACTCTCGAGTGAACGAGCCATGTATGGCAACTGTGGCAAAGTACGACGGGATTGGCGGGTGGTTGGCACAATAGTGTTCTTGTTATAACTTCATCTTTGCCATAATTATTAAAATTTTGTTTTTACCACTATTACATTTTGAAAGTAAGGATTAATATTGCTGTGTGCACTGTAGTAGCCCAAAAGGGAGAATCAGGGATGCTCGGTATGTCTCAATGGGAATGTATGCCTCAGGGAGATAATTTACGTGAATCAGTACGCCTGGAATCAGTACGCCTGTTTGGTTTCTGGGGTTTTGTCTTTAATATGGATTTTGGATCGGGGTTTTAATAGTTTTAATAATGAACATATACATTGGGTGGGACAGGTCTCACCCGTACTCCATCCTGGGTTCTCATAACGGTGCGGTTAAAAAGGCTGTTAAGATAAAGTGTGGACAGGCCATCCCAACGCAGAACAATCTGAGAGGGGAACCAGACTTGTGACAGAATGTACTGTTTTGTTACCCTGCTTGTAATGAACTGTAAGTGTGGGACTTTATGTTATCCAATATTAGTGTTGATCACGAATATTCGAATTGCGAATTTTAATCGCGAATATTGGCACTTCGAGAATTCGCGAATATTTAGAATATCGCAAAATATATTCGTAATCGCGAATATTCTATTTTTAAAAAAAATACCAGTGCATGCGAATTTTTATGCGAATATTTTAGGCGAATTTTATGCGAATTTTTGCAATCAAGAAAATAATGCCTGGAGATCATGAATTCGCAAATTCTCGAATATATGGCGAATATTCGGCCAAATATTCGTGAAATATCGCGAATTCGAATATTGCCCCTGCCGCTCATCACTATCCAATATGACTAAACTGACATGTGTGTCTGTGTGTGTGAATGAGTTTAAACAGCAAAAGCACATATTTACCCTCCTTGTGTGGGGCGGTCACTAATCCATCCTCCTCCTCTTCCTCCTCGTCAAATACTTGGGGGGATAAATCATGTTGGGATGAGGGTCCACCCTGTTGTTCCACCCTTAACTCCCCCTCCTGTGGTAGTGTAGGGGCATTTGGTGGCCCTGAGGGTCCTGCCTGCTCCTCCTCCTCAGCCTCAGAGACCTCACACGAATCCCACGAGTCTTTTACCAACACTCAGTAATCATTGTACCTGGACAGTGTTTGTCACAGGTCTGACGGATTCGGTCCAGATGCCTCCGCTTTAGGTCGGACCATTTTTTTAAAATGGCCAGACGCCTATGCTGTCCGCCGTGATCCCGCCAGAGTTCAAATCTGAGACGACGGACAATTGTTTGCTTTGCTTTCTGGGATGGTGTCTTGTCATACCCATTCTGCAACATGCGCTGCCGGATAAAAAAAGGAAGCATTTAATCCGAAAATTTTTATAAACTAAGATTACGCGACTTTAACATTAGCAGCAGGGGAGTACGTCAGGCTATTCCAGGAAGGTGAACAGCCGGTCGGATCCGTCCTGCCGCTAGTTCACCTATGCCCCCAGACAGTGGTGTAGCTAGAAATGACTGGGCCACACAGCACATTTTTTAATGGGGCCACCCTACCCCAGAAATTTTTTCACAACCCATTCCTTTCATGCCACCCCCATTCCTGTGGATAGTAAAGATCGTTCTCTCAGACCAGGCCCGGCAGCTGTTCCATCCGTTTCCTACACTGTCTATACTGTCACTGTATATAATTTTATTGTGTAATACTGTTGAGGGGGCCCTGACAAAATAATGGTGGTGGGCAGGGGTGTACCTTTAGGGGAAGCAGGGGAAGCGTCTGCTTTGGGGCCCTGACCCAGAAGGGGCCCATTCAGGATGAGGAGGACTAAAAGATTTTGTCAGGGCCCCCTCAACAGTATTACACAATGAAATTATACACAGTGACAGTATAGACTGTGTAGGAAACGGATGGAACAGCTGCCGGGCCTACAGCTACACCACTGGTGGGGATATCTGGTATCTGAGGAAGTGGTATCTGAGGAAGGGGCCATTCTTGACCCAAAATGCGTCTGGTTGAATCCCCCAAATGACCACTGAATAATTGTGATGGAGCCATAAGTTTTGTCGAATAGCCTATTCGAGTTCCGTCTGCCGGGCGAAAGGTGGCCTGAACAAAGCTGCAACAAAGACCGCTATTTAGACCTAAGTTCCACGTGCACACAAGCCGCCAGCGTGGGAGGTCAGACGGAAATAGCTCGTAAGACATCGGTCTTTTCCAGTATATGACCAACGTCTAGAGTGAAATTCGGGCACAGACAACTACGTATGGTAAGAATGTTCTTAACTATATGCCGGCAAGAGAAAATCTACTGTTAAAGCACTCAGTCAACTTTGCTTCAGCGGGATGCCGTTGACACTTCACAACAGCGGGACACCGCTGTTGATGGCATTCATGTTGGAGAAGTGATAAGCACGGTTTCATATATGTGCTTTTGTTTGGAGTGAATGGACCTATTCTGTTGACTCAGATTCGAACGATTATACTACAAGAGACTCAACATTGGAATAAGAGCAAGTGACTTATTCAATGTATAAATAGACATTGTTTCTATTTGTTCCACCAAGCCAAACAGGCTACCACTAACTAGGTGCACTTTACTATTTTCTGACTGGGATTCAGAGTTGCGCTGCGTTGCGCTACTATACACATTTTACTGGTGTCTATTAGGAGCTTTGATTTATTTTATGTATTGATTTTACCATCTACTGCATTTGTGGTTTTATGTATTTATATCCACCTCTATATTGGCTTTAATATTAAATTAAGTGTTGGTTCCAGTATCGGAGAGTGCCCAGTTCTTCCTTTTGTATCTAAAAGCTCTGCATGTTGTAGTTTTAGTCCGGGGAACCGCTCGCCGTGCGCTGCCTTGATGCCGCCGTAACTAACCCATAGCCACCACCATGTCATCATCATCTCAACCACCAAACCAAAAATTATTATTGTTTGAAAGTGAAATATTAGATTATAAGTTAACATTAACTTATAACATCTGATTGTATTGAAATTGTGTGTGTGGGGGGTATAAACTATTAGAAATTGGCCATCTGAAGAGAGGTGTACCTGTCTAGTGACGTGATAGCATAGTATGGGGTGTAAAGCTGGTTCGCCTCCCCGTGGTGCACCCTGGGTAATGCTAAATGAACCAGCAAATACTGAATGTCAAAAATTACTTCTCCTGACCAACAGGACAATTATTAGAATCTTTAGACTAGGCATCCTCACACTGCGGCCCTCCAGTAAACTGCAGCCCTCTAGCTGTGGCAAAAATACAACTCCCATCATTCCATGACAGCCTACATCTATCATCCTATAGAAGAGCATAATGGGAGTTGTAGTTTGACAACAGCTGGAGGGCCGCAGTTTGAGGATGCCTGCTATGACTGTGTGTGTGTGTAGGTGTGGGTTGGGGGTGGGGTGTGGTCAGAGGGGGGGTGGGTTTGAGGGGGGGTTTGGTGGTAAGCAGTGTGGATATATTGTGTGAGGCAGGAAATTAGATGTGCAATGTGCATCTGATATACAGGGTGGGCTATTTATATGGATACACCTTAATAAAATAGGAATGGTTGGTGATAATAATTTGTGGCACATTAGTATATGTGAGGGGGGAAACTTTTCAAGATGGGTGGTGACCATGGCGGCCATTTTGAATCCAACTTTTGTTTTTTTTAATAGGAAGAGGGTCATGTGACCCATCAAACTTTTTGGGAATTTCACAAGAAAAACAATGGTGTGCTTGGTTTTAACGTAACTTTATTCTTTCATGAGTTATTTACAAGTTTATTACCACTTATAAAATGTGTTCAATGTGCTGCTCATTGTGTTGGATTGTCAATGCAACCCTCTTCTCCCACTCTTCACACACTGATAGCAACACCGCAGGAGAAATGCAAGCACAGGCTTCCAGTATTTGTAGTTTCAGGTGCTGCACATCTCGCATCTTCACAGCATAGACAATTGCCTTCAGATGACCCCAAAGATAAAAGTCTAAGGGGGTCAGATCGGGAGACCTTGGGGGCCATTCAACTGGCCCACGATGACCAATCCACTTTCCAGGAAACTGTTCATCTAGGAATGCTCGGACCTGACACCCATAATGTGGTGGTGCACCATCTTGCTGGAAAAACTCAGGGAACGTGCCAGCTTCAGTGCATAAAGAGGGAAACACATCATCATGTAGCAATTTCGCATATCCAGTGGCCTTGAGGTTTTCATTGATGACGAATGGCCCCACTATCTTTGTACCCCATATACCACACCATACCATCAATTTTTTTGTTCCAACAGTCTTGGAGGGATCTATCCAATGTGGGTTAGTGTCAGACCAATAGCGGTGGTTTTGTTTGTTAACTTCACCATTCACATAAAAGTTTGCCTCATTACTGAACAAAATCTTCTGCGTAAACTGAGGGTCCTGTTCCAACTTTTGTTTTTCCCATTCTGCTAATTCAGTGTGCCGATCTGGGTCGTCCTCATTGAGATGCTGCAGTAGCTGGAGTTTGTAAGGGTGCCATTTGTGAGTAGCTAATATCCGCCGAAGGGATGTTCGACTAATGCCACTCTCCAGTGACATGCGGCGAGTGCTAAGCTGTGGGCTCTTGCTGAATGAAGCTAGGACAGCCACTGATGTTTCTTCATTAGAGACAGATTTCATGCGTCCACATTTTGGCAAATCCAACACTGAACCAGTTTCACGAAACTTAGCAAGCAGTTGGCTAACTGTAGCATGGGAGATGGGTGGTCTCGTAGGGTGTCTTGCATTGAAATCTGCTGCAATGACCTGGTTACTGCGTTCACCAGACATCAACACAATTTCTATCCGCTCCTCACGTGTTAACCTCGGCGACATGTCAATGGCTGTAAACAAAGAGAAACTTGTAAATAACTCATGAAAGAATAAAGTTACGTTAAAACCAAGCACACCATTGTTTTTCGCGTGAAATTCCCAATAAGTTTGATGTGTCACGAGACCCTCTTCCTACTGAAAAAACTAAAGTTGGATTCAAAATGGCTGACTTCAAAATGGCCGCCATGGTCACCACCCATCTTGAAAAGTTTCCCCCCTCACATATACTAATGTGCCACAAACAGGAAGTTAATATCACCAACCATTCCCATTTTATTAAGGTGTATCCATATAAATGGCCCACCCTGTATATTTGTCTGCTATCCATACATAATGACATGTCGGCCACATGTATGTATGGATAGCATATAAAAATATAGCAGATGCCAGTGAGATAGTGCTTTGATGGCAGACCAACCGTTTACTGTCATATCGAAAAGACTAAACAATTTATTTTAGTAATACAAATAAAATAACATTTTATCTTGTATGAGTAGATGTTAATGATTATGTGAAATAAATATTGCTTTTGAATGTCAACAATACTTGTTTCCACAAATCATTTATATCTAATCAAAGAATGTGCAATGCGAATTTAAATGTCATGCAAAAATAGTTTTCACATACAAGGATATTTCCGAAAACTTTAATTCCATAAACCTACATAAGAATATTAGGAAGATAACTAAACAAGCGTTCTCTTCCTCCACTTGTGAGAATTTGCTTGCCAGCATCTTTTGATTTGCATCCACAAGTCAACTCAATAATAAACTTTTTTTCTAGATGAAACCGGTTCCTTCCTGCACATATGAACATTTTATTGCCGTTTCAGCAATGTGTATGTTACGAATATTAGCTATATTGCTATAACTTTGTTTTTAGAATATTCGTAATATTCGAAAACAAGAATATATTGGAATATAGAGAATATTCGTAAAATACATATATAGACTGCAATTTAGCTAATATAGTGCTATAGTATTTTATTTCTAATAGGGTACATTTTTTCTAAATCTTAAGTTCAGAAGAGACTATAATAAAAAAGATTTTAGCACTATATTACTTAAATTGCAGTCTATATGTGTGTTTTACAAATATTTGCTATATTGCTATAACTTAGTTTTTTAGAATATTCGTCATATTCTAAAAAAAAAATATATAGCGAAATAGCGAATATTCGTAAAATACACATACAATTACCAAACCAATAGGAAAGTTGCACTATACAGTTGAGAAAAAAAGAAAATCGCAATATGCGAATAATTAATTGCCATAAATAGAAAATGACGAATATTAGTTAAAAAAATAGAGTGGTTTATTCACCCATTGGTGACGCAACATTTCGGCTCCAACATGGAACCTTTCTTAAGCAGCTTCATGTTGGAGCCAAAACGTTGCATCACCAATGGGCGAATAAACAACTATTTTCCACATTTTCCTGGAGTACTGCTCTATTTTTTGGACTGCATTTTTGAGTAAGCTTGCCCTTTTGAGCTTGCACCCACAGTATTGTTTATAGGTTGGTGCTGCCTTACTTTTTCTATTGTAATATATATATATATATATATATATATATATATATATATATGTTCTACAGAGCAGATAAGATAAAAATAAATCCATGTTACTATAACTGCCCAAATACTCATGTCAATAAAGTTATTTTTCTTTCAATATAGCATCACTTTTGTAAGCTATAAGAACTAGCTTTTTTTAAACTTCCATTGAAATATTACTATCAGAAGAACAAATAACTATTTCATTTTAATAGCTACTTTTACAAAAGATCATAACCATTTTTTTTTTAGACAAAAGCCAATGCTATTATTTTCTTAAAGCTATTTCAATTGCTAGCTTTCAAACTCTTTTGTAGCCCAGACAATCATAGCTGACAGAGGTATATTTTGAACATGTTTACAAGGACATTATTTCCACTTACAAAAGATATTTAAAAAAAATCCAGTAATAACGGTACAGTTCAGTACTTTATACTTATATGGTTAAGTTACACCATGAATTTTAAAAGCTTATATTAATACCCAGCTTCTATTGTCTGGTTTTGAATGTGAAGAGTAAAATAAACTATTTTATTTTTCTATTTCACTTTTTTGCTCCAAAGCTCCACATTTGGAAAAGGAAGTTTAAACCATACCTGGCCATTTGGAACCCGTAAAGGACTATGGGGCACATTTATAAAGACCAGTGTTTTAGATGCCGGGTCTTAATAAACCCCTAAGCCAACGGTGGTTCCGCTGAAATTATGAACAGCTGCCGGCTCTTCATAACTTCGGCAGATCCTCCGCCAGTTCTAAATATAAGACAGCTTCCTAGCTTGCTTACATTTAGACCTTTTTCTATGCCTGAAACAGGCATAGAAAATGGTAAATGAGATGTGCCTCTTGGCCTGTCCCCTTCCCCGCCCGCATCCAGGGCCGGCCTTAGGTGTCCAGGAGCCCTGTGCGAGCTAACCTTGTGGCGCCCCCCCCCCCCCCAAAAAAGAAAAAAACACTGCTTGTTGCTTGCATTATGGCATAGGCTGGCTGACTATCCAACCAAGTAGTTACCAGCCCACACACCCCAAAGGCCGGTGTAATGTGATATTTCCCTACTTCGTGAGATTTCCCTACCCTCGACACTTCCGGTCGCACCGGACATGACGTGAGTAGGTGTGCAGCGCAGCGCAGGCGCACAACGTCAGGTTAGGGAAGTTTCACAGCAGAGTGCGCATGCGCCAGGAGCCTCGCCGGCGGTTAGGGTAGGGAAAAACTATGGGCCAGTGCGCAGGCGCAGTGATCGGATGGATGTTCTCAGCTGAACACCGGCCGACACTGCGCATGCACCGGGAGCCTCACCAGCGGTTAGAAAAGGGAAAAATTACGTACGGGCCAGTGCTTTTTCCCTACCCTAACCGCTGGTGAGGCTCCCGGCGCATGCGCAGTGTCGGCCGGTGTCCTGCTGAGAACATCCGATCACCACACCTGTGCACTGGCCCATAATTTTTCCCTACCCTAACCGCCGGCGAGGCTCCCAGCGCATGCGCACTCTGCTGTGAAATTTCCCTAACCCATCGTTGTGCGCAGTGCGCCCCCCCAATATAATAAACATTGGTGGCACAGTGCGCCCCCCCCAACACCCCAGTATAATAAACATTGGTGGCGCAGTGCGCCCCCCCAACACCCCAGTATAATAAACATTGGTGGCGCAGTGCGCCCCCCCCCAACACCCCAGTATAATAAACATTTGCGCAGTGCGCCCCCCTCAATATAATAAACATTGGTGGCGCAGTGCGCCCCCCCTCAATATAATAAACATTGGTGGCGCAGTGCGCCCCCCCTCAATATAATAAACATTGGTGGCGCAGTGCGCCCCCCCTCAATATAATAAACATTGGTGGCGCAGTGCGCTCCCCCTCAATATAATAAACATTGGTGGCGCAGTGGGCAGTGCCAATGAGGGTTAAAAAATAAAAAAATAATTAACTCACCTCCTCCAATTGATCGTCTTCTGTTCTTTCTTCATGACCTGTCAAAGGACCTGTGGTGACATCACTGTGCGCATCACATGATACATCACATGATCCATCACCATGGTAATGGGTCATGTGATGAGCTCACTGATGTCACCAGAGGTCCTGAAGAAAGACCGGCAGCTACGCGATCAACTGGAGGAGGTGAGTTAATTTTTTAAAATTATTTTTTAACCCTCATTGGCACTTCCCACTGAGCCACTAATGTTTCTTATACTGGGGGGGGGGGGGGGGGGGGGGGGCGCACTGTGCCACCAACGTTTCTTATACTAGGGGGGGGCACACTGAGCCACCAATTATGTTTCTTATACAAATACAGGAGGCGGGTGCCGGAATCAAATAGCCGGCACCCGACCTCTGTGACAGGGAGCTGCGATCAGCGGCAGTTAACCCCTCAGGTACCGCACCTGAACGGTTAACTCAACTGCAGCTGATAGCAGCTCCCTGTCACAGAGGTCGGGTGCCGGCTATTTGATTCCGGCACCCGCCTCCTGTATTTGTATTCAGGTCAGTTTTCTTCATTGGTGGCGCAGTGGCCACAGCCCCTCCCCTCCTCCTCCTGTCTCTCTTCTTATTGGCAGCGGCGGGGGCAGAGCAGGCAGGTCAGACAGGGGGGGGGGATGGAGGGGGCGCCCCGAGGGAGAACACAAGTACAGCCTCGCTTGCCGCAGATTACATTGCTAGCTGTCGGCCGCCCAGCGCCCCTGTTACTAGGGCGCCCTGTGCGGCCGCACAGCCCGCACACCCCAAAGGCCGGCCCTGCCCGCATCACACCCATTTATTTAGACCTTGCGCAGCGAGAAGTTGCAGATTGTGTTGCAACTAGCTTTAAATAAAAGTATGTTCACACGCTGCAGATTTGTTGAAGAAATTTCAACTGACAATTAGTTCCATTCATGTGAAAGGGGTTATTTTGGTAGATTTCTGAATGGGACAGTTGCAGAAATTATTGCTAGAAATGTACTATATGTGAATATACCCTTACAGTTTTTTGTGGTTACTCGTAGAGATGAGCTGATATTAACTTCTCCCCCTTTATGTATTTTGGGGCATAGTTCCTGAGCATTTTTTTCTCTTTTTTTGATCACCTTCCAGGAGCTAAATATATATATATATATATATATATATATATATATATAATCAGCAAAAAAGACCAGCACTCGCTGTGGATAATTGTCCACAGCGAGTGCCGGTCTTTTTTGCTGATTCTACATTGGGACGCCATCCCATAGACTCGTGCACCGCGACCATTACAGCAGTGCCGACCTGTGATTATTATATTATATATATATATATATATATATATATATATATATATATAAAAGAAAGCTCAAGGCAGCACAGATAGTAACCAAGGTAAGGAATGCCAGCAATTTGACAAAGAAGAAAAGACTGTAGCACTTCCAATCGGTGAAAAAAATGGGAGGTCCTTTATTCACCCATGCAACGTTTTAGTCCACTTTCTGGGACTTGAGAACGGTCCCAGAAAGTGGTCTGAAACGTCGCATGGGTGAATAAAGGACCTCAAATTTTTTGCACCGATTGGAAGTGCTGCAGTCTTTTCTTCTTTATATTACAATATATAGTTTTCTGTAGATGCAGCTGTATTAGCGCATGTTTTTGTCGGACAAGTTGCAGTTTTAATACTAACATTTTGGGTTACCCGTACGTCATGATGGCTGAGGAAAGGGATGGAGTGGGCTGCTGCAATGAGCCCACTCCATATGCGGCAGGTGGTGGCTCCAATCAGGCAATCATAATAACTCCCTGGATCAACAACCCATCTCTAGTAGCTATAGCCTGTAATATTATTACACTCCAGAAATATATCCAGGCCCCTCATGAACTCTTTTAGTAAACTCACCATCACCACTAGTGTTGATCACGAATATTCGAATTGCAAATTTTTATCCCAAATATAGGTACGAATATTTAGAATATAGTGATATTTATTTTCGCAATGCAAATTCTTATCGATAATTTTTCAATTGCCGAGTAAAAACATGATTCCTCCCTGCTTCTTGCTTGTTGGCCAATGACTCATTGGCCCACAAGCAAGAGGCAGGGAGGAATCATGACTTTAAATGGGAAAAATGATGAATATTCTAAAAAACGAATATATAGCACTATATCGAATATATATATATATTTTTTATAATCTTTTTTTTCAATAGTTTACATTTTTTTCCAATCTGAACTTCAGATGAGAAAAAAATGACAACTATTAGACAAAGAAGATTATTTATTTAATTCATTTTGTTTATTTATTTATTCCCTTTTCTTTTTTTTTTTCCCCCTTTCAATAATACTCATATCTTTGCACTCTCTCGTAAAGGTTCTTCCATTCTACAATATTTGGTGGTCTATCCGCACCCCACTCCCTAGCTATAATAACCCTCGCCAACATTAATCCTTTTTCCCACTTCACCTCGCTCTTTTTTTCCAAACCTATCCCCCTGATATAGCCTAGCACAGCTACAGACATCTCCAATGGTGAAATACTGCCAGTTTCTCTGGTGAGTTCTCTAAATACTTGAGTCAAATAGACCTGTATAAGAGGGCAGTGCCAAATTAGATGAGTAAAATCAGCATTTTCCATTCTACATTTCCAACATCTAGAATTCTTTGTTTTATACATCCTACTTAACACACAAGGGGTTGTATATGTGCGATGAAGGATAAAGAACTGTATCAGATGGAAATTACTAGATATAGTTACCCTTTTCATACTTTTATAAATAAATCTCCAATCTTAAGTATCAAGATCCATTTCTTGCGCCTATTTACTTTCACTCTTAAATTTAGTCACACTACCCAAACCCCTCTTTACTTTCTTGTATATATGTGAAATTGATACTTTAGAGCCACTGCTATTGTAACAAAATTCTGCAAATTCTGAGTCTTTAGTGATTAAATAATCTTTATTCTCGGTTGAATCATATGCATGCTTCAACCGAAAATATCTAAACCATGTAAGAAAATCTAACTCTGTACTAAACCCCAATTCCTCTAATGTTTGAAACTTCCCTTCCACCATAATCTGTGAGACAAACTTAATACCACTTTTTTCCCAAAATACGTAATCTTCCAATCTCTGAAACTCACTAGGATTAATATTTCCCCAAATAGGGGTAACCCTTAATGAGTATTTTATTCCCAATAATTTTTTTGTATTAACCCATATTAACTGCATCATATGACTGATTGGACAGTTCCTTCCCTTAATTTTTATAATCCCGGCTTCAAGAAAGCTGAAGATATTATATTGGAAACTTTCAAACTCTCCCACCAAATATTGATACAATCCACCATCCGCTGTCATTAACCACTGCAACTGAGAGGCAAAATAGTAACCTCGAAAGCAGGGGACAGACAGACCACCATCTTCTTCATTTAACCACAGATATTTTTGCTTCATCTTAACCCTTTTTCTCCCCCCTATGAGATCATTCATCAATCTTTCCAATACATTGAAAAAAATGGTCCCCTATCCACACAGGACATGATGATATCACATATAGAATCTGGGGTAAAAGAACCATTTTAATAATAGCGATTCGATCCGCCTGTCTCATCAGTAGTTTTTGCCACGTACGTGTTTTACTCTTAACCCTTTTCAGAAGCGGGGAGACATTAAGTTCTATATAATCCTGCGTCCTTGAGCTCACTCTTATTACAAGGTATTCAAATGAGTCTGTAGATTTTAATATTTTAATATTTATACCATTTTGCGCTATTTCATGTCCTATTGGGAGCAACACCTATTTTGTCCAATTTACCTTAAAACCGGATATTTGTCCAAATTGATTGATTATCTTCATTAAATAAGGCAATATGGATGCCCCCTCTTCCAAAAAAAATAAAACATCATCCGCATACAAGCATATTTTATCGAATAAACACCCCTGCCCCTAAACCCCTTAATTTTGTCATCTGCCCGGACCTTACAGGCAAGGGGTTCAACAAATATGGCAAATAATAATGGGGAGTGGGGGCACCCCTGTCTAGTACCTCTTTGTAGCGTAACAGGCTCTGATATCACGCCATTAACTTTTATCCTCACTTTAGAGTGACTATACTGTAATTGTACCCACCTAATAAATTTTTCTCCCAGATTCAACTCATACATTATTTTCCAGAGGTATGCCCACTCCACCCTGTCAAACGCTTTTTCAGCGTCCAATGACAGGATGGAGTGGGCGCCCTCCCTACCAATCTGGATATTCAGCAAAGCCCGTCAGATGTTTGTTTGGGCTTGACGTTTTGGCACAAACCCTGATTGATCTGGGTGGATTAGTTTTTTATAACTTTTTTCAAGCGGTTTGCTAATAATTTGGCACATATTTTTAAATCGGTGTTTAGAAGAGAGATGGGTCGATATGACTCCACCATACTCTCATCCTTCCCTTTTTTCCTTACCAGAGTTATTACAGCCTCAGATAGAGATGACGGGAGACCACCCTTCTCCATTGATTCATTCAGAACCTGTAAAAATAACTGGAAGAACAGACTCTCCATATCTTCTGTATATTTCAAAGGGGAGACCATCCAAACCAGGTGTAGAATTACCCTGGATGGATTTCAGCGTTTCCAATAATTCCTCCCGCTTAATAGGACCATTTGAAAATTCCCTATCCTCCTCAGAGAGTCTAGGGAGCGATATACCCTCAAGGAACAGTTCTATATCTCAATCACTCCCTATACCCTCAGAGGAGTAGAGATCTTCATAATATTTGACAAACTCCCGTTCGATTTCTCCCTGATTGGATGTTATCCCACCATCTCTCTTCCTAACACACTTAATTCTATTACTTTCCTTTTGATCTTGTATTAGCGTTGACAACAATCTCCCTGGTCTTCCAGACTCACTAAAATATCGTACCCCCTCAAAGAAGATATTTTGTTGTGCCTTATCAGCTTAATATTTTTTTAGTGCCATTTTAGCCTCTTCTAGTTGACTCTGCAATCCAGGTAGACTATTTTTAAGCAGTTCCTCCTGTATTTCCTTGATTTTTTCTCCCAACGCATGCTCCTTTTTGACAAATTTGCCTTTCAGCCCCTTAATTTTACCGTTGAAGATCCCACATAGGTATGCTTTAAAAGCGTCCCACACGTAGCATATTTGTGTAGATCCTAAGTTAATTCGCCAATACTCCTTGATATCTGCATTAATACCTTCATCGTTATTAATTAAATTCAACCAGTGCGGGTTTAATCGGAACTCTCGGCCTTTTATCATACAACTTTTCTTTTTAAATGTAAGACTAATAGGGGAGTGGTCTGAGATGCTGTTAACCCTTATACCTCATACCTGAAATCTGATCTAACAGTTCAGGATTAAATAATGCCAAGTCTATTCTGGACATTATCGTGTTTCCTCGACTAAAACACGAAAAGGCCCTCTTATTATCATAGAGGTATCTCCAAACATCTATTAATGACAATTCATGACAAATTCTTTCCAGCAATGTCTGTTGGTTTGTATCATATTTATCATTGGAAGCAACAGAAAATCTATCTAACTTCATATTCATAACGTTGTTAAAATCTCCCATTATTAATACAGGACATTTAATTCTGGAGTCTGCAAACTCAACCAGGCGATGTATAACATATAAAGAGAATGGCGGGGGTATATAAACAAAAGCCATAATACAAACTATACCATTCCACTGACAATGAAGAAATACATATCTACCCCTCTCATCTATTTTCTGATCAAGTGGGAGGTAGTCTACGTCTTGATGGATATAGACGCTGACCCCACATGAGTAAGTGGAGAAACACGAATGATACTGATACTTAGCCCACTTCTTCATAAACAAATTCATCTTATCCTGTGTGTTATGTGTCTCCATCAGTCCCACTATCGCTGGGAGATGTCTGGTAATAATATCAAAAACCATAACCCTCTTCTTAACATATGTCCCAGTCCACGAACATTCCATGTCACAATCCTACTCATGTGGGCCTCCCACCTGATTTTTCACATATTTCTTCCATACTATATATACTGGGTCCACCAAGACAACCATCCCACCCATTTCCCACCCCTCCCCCCCCCCTTCCCCCACAACTGGTCGGCAGAGGTCAAACATCTCTCCCACCTCTTACACTCCACCCATTCCCTCCCCTTATAACCTCCCCTTCCCGAATACTTCAATTTGATTTCACGAACCTATCCCCTTAGCATCCAGCCACTCCACTGTTTCATCTGGGGAGCTAAAAAAATGATCCCGATATATTACTCGCAGCTTAGTCGGGTATATCAAAGAATATTGTATCTGGGCAGCGGCTAACCTTTTCTTTACTTCTCTAAACTCACGTCTCTTAGCCTGTGTTGCTCTAGAATAATCTGGGTATATCTCTATATTACTTCCATTATACTCCATAGTCTGCATTTTTCTTTTAGATCTCATTATTATATCTCTATCCTTGGAGCTTAGTTATTTAGCTAAAATTGCCCTGGGCGGACTCCCTTTAGGAGGGGGCCTTCCCGGAATCCTGTGGGCTCTTTCGACTAAAAACCAATGGGATAAAACCTCTGTGTTAAAGTTGTCCCTCAGCCATTGCTGAACAAACCCGGTTGTATCCTCTTTTTCTACTCCTTCTGGGAATCCCACTAACCGAATATTAGATCTCCGGGACATATCCTCCATTATAGTAATTCTATCTAGGAGGATTTTCTTTTCATTATCTATAACTTCTACTCTATTTTTTATTCCCTCAATATCCTTTTTCATTCCTCCAGAGGAGATCTGCAACTCTTCAACTTTTTCCCTTATTTTGTTTATCTCCTCTTTAATAAGAGTGAGATCCACCTGTGCTGAGGCAATCTTAGTAGTCAGCTCCTCCAAACAATGGTTGGATTGTTGTACCGCACCCAAGATCTCCATCAATTTTTTGTCTACTGAGTTGATTCTTTCCTCCATACTTTCTCCACTACCTATCCTTCCTTCACCCTCTACATATTCCGCTGTTGCCTGTAAATCCCCACCCTCTCTCTGTGAGTTTTTCTTTTTCTGTGGGGATTTAAGATATTTGTCTAATCCAGTTATTGTACTATTTCCCTTTCCTCCACTCGGTGAGGAAATACCAGCGGATTTTCGATTATATGACTTTGGAGGCATATTTACAGCAAAGAGGATTCCAGCAAGGAGGAAAATAGGAGAGGGAGAGGGGGAGAAGAGCGCCAGAGGAGAAGAAGAAAAAAGAAAAAGGAAGGAGAAACACAACAAAAAAACAAACAAACAAAAAACCTGCACTTAGATTTTTCAATCAATCAAAGGTCTACCCCACCTACTTCAGATTTTTATATGCAAAGCTTTTCCCCTTCCTTCCCCCTCCTTCCCTTCACCCCCCAAAATCCCCTGATTCTGAAGTCCTATGCCGTCAATTTCCACGAAAACAGTAGAGCAATAATTCTTCTATACTGGGTCAGTATACTGGGTCAGATCACGCTTATTCCAGTTATCAATTTTCGCAATATTTCTTCCTTTTCCAAGTCCCGTATTGTTTGGGATTCAAAAAACACAGCCACAGTCTTTCAGACGCACAAAAAATGGAATAAAATAACTCTTTACTCCGCAGATAAGGTGAAGTGGCCAGGACAATAAATCGTTTTACCTCAGCCCTCCGCTCTTCAAGGTCCCCTATTCTCAGGGACTTTAGGGTACTGGGAGTATATTATAGAGAGTATAATAAGACCGTGTAATAGCACAATTGGTCCTGGGGGTGATGTTGTTTAAATGCGCTATACACAATCCAATCGCTAAATCTTGCCAGGTAGCTGCAGTCAGATATTATGGCCCCAGATTTAAACACATTCAACTCCACATCTGATAGCGCTCTTCTTCCAATATACTTTAGGGTAAACAAATACCCATCTATTCTTAGTGGGAGCCCCAGCTATTCATGAGGTGCCTTTTATCAGTTAAATTTTTATCTTCAAGCCCACATCAGCTTCAACCACTTCAGATTCAAAGCATAGTGGCGTCTCCTCTCACAGGACCCTTTTTCAGCAAAGCTTCAGACCCCTTTACTGATTTTAACGGGTTTAACAGTTTGCAGGCCCTTTTAACAATCAGCATACTGCCAATTCCCTAGGCTGTAAAATCTGTAGAGAGGTACCTGCAAGTCACCACCATACCGTCATCCTCAAGGTGAGAGGGGCCCCCTTGCTTCCACAGCACCGCTCCTCTCATAGGGAAAAAACAGAAGTGCCCGTGTGGTAACACCGAGTCCTATATGCTCCGACCCAGCACCAGAGCCGGTACTCAGCTAATCCCGCTCCCGATCGGGCGAATCAGCCCTGCTTCATGCGCTTTTCTCAGGGGCACGGCACCTGGACATCCCGGCAGCAAAAGGACAGGGGAGGACCGCGTCTCGGCTATACAACGGAACCCATAGTACACGGGTGGGAGGGAGGAGGGAGCGCGGCCTACATTCAGGACTACACTGGTTCATGCCCTGTGAGATACACCCTCTACATACAGGGATTTGATTCAGGGATTTGAAATACAGTCATTTGAAATACAGCCATTTTGGGCAAAGAAATATTTACTTCAGGCCTACACTGGTTCAGACCGTGTGAAATACACCCTCTACATACAGGGGTTTGATTCAGGGATTTGAAATACAGCCACTTTGGGCAAATAAATATTTGATTCAGGCCTACACTGGTACAGACCGTGTGAGATACCCCCTCTACATACAGGGGTCTGATTCAGGCATTTGATATATAGCCATTTTAAATACATCCATTTTGTGCAAAGAAATATTTAATTTAGGCCTACACTGGTTAAGGCCCTGTGAGATACCCCCTCTACATACAGGGGTTGGATTCAGGCATTTGAAATTCAGCCATTTTTGGCAAAAATATCTTTAATTGAGGCCTAGTCTGGTTTAGGCCGTGTGAGATAAACCCTTTACATACTGTCGTTCTATTTTACTATTAATTAAACACCCATTTAGGGCAAGTTCCTAAATTAGAAAAATATGAGGAGAGCGTCAAATATGGGACGTGGCCCAGGTCGTGGTGCTGCTGGTGGAGCTCCTGTTGCAGGGAGAGGACGTGGTCGATCTGTGCCAGCTACACGCACAAGTGAAACCCCTTCCTCAGGTGCAAGTAGGCGGCAAAACCTCTAGCGGTATTTGTTCTGGCCTAATGCTACTCTACGAATGGTGAGGCCTGAACAAGTGCAGGCGATAGTAGATTGGGTTGCTGACAGTGGATCCAGTTCCTTCACATTGTCTCCCACTCAGTCTCTTGCTGAAAGACCACAGTTGGCACCTGCAACCGATGTCCATCAGTCTTTCACCTCACCCCCTTTCAAATCAGCCAAGCAGTCTGAGCCCCAAGTCATGCAGCAGTCTCTTCTGCTTTTTGATGACTCTGTTAGCAGGGTTTCCCAGGGCCATCCACCTAGCCCTGCCCCAGAAGTGGAAGAGATTGAGTGCATCGATGCCCAACCACTTATCTTTCAAGATGAGTACATGGGAGGATCATCGCAGCATGTCTCAGATGATGACGAAACACAGGTGCCAACTGCTGGGGCTTTCGAAAGTTTGCAGACCAACAAGGAAGTGGAAGATGATGTGGAGGACGATGAGGTCCTCGACCCCACATGGAATCAAGGTCATGCGAGTGACCTATGAAGTTCAGAGGAAGAGGCGGTGGTCGCACAGCGCCACCAGCACAGCAGAAGAGGGATCAGGGTGCAAAAGCAGAGCAGCCGTCCTCTAGACAGTACGCCTCCTACTGCCCACCGCAGCAAGGGACCAAGCACACCAAAGCCAGCTCCAAGGAGTTTCCTGGCGTGGCAGTTCTTCAGACAATGTGCTGACGACAAGACACGAGTGGTTTGCACGCTGTGCAATCAGATCCTGAAGCAAGGCATAAACGTTCTCAACCTGAGCACAACCTGCATGACCAGGCATTTAAGTGCAAAGCACGAGCTGCAGTGGAGTAGACACCTCAAAAATCAAGAAAGGTCTCTGGCTCCTCCTGCTTCCTCTTCTGCTACAGTCGCGGCCTCTTCATCCACCTCTGGAGTGACTGTGCCACCTGCCACCCCGCAAACAGAGGATCTGCCAGCAACCCCAACACCTGGGTCACCAAGCATCTCTACAATGTCCCACGGAAGCGTTCAGCTCTCCATCTCCCAAACGCTGGAGAGGAAGAGCAAGTACCCCCCTACCCACCTGCGATACCTAGCCCTGAATGCCAGCATTTCTAAATTACTGGCCTTTGAAATGCTGTCATTCTGTCTCGTGGAGACGGATAGTTTTGAAGGCCTTATGGCTGTGGCTGTCCCACAGTACGTCGTGCCCAGCCGCCACTACTTTTAAAGGCGAGCCATCCCTTCCCTGCACAACCAAGTAGGGGACAAAATCAGGTGTGCACTGCGCAACGCCATCTGTGGCAAGGTGCACCTGACTATGGATTCGTGGACCAGTAAGCACGGTCAGGGCCGTTATATCTCCATAACAGCACACTGGGTAAATGCAGTGGTGGCTGGGCCTGAGGCGGATAGCAGTTTGGCGCATGTCCTTCCACCACCGAGGATTGCAGGGCGCTTCAGTTTGCCTCCTGTTGCTTCCTCCTCCTACTCTGCTCCCTCATCCTCTACCAGCTTCTCATCCGGTCAGCGTAACACCTTCACCACCAACTTCAGCATAGCCAGGGGTAAACGACAGCAGGCAGTTTTAAAACGTATCTGTTTGGGGGACAAACCCCACACGGCGCAGGAGTTGTGGACGGGCCTTGAACAACAAACCGATGAGTTGTTTGGGCCAGTCAGCCTCAAGCCCGGCCTGGTGGTGTGCGATAATGGGTGAAATCTCGTAGCAGCTCTGGGACTAGCCGGTTTGACGCACATCCCTTGCCTGGCGCATGGGCTGAATTTGGTGGTGCAGAGATTCCTTAAAAATTACCCCGATATTTCATAGCTGCTGCATAAAGTGCGCGCCATCTGTGCGTGCTTTCGGCGTTCTCACCCTGCTGCTGCTCGCCTGTCAACGCTGCAGCGTAACTTCGGCCTTCCCGCTCACCGCCTCATATGCTACGTGCCCACAATATGGAACTCCACCTTGCACATGCTGGCCAGACTGTGCGAGCAGCAGCAGGCGATAGTGGAGTTTTACCTGCAGTACGCATGGGTGAGTCGCTCGGCAGAACAGCACCACTTCACCACCAATGACTGGGCCTCCATGCGAGACCTATGTTCCTTGTTGCGCTGTTTCAAGTACTCCACCAACATGACCAGTGCCGATAACGCTGTTCTCAGCATTACTATCCCACTTCTATGCCTCCTTGAAAAAACGCTCCTGGCGATGATGGAAGAGGATGTGGCACAGGAGGAGGAGGAGGAAGAGGGATCATTTTGTAGGGTTTCCGGCCAGTCATTCCCAAGTGGCTCCGAGGGTGGGTTCCTGCACCCACAAACCCAAGGTACACAATTGTCCAGCCAGGGCACAGTTCTGGAGGATGAGGAGGTGGAGGATGAGGAGGAGGAGATGGAGGAGGAGGAACCATGTTCACAGCAGGGTGGCACCCAGACCAGCTCATGGCCATCACTGGTGCGTGGATGGGGGGATACAGAGGTCACAGACGATACACCTCCCACAGAGGACAGCTTTTCGTTGCCTCTGGGCAGCCTGGCACACATGAGCGATTACATGCTGCAGTGTCTCTGCAACGACGGCCGAGTTACACTCATTCTAACTTGTGCTGATTACTGGGTGGCCACGCTGCTGGATCCCTGTTACAAGGACAATCTACGGTCCTTAATTCCGTCACTAGAGCGTGATCGTAAGATGCACGAGTACAAGCGCACGCTGGTAGATGCTCTGCTGGTGGCATTCCCTCCTGACAGCGGGGGCACAGTGGAAGCACAAGGCGAAGGCAGAGTATGAGGAAGAGGTCGCCAACGCAGCTGCAGCACCGCCAGGACCTCAGAAGGCAGGGTTAGCATGGCCGAAATTTGGAAAAGCTTTGTCAGCACGCCACAACAACCAGCACCACCAGCTGATATTTAATGTCTTAGCAGGAGGCAGCATTTCACCAACATGGTGGAGCAGTATGTGTGCACAAGCCTACACGTACTGAATGACGGGTCTGCCCCCTTCAACTTCTGGGTCTCCAAATTGGGCACATGGCCTGAGCTTGCCCTTTACGCCTTGGAGGTGCTGGCCTGCCCTGCAGCCAGTGTATTATCTGAACGTGTGTTTAGCATGGCAGGGGGCATCATCACAGACAAGCGCAGCCGCCTGTCCACAGCCAATGTGGACAAGGTCACATTCATTAAAATGAACCAGGCATGGATCCCTCAGGACTTGTCCGTACCTTGTGCAGAATAAACATGTATACCGGCACTAAACAGCCATTGTTATACTGCAGTGCAATTGCTCATTCTTGTATTTTGGATATTTCACACTATTTTAGAGTGTACCCTAATTTAAAAAAATTAAATTAAAACCAAATACCTGTGTTGGCTACCTCGTCCTCCTCCACCGCTGCTTCCACCTACACCGCTACGTCCACCGCCTCCTAAAAACTCCTACTCCATATAGAACTCCACCTCATAAATCCATTTTTTTTTTATTTGTACATATTTTATTTTATATCATTTCACTACTTAGTCATTAACATTTTCGGGTGAAATAAAATTTTTTTTGGGTGTATAGTACCACTGCTATACCTAGTATGCCGGTTAAAAAATAAAAATAAAATTGTCATTAACATTTTCGGGTAAAATTAACCAATTTTTTGGGTGTATAGTACCACTATTCCTAGTAGGCCGGTTAAAAAAAAACAAAAAAACAACTTGACAGTTACATTTTCAGTTGAAATTCAACAATTTTTGGGTGTGAAGTACCACTGCTATACCTAGTAGACAGGTTAAACAATAAAACAATTTGTCTGTTACATTTTATGGTAAAATTCACCAATTTTTGGGTGTGATGTACCACTGCTATACCTAGTAGGCCGTTTAAAAAAAAATATTGTCAGTTACATTTTAGGGTGAAATTAGCCAATTTTTGGGTGTATAGTACCACTGCTATACCTAGTAGGCCGGTTAACAAAAATAAATAAATTGTCAGTTACATTTTCTGGTGAAATTCAGCAATTTTTGGGTGTGATGTACCACTGATATATCTATTAGACCGGTAAAAAAAAAAAATAATAACATTTGTCAGTTACATTTTATGGTCAAATTCACCAATTTTTGGGTGTAATATACCCCTCCTCTACCTAGTTGACAGCTTAATAAATTTCAATAATCTTTATTTTAGATTTTCGGGTGACAATAAACAATTGTTTTCTGTCATAGACCCCTGCTCGACCAAGTAGACAGGTTAATTAATTTCTGTAATTTTTCTGTTGCATTCTTGGGTTGATATTATACAATTTTAGACGTGAATAAAGCCCTGCAGAATAGGTGACAGGGAATAAAATTTCTGAAATGCTTCTTTAACCCCTTCAGGACCGGGCTCATTTTCACCTTAAGGACCAGGCCATTTTTTGGAAATCTGACCAGTGTCACTTTAAGTGCTAATAACTTTAAAACGCTTTGACTTATCCAGGCCATTCTGAGATTGTTTTTTCGTCACATATTGTACTTCATGACACTGGTAAAATGAAGTCCAAAAAAAATTTTTTTTTGCACAAAAAAATACCTAATTTACCCAAAATTTTGAAAAATTTGCAAATTTCATAGTTTCAGTTTCTCTACTTCTGTAATACATAGTAATACCCCCAAAAATTGTGATGACTTTACATTCCCCATATGTCTACTTCATGCTTGAATTATTTTGGGAATGATATTTTATTTTTTGGGGATGTTATAAGGCTTAGAAGTTTAGAAGCAAATCTTGAAATTTTTCCGAAATTTACAAAAACTCAATTTTTAGGGACCAGTTCAGGTCTGAAGTCACTTTGCGAGGCTTACATAATAGAAACCACCCAAAAATGACCCCATCTAAGAAACTACACCCCTCAAGGTATTCAAAACTGATTTTGCATACATTGTTAACCCTTTAGGTTTTGCACAAGAGTTATTGGCAAATGGGGAGGAAATTTGAGAATTTCATTTTTTTGTCTAATTTTTCATTTTAACCCATTTTTTCCACTAACAAAGCAAGGGTTAACAGCCAAACAAGACTGTATCTTTATTGCCCTGACTCTGCCGTTTACAGAAACACCCAATATGTGGCCGTAAACTACTGTACGGCCACACAGCGAGGCGTAGAGTGAAAGGTGCGCCGTTTGGTTTTTGGAAGGCTGATTTTTATGGACTGGTTTATTTACACCATGTCCCATTTGAAGCCCCCTGATGCACCCCTAGAGTAGAAACTCCCTAAAAGTGACCCCATCTAAGAAACTACACCCCTCAAGGTATTCAAAACTGATTTTACATACGTCATTAACCCTTTAGGTGTTGCACAAGAGTTATTGGCAAATGGAGATGAAATTTGAGAATTTCATTTTTTTGCCTAATTTTAAATTTTAACCCATTTTTTCCACTAACAAAGCAAGGGTTAACAGCCAAACAAGACTGTATCTTTATTGCCCTGACTCTGATGTTCACAGAAACACCCCATATGTGGCCGTAAACTACTGTACGGCCACACAGCGGGGCATAGAGTGAAAGGTGCGCCGTTTGGGTTCTGGAGGGCTAATTTTGCTGGACTGTTTTTTTTACACCATGTCCCATTTGAAGCCCCCCTGATGCACCCCTAGAGTAGAAATTCCATAAAAGTGACCCCATCTAAGAAACTACACCCCTCAAGGTATTCAAAACTGATTTTACAAACTTTGTTAACCCTTTAGGTGTTGCACAAGATTTAATGGAAAATAGAGACACAATTTCAAAATTTCACATTTTTGGCAGATTTTCCATTTTAATATTTTTTTTCCAGTTACAAAGCAAGGGTTAACAGCCAAACAAAACTCATTATTTATGGCCCTGATTCTGTAGTTTACAGAAGCACCCCATATGTGGTCGTAAACCGCTGTACGGGCACACGGCAGGGCGCAGAAGGAAAGGAATGCCATACGGTTTTTGGAAGGCAGATTTTGCTGGACTGTTTTTTTTTGACACTATGTCCCATTTGAAGCCCCCCTGATGCACCCTAGAGTAGAAACTCCATAAAAGTGACGCCATCTAAGAAACTACACCCCTCAAGGTATTTAAAACTGATTTTGCAAACGTTGTTAACCCTTTAGGTGTTCCACAAGAATAAATGGAAAATAGAGATTAAATTTCAAAATTTTACTTTTTCGGCAGATTTTCCATTTTAATATTTTTTTTCCAGTAACAAAGCAAGGGTTAACAGCCAAACAAAACTCTTTATTTATGGCCTGATTCTGTAGTTTACAGAAACACCCCATATGTGGTCGTAAACTGCTGTATGGCCACACGGCAGGGCGCAGAAGGAAAGGAACCCCATATGGTTTCTGGAAGGCAGATTTTGCTGGATTGTTTTTAGACACCATGTCCCATTTAAAGACCCCTGATGCACCCCTAGGTTAGAAACTCCAAAAAAGTGGCCCCATTTTGGAAACTACGGGATAAGGTGGCAGTTTTGTTGGTACTATTTTAGGGTACATATGATTTTTGGTTGCTCTATATTACACTTTTTGGTGAGGCAAAGTAACAAAAAATAGAAATTCTGAAATTTCATCTCCATTTGCCATTAACTCTTGTGGAACACTTAAAGGGTTAACAAAGTTTGTAAAATCAGTTTTGAATACATTGAGGGGTGTAGTTTCCAAAATGGGGTCATTTTTTGGAGTTTATACTCTAGGGGTGCATCGGGGGGGCTTCAAATGGGACATGGTGTCAAAAAACCAGTCCAGCAAAAACTGCCTTCCAAAAACCATATGGCGCTCCTTTCCTTCTGCGCCCTGCCGTGTGGCCATACAGCAGTTTACGACCACATATGGGGCATTTCTATAAACTAAATAATCAGGGCAATAAATATTGAGTTTTGTTTGGCTGTTAACCCTTGCTTTGTTATGGGAAAAAATGAATTAAAATGGAAAATTTGCCAAAAAATAGCTGTTTTGGCACTGTTTTTATTTTTTATTATTTACAATAATGTTCATCTGACAGGTTAGATCATGTGCTATTTTTATAGAGCAGGTTCTTACGGATGTGACGATACCTAATATGTATACTTTTTTATTTATTTAGGTTTTACACAATAATATCATTTTTGACACAAAAAAAAACATGTTTTAGTGTCTCCATAGTCTGAGAGCCATAGTTTTTTCAGTTTTTTGGCGATTGTCTCAGGTTGGGTATCATTTTTGAGGGATGAGATGACGGTTAGATTGGTACTATTTTGGGGTGCATATGACTTTTTGTACGCTTGCTATTACACTTTTTGTGATGTAAGGTAACAAAAAAATAGCTTTTTTGACACCGTTTTTATTAATTTTTTTTACAGTGTTCACCTGAGGGGTTAGGTCATGTGGTATTTTTATAGATCAGGTTCTTACGGACATGGCAATACCTAATATGTCTACCTTTTTCTAATTTATCAGGGTTTTACACAATAATATCATTTTTGAAACAAAAAAAAAATCATGTTTTAGTATTTCCATAGTCTGAGACCCATAGTTTTTTTATTTTTTGGGCCATTGTCTCATGTAAGGGCTAATTTTTTGCGGGATGAGGTGACGGTTTGATTGGTACTTTTTTGGCGTACATGCAACTTTTTTGATCACTTTTATTACCTTTTTTGGGAAGTAAGGTGGGCAAAATTTCAATTTCCTCATAGTTTTTATTTTTTTATTTTTATGGCGTTCACCGTGCGGGGAAAGTAACATGACCGTTTTATAGATCAGGTCGTTACGGACGCGGCGAAACCTAATATGTGTAGTGTATTTTATTTTTTTTATTTTTATTCAGTGATAAATGTGTTTTTTTGAAACTTTACTTTTTTCACTTTTTTTTTACTTTTTTTTTGACCCAGACCCACTTGGTTCTTGAAGATCCAGTGGGTCTGATGTCTGTATAATACAGTACAGAACAATATATATTGTACTGTACTGTATTTTAGACTTGTCTGAACAGATCTATGCCTTTTAGCATAGATCTGTTCAGCACCATGGACAGCAGGATGCCTGAGAGGCGTCCTGTTGCCATGGGAACCTTCCCCGTCTGCTCAGTACTGGTCAGAACTGCGCAGACGGGGAAGGGTAAGCACAGGGCTGAGGGGGGCTCTCTGGGGGCTCTCTCCCTCTCCCATCGGGGGGCTGCAAAGGCACAGCAGCCCCCCGATGGGAGAGGGAGGGAGCTCCCTGCGCTGTTAACCTTTTCCATACAGCGGTCCGTACGGACCGCTGTATGGAAAGGGTTAAACGGCTGACATCGCATCGCAGATGTCAGCCGTTTATACCAGGGTGCCAGCAATGTGCTGGCACCCTGGTATACCCACTAGACACCAACGATCATTGAAGGGGAGACGGGCGGGGGATCGCGATCCCGCCTACCGCACCGCCCGCCTCCCGCACCATACCGCACCTCCGCACCGCCTGCGACACCCCCCCTGCACCACCCGCCCACATAACATCATTCAGGGGTGCAGGGGGGGTGAAAAATCTTTATTTTAGACATACTAAAGTTTCTTATCCCCGCGGTCAGGGACCGCGGGGATCAGAAACTGCAGAAAGCGCTACAAACCGCAGGTCTGAATTGACCTGCAGTTTGCAGCGATCGCCGACATGGGGGGGTCACAGGACCCCCCTCGGCATTGACCCAAGGTGCCCGGCTGTGTGTGACAGCCGGGATCTCAGCACTGTCACCATGTCTGCAGACATGGTGACAGTTTATGCCATGACGTGTATACTCATCATGGCGCGCTAAGTAGCAGTGCGCCATGACGAGTATACTCGTCATAGATCAAGACGATTTTCACACTATCTCCTTCTCTGATCGCTTCCCTGACAGGAATTGGGGTGATCAGAGAAGGAGAAGCACATAGTCCCTCCCTAACCCCCCCTTACCTGCCCCGATGCGCTGCGATTGGTCCCTCTGCAGTAATGGACCAATCACAGCGATCTCGGGCGGGTCAGAGCTCAGATACAGCTCCTGCTGGCTTCTCTGGTTGCCTAGCAACCCCAGCACGCCGGCTTCACTGAAGCTTCAGCACTTCGCTCCCTGCGCTGACAGTGAAAGCCGATCACGTACATGCACGTGGGGATGCGGTGAGGCACCACATTCCCCCACGTACATGTACGTGATGTTGCGTGAAGGGGTTAATTGATGCGCGCCACCTCCTTTGATTCAATGCTTAAACTTAAACAAGTTTAACCACATTTAAGCTTCAATACTTTTTCCCACATTTCCGCTATACTCTTTTGGCCAACATTTGGGCTTCTGTAATTTGTCCCACATTTCCGCCTCAATAGCTTTTCCCACATTTCTTCTCTATCCCAAATTTATTTAATCAATTTTTCTCCCTTAAATTTCGTCTCTTTTTCTCACGCTCCCTCCCCGGCCTGGAACCCTGATTTCACGCTACCCGTATTCACCATGGTAGGCGCATAAAAGAACATCAAAAGTTGATAGAGCAGATATCAAATTTGATCGTGAACATCACGGGGACGTGCTACATGGTGGGGCAGTAAGTATGCACACGCCTACACGAATTAACTGATAGGGGTCAGCCCCTGCAACTTCTGGGTCTCCAAATTGGGCACATGGCCTGAGCTTGCCCTTTATGCCTTGAAGGTGCTGGACTGCCCTGCAGCCGGTGTATTGTCTGAACGTGTGTTTAGCATGACTGGAGGGTTATATTTCCCAACGTTTTGGCGTGTACCCTAATTTAAAAAAATATAAATAAATTTTAAAAGAAAAAGCAGTGTAGGCTACCTCCTCCTCCTCCACCGCCACTTTCACCTACACTGCCACATCCATCGCCTCCTCAACCTCCTACTCCATATGGACCTGGTCCTCCTAGATCAAGATTATTTTTTATTTTTACGTATTTTATGTTATTTAAAGTCATTTCCCTATCCACATTTGTTTGCAGAGCACCTGCCATGCTCTTAACCACATTTTGACGACATTTGCAGCCCTCTAGCCCTTTCCATGACATTTTTACAGCCATTTTAGTGCTCACAAGTTCGGGTCCCCATTGACTTCAATGGGGTTCGGGTTCGGGGTCAAGTTCGGGTCCCGAACTCGAACTTTTTTCCGAAGTTCGGCCGAACGCGTCGAACCCGAACATCCAGGTGTCCACTTAACTCTACAGGTTATATTTCCCAATGTTTTGGGGTGTACCCTAATTTAATATGAATAAATTTAAAACCAAAAAGCAGTGTAGGCTACCTCCTCCTCCTCCACCGCCGCTTCCACCTACACAGCCACATCCACCGTCTCCTCAACTTCCTACTCCATATGGACATTGTCCTCCTAGATCAAGATTATTTTTTTAAATTTTGTACGCATTTTATGTTATTTAAAGTCATTTCCCTATCCACATTTGTTTGCAGAGCACTTGCCATGCTCTTAACTACATTTTGCTGGCATTTTCAGCCCTCTAGCCCTTTCCATAACATTTTTACAGCTATTTTAGTGTTTAAAAGTTCGGGTCCCCATTGACTTCAATGGGGTTCGGGTCAAGTTCGGGTCCTGAACTCGAACATTTTTGTGAAGTTCGGCCGAACCCGTCGAACCCGAACATCCAGGTGTCCGCTCAACTCTACTCCCGACATGTTTCGCCACCATTGCGACTTCGTCAGGGGAGTATGGGGTAATAGTCTTTATTTATTTAGTCACTGTTACCCCATACTCCCCTGACGAAGTCGCAATGGCGGCGAAACATGTCGGGATGGGTAGTGTTTTGTGTGTGTGTTTTTAGACAGGGCTGAGCGGCAGTTTCAATTATAAGCTGAGGTTAGATAGGAATACAGAGTGTATGCAAATTGGGGGAGTGTGAGAGGATGGTAAAGATTTCCGTGCATGTGGCCAAACAGATTGCCACAAAGTATCTACACTTAGTTAAGTAGCGTTGGTCAGATTAATAATAGACCGTGTGGCTGAAGGATTGCTACACTGTCTAAAGCCTGTGGCCTATATAACAACCAATAT
Source organism: Bufo bufo (assembly GCF_905171765.1). Taxonomy (NCBI): domain Eukaryota; kingdom Metazoa; phylum Chordata; class Amphibia; order Anura; family Bufonidae; genus Bufo; species Bufo bufo. The sequence goes on along the minus strand of NC_053392.1, from coordinate 488,116,054 downwards.
AAAATCCAGTGTGATACACAGACGCTAAATATCAGTGATAACACGAGGGGCTCCCTATAATTTCTACTCTGTACCCAGTGGAGAGTACCTGGGCACAGTTGTAGGTAGAATAGGAGAGATATCTGTGTTGCTGAAAAATTATTGCAACATTGCATTCATGCATATGTGAGCAGAGAATATACAGTCCTGATCAAAAGTTTAAGACCACTTGAAAAATGGCAAAAAATCATATTTAGCATGGCTGGATCTTAACAAGGTTCCAAGTAGAGCTTCAACATGCAACAAGAAGAAATGGGAGTGAGACAAAAAAAATTTGAGCATGTGTTATATTTCCCAATTGAACCACAAAACTAGGCTCTAGTTAGGAGCCTCGGAATGGAAACATACAATGGTCGTTAGACCCCAATAAAATCCCTTTAGGGGTCCTAAAAATTAATTGCACATAAAACTACATCATTATTTGGTACATCTAAAACCCCAAACTGAAGACCGACAGACCATATACGTTTAAAACTATCAGGGACTGGCAGAGTATTAGTGTAATCTAATTTATAAGGTGAGGGACAGAGTCAATGCTTTATATCACTGTGTGCTTATTAACACTGTTGTTTATACTACCCTGTGTGGCGTATTTATTGCTTATCACATGATAGTATCTATATGCGTATTACCACACACTACATATTATATGGACAAACTCCCGTCCATTTATTATTGTACACAGTGACTATTGGGGGTGGAGGAGGAACATAAGGGATTTCCTTGTGTGGTACATGTCATAATTTTGTTTGTGTCGTGGCTTGCAGAAAGTGCTGACCATATTTCCAAAAGATTGTGTTTGCATTTCAGCAGTGGCATACCGCCAATATAGGCAGACCACGCAGCTGCTATGAGGGCCATGGCAGGGGGGGCCCGGTGTGCATGGAAGGCCCCGCCTCCTACGTTTGCAGACTCAGTTTTTATATCATGATCGGGATAGATATTCGGCATTGGCACAGGCCCACAGCTGGCTTGTCTTCTGTTGACTCCCGGGCCCTTCTTCCCCTCTGCTCAGGGCCCCCTCCCCCATTTTGTACACAACTTACTCCGATGTTCCTCCCTGCGTGACCCAGCCAGTGACATCCAGCATAGTCCTATCTCTTCTGTCTGCTGGGCACTGCACTGCACTGGCCAATCAGCATTTAGCAGTGCAAAGCTCCTGCTGCTGATTGGTTAGTGCAACGCTCGCAGCAGGCTCAGCAGACAGAACTGTGCAGGTGGGCGGCAGTTGTATACCACACACACGAGCTGCCGGCCTCAAGCAGCCACCCATTGGACTGGAGATGAGAATTGACTCCAGCATCGCCACCACCGGCTCAGCAGGCAGCAACTCTTGCCTATGTGGTGTGCCAGTGCCACCTCACCAAAGTCAGCACAGCAGTGAGTGTCAATGACTCTGTTTAAAAAAGTTCATGGGGGGGAAGACAGAGGGCAGCAGCAAGCAGAGTTTCTATGGGGTTGGAAGGACACTGTTCTGTAGGCTCATTATTATATAGAGGACTCAGAACAGTGTCCTCCAGCCACCCCCCCCATTAACTCTACTTGCTTTTGAATTGCTCATATAGAGTGTGCCCATCCCAACTCAGTCACCATAAAGTTGGGGGGAGGGAGCTGGTGCACACTAAGGGTGCATTCACACGACTGTGCCGTGTTTTAAGGTCTGCAAATTGCGATCTGCAAAACATGGATACCGGCCATGTGCATTCCGCTTTTTGTGGAACGCACAGGGCCGGCACTATATAGAAAATGCCTATTCTTGTCCACAATTGCGGCTCTATATTTTTTTGCAGGGCTGCAGAACAGAACAAAGGATGCGGACAGCAAACAGCCCCATCTTTTGCAGCCCCATTGAAATAAATGGGTCCGCACTCGTTTAGCAAAATTGCAGAACAGATATGGACCAATTCATATGGTCATGTGAATGAGCCCTAAGCATCAGCAGCAAGGAGTTTCGATGTGGAATGGTCCAGGGGTGGGTGGAGTTAGGGGGCCAAATTCAGAGTCTTGCTATGGGGCCCAATGATTGTGGAACATACTGTTGGGACTGTTGGGGACCTGCATATGCAGGAAGATGTAAAGTTATATGAGATGTAAGAACCAGAGGAAGAGGAGGTGGAGTAGGTGGTGGAGGGAGAAATAGATTTTTCACAAGCATAACTAGGGCATGAGGCTAGCACACATGATGATGATGATGACAATGATGCTGAACGCTGAAAAATAAATAAAAATAACACCAAGCACTACACGGAGTAGTATAGTACTGCCAAATAGAAAATATGGCAATAACAGAGCTAAAGGTAATGCTCTCCCCATTTGCAGCTGTTAATAGTCTCAACCACTATAATCTCAAATTAAGTTGAGTTCATTAGAATATTTTGTGTCCAACTTTTGCATCCAAAATCCCTCCTGTAACAGCAGCTTTTAGACCAAAGAAATGTTCAGTAGAGCAATTATATAAGTTAAAGAAGTGCTTGGCATCTCCTGAAGCAATATCAGATTTGTTTTTAATGTAGATATTCAGATATATGTTTTTTTAGTTTTTTTTTCCATTTTCTAGTATTACAACCAATATAATACTTTTTTTTTGTTTTTCAGTAGTACAAGCTACATGATATAGATTACATTAGTATATTACATATACAATGTAATGAGAGTCACAACTGATAAAAGTATCAATTGTGAAAGTGTCCCATATGCTATATGTTTTAAATGCATATCTGCACGTTACACTGACCACTCCCACATTTAAAGATACCCTTCTGACTAAGCCAAGTTCTTTTCCCGCCATTGGAAACACACAGACTGAGAGACAGCATATTAGCTAGAGTACGACCCTTTTTGGCTACACAGCGACATTCTCCACCAATAATCTTAGGTAATGTATTGTCTTGCTTCAAAATAGGTCAATATTAAAGAGTAATTCTTCTGATATTACATTTTTCACTGAAAAAAAAAAGAAGAATGTCACTGTGGAGTCAGTATTCTTTTTGCAACTAGATTCATCACTAAACTACCAAAGTACCACACGTCTCACGTGGAGGAGCCAGAGCTCTTAATCTCAAATTAAGTTAATTGTTATTAATATAATTGATGAAATCAGTATGGTCACCTTAAAATATCTCCAGAAGATCAAAAGGTTCTTTATGAAATGACCATACATCATAAAAAAAAAGGATTCAAAGATGTAAAAATAAAAAGCTCTTCCCAAAATGCAACAAAAAGAATTGGCAATGAAGGTGAGAATTTGTAATGCATAGAAACATAGCATAGAATGTTTCAGCAGATAAGATTTGGCCCATCTAGTCTGCCCATCGTCTCTCTATCTGTAAAGAAATTCGACTCAACCTTTAAAAAATTATGGGGGTCATTTATTAAGACCAGTGTTTTAGACGGGCTTGTGAACAAAATACTGGGGTTTAACAAAAACTCCAACAAAAGGAAACTTGTATACAAGCACTAGACAGTAGAGATCTTAGAAATGCTAAAATATTTTATTCTAAAACCTAACGAGTTTCGGGGGTTAACTCCTTCTTTAGACCAGAAATAGACATGACAATAAACAACTATTGCTGTGTGGGGAGGAGACTGAATAACGGGGCAGGCCAAGATGTGTGCTTAGTTGCTTATGTGCAGACAAGCATATTGCTAGCATCAAATAAAGGGATAACTTATGGGGCAGCCATGCTTTTAGAATCTCGCTTTAAAACAAATCTGGGGGAATTTTTACCTGCTTCCAAAAGGTAGAATTTGGCATATTATCAGGAAATTATTTGTACCCAACCTGCTGCAGCTTTTGTACAGCAGACACCTGCTGGGCATGTCTGACCAGATTGCCCATCTTCATTTACTGCTAAGTCACAACTCCACTACAAGTAACAGAAGCAGCAGCCAAAAAAGTTTGATGATCATGATAGAGCAGATTTACATCTGATAAGCCAACCTCACACTCATGATCAAAGGGCTACACATTCCCTGACAGACCAGGGTTAGGCTATTCTAAACTATGTCCTTTTTCCAGAAGACATCCTGTTCCCTGACCCCATGGACTTCTCTGGGTAAGCCAATTGGAGCAGTGGTAGGAATTTGCCCAGTTTGCCATCCATATATTGTCTTGTCCACACTCCAGAGTGTTGTCAGAGAGGGTATTCAGTGCGGCAGTTGACACTTCACACCACAGAGAACAAAACTGTGCTCTACAAAACATTACATTTGTGAAAATCAATCATGCATGGATCCATGAGGATTTTCACACAGATCCTGTTGATGTAAGTGATTAGATCTGCCATTGCTTACAGTGGGGACTGGCTATTTATCACCAGCCCAGTAATGCCACAGACAGACATTTCCTGACGTATCCATCATGTTTCATTCTGCCCTGCTGCTGGGAACCCGACCCTGGACAAAACTGAAATTGCTCCCAAAAAAAAAAAGAGATAACTGACTCTATCCTGTTCCTAGTATTAAAACATGTCTTTCTATCAGTTAATTCAATCTACTGTACCTAACTAAATACTGTTTATCTTCCCAATCCCTAACACTGTCCTGGTAAGACCCTAAACACTCTGTGTTGTGTGTCTAATTGCTGTCACAGACACATCCTTTTAACATTAGTGGCTAAGCTCAGAATGGTATTTGTGCTTCAGATATTATATAGGACCTAACAGACAACTTAATATTAACACTCCTGATTGGCTGTGAGGCTGACTGCAAAGCATTATTAGAAAGCCTGCAGGTCAGAGCCCACCCAGGGCCATGTTATCCTCCATCTTCATCCTTCTTGCCCCACTGCGCTCACTATTTTGATACATAAAATGGCATAGACCAATGCTTTGGTTTCATTTGTAAGTAGAATTTTGGGGAAATTTCATACTGAATTTGATTAGTTTAGAATCTATTCACTCATCTCTAATTGTGTGTGGCTGGAATTTTTAAAATCTTTCCTGACTTTATACCTGGAAGTTTTCTCTTGTGTGAGAAAAGGAAAAATGTCATGGAGATAATGGTCACTCATTTTTAATGTGATAAGTGACTTTTTTAATGTAGAAAACATACTGCAAAGAAGACAAAAATTAACAATGTAGAATACATTAAATCACAATGTGATAATCAGTTATGATGATCACGAAGATTATTATTGGTAATTTCCGTTGTTAAATAAAATTACATTTATTGTTAAAGTTTATTGTTATTATAATAAATTTTTGACTGTTTTTTTAGTTTAATTTAAGAACATCATTATACTGTACAAAACTACCCACATTGCATTCTTTTTCTCCAAGTCTTTTTTCTTGTGATAGACTATTCCCATTATACACCTCACTGTACATGACCAAAAGAATAAAAAATTTGCATGATGCTATAAAGTTGTTTTTTTTTGCTTGAAATATATACATATGTTTCTGACCAAGTAATTGCTTTTTAATCCTCCGAATTGTGAAATTATTATTACTGACTGATCAGTAAAGGAGAAATTACATTTTCCATAAAATTTCCCAGGAAAGATTTAATTTTGCCCTCTCTGAAACCATATTATGAAGATTATATTCTTGGTTACATTCGAAACTTGTTCACAGAAATATTATTGCAATAAATGTGCTTATTAAAATGCTAACCAAGTGTCTCCATCCTAAGTAATGATAACATCAGCAAATTTCATAGCTAGTGGGGCTGCTCAAAGAGAATTGATTGGATGACTCATTCACACTGTGGCTCAAATTCAGCTAATTAGAAGACGAAAGGTGTTAAGGTTCATTTGTTCTTTTCGGAAATCTTTTTTATTGTGGTGTTTAAGCCATTTTCAAAGAATGTGCTGTTAAAGTTTACATATATAATTGGATAGAATATTATGTTAGACAACTTGTCCAATTTATTTGTTACAATATACAGTAATGTACATTATTTACAGATGCAGCCGAGCTAAACTAGATGGCTAACACGTTAAGTAAAAAATGGCACAAAAAGGTTAACTAACTCATTCAATGTATTTCAATGCCTTTTGTCAAAAGATGGCATGAGATAACACTGTGACATGTATTATCATAGTTATCAGAGTCAATTCTAGCTTGGCTACATCTATACATAGTGAGGCTATTGAACAACTAAACAATATCATACATATTCCCATATTGATGGATGATGATGTTATGTATCATATTCTTTTTTTTTTTTGGATGGTCATGTTTTTTGTTTTTTTTCGTTTATTTCCCCCTTAATATTTTTCTTTATTCATCTCAACAAACACTTACAAAATTAGGAAAAACAAAATACATACATTCCCAACCACCCACTTCCCTCCCCCCAAAGTGCCGCCATATCCGGGAGAAGAAGAAAAAAAGAAAAAAGTGAAAAAAATTCAGTCACAGATGTCACAGTGTTATCTCATGCCATGTATCATATTCTAAAAAAGGGCTGCCAGGTGGTCTACAGACGCCCACCATCTTTCGTTAATATTCTTTCACCCAGCTTTTATCCTCCTAATAAAAGCCCCAATAGAGCTGTCATGTGGTTGAAGCAGAAAGTTTTTTTTTTTATGTGGTTCACACCCATATAGAGTCTGCCAGTTCACACACATCAGTCATTTTTTTCATGATTCAGAAGGAAAATTAATTATGTTACATTACTGATTTGAAATTATTATTATTGAATCTGGGTTGCATAAAATATGATGACATTCTATGCAAATCAAATACGATTCCACTTTAATTGGTTATAATTTGGTATGTCATATTATTGACTTTATGTCCACATATATTTTATTTCTATCACATTGGTTTTAATTTACTTCTGTTTGTATGGATTCTTGTCAGGTGTTCTATGTGCAATATATTGTCACCATTTGTATCTCTGTATTAATTAATCATGGGGTATAGCCCCTAAATATACTTGCTGTTTTCCATGCATGTTAGTTATGAGTAGGGTTGAGCGAACCCGAACTGTAAAGTTAGGGTTCGTACCGAACTTTAGGATTTTTGGACCCCAAACCCGAATATTTCAGTAAAATTTTGGGTTCGGGTTCGATGTTCGGCGCTTTCTTGGCGCTTTTTGAAAGGCTGCAGAGCAGCAAATCAACAAGCGGTTAACTGTCTGACCTTAGAAGCCATCACAGCGATGCCTACTAATGGGATGGCTGTGATTGGCCAGAGCAGCATGTGACCCAGGCTCTATATAAGTTTGAGTCACATAGCACTGCACGTCACTCTGCCGTTACAAGTGTAGGAAGAGGATGCTGCTGGACTAGTGATTTTAGGGAGAGAATAGGAGAGAATCTAACTCAGTGATCTACATAGAAATAGTTGTGTGGGTGCAGGGCACAATCGTTTTACACTGCCCTGAGCCCATTGACCAAAAAAAATATAATTTTTTTAATTCTTTAGTTAGGTGGGCGGCGGCGGCCATTTTATGCAAGCTCAGTGCACCAGCACTGCATCTCAGCTATTGGGACATTGCAAATCACAATTTTTTTTGGCAATCTACAACATCTGGATTAGTCAGTGTGCAATTTAAGGTAGAAATACACCCATCATTTTCTGGGGTTTTAAAAACACACTTTTTTGCCAAAAAACAGTATTTTCCTGATCTGAGAGTGTTAAATTCAAGTTTAATATATACAGCTTTCATATTCTGGTGGATTTGGTGATCTCTGTAATGGGGACACCCCTTTGCTTGGTTTTCCTTCCTTTGAGGGATATCTGGCTTTTACTGTGTTGAAGACCCTTAACTGGGGCTCCACAATTATTTTGCATATTTCTGTTTCCCAGGAAGCTTTGCACTTTGGATTGCTGTGTCGAGACTCTTAAATGAGGCTCCACAGTGTTTTCTGTAGCTGGTCTCCCTAAGATCAGCAATTGTTTTGTTTGAGTAGTCTCCAAGGCATTGCTACCGGTTAGCCAGAATCCTACTCCACACTGATGAGGGGCAACAACCTGAAACAGTTTTCTGTGGATGGATAACTGGCTTAGGTCTTCCCCGGCACATCTTTAAAGCTTGTAAAAGAGCGGGATCTTGATATAGGGGCTACTTAATATGGTGGATTTGGTGATCTCTGTAATGGAGACACCCCTTTGCTCGGTTTTCCTTCCTTTGAGGGATATCTGGCTTTCACTGTGTTGAAGACCCTTAACTGGGGCTCCCCAATTATTTTGCATATTTCTGTTTCCCAGGGAGCTTTGCACTTTGGATTGTTGTAACGGTCGCGTACACACACACACAGGGGGAAGGGAAGTTACCACTGCGCTCCACTCTTACCCCTGGCCCTGCCTACTTGCCTCGCGAGTCCTAATGACAGGGGACAACTGGACGGCAATCCCTAACTTGGAATAAGTGCAGGGATGACAGACAGACAAACAACAGGACGTGAATGGACCGAGTCAATACCAGGAAAGCTACAAAGTACAAAGGGAGCAAGCAGAGAATTGTCAGGAGAAGCCGGGGTCATAAATACCAGGAGAGCAGCAAAGTACACAAGGAGCAGACAGAGGATCATCAGGAATTCAGCAGGAGGTAAGTACGCCAGGAAAGACCAAATCACAGGTGGAACCTAAATTAACAGGCAACCTGTGGCCAGCAGGCTGCCTGTATTTATAGTGGAGAGTGAGGGTCATGTGACGTGGCCAGCGTCACATGACCGACAGACCAACCAGTCGAGCACCGAGTGATCAGCTCGGCGCTCAAGGCAGACTTAAGAGTAGGGAGCCACCCAGCTAGTAACGCCGCCCTGGGAATGAGGTCAAACACAGATCCTCATTCCCAAAGGTAAGCAACAGGTCTGCAGGTAATGGGGGACCGAGTGCACCTTCGGAACCCAGTTACAGTACCCCCCCTTTTACGAGGGGCCACCGGACCCAAGACTTCAGGCGATGGCTTTTCAGGGTGTTCTAAATGAAATTTTCGAACAAGTCTAGGAGCATAAACCTCCCTGGCAGGTACCCAAGATCTCTCTTCAGGTCCATACCCCTTCCAGTGAATCAGGTACTGGAAGGAATTACGCACCTTCCTGACATCCACTATTTTAGACACCACATACTCGACAGCATCATTAACAAGAACCGGTAAAAAGTAGAGACTTATGGAACACATTATGAATGTGGAATGACTCGGGCAGCTCCAACCTAAAAGATACCGGGTTAATCACTTCCGTGATCTTATATGGTCCAATAAAACGAGGAGCAAACTTTTTAGAATCTAACTTAAGAGAGAGATTCTTGGAGGACAACCATACCTTATCCCCAACCTGAAAATTCACCCCCCTTGAACGTCTCCTATCGGCCTTGAGTTTCTGAGAACTTTGAGCCTTTTCTAAGTTCGATTGAACCCGGGCCCAAACTGTGCACAGTTCAGAGGAGAGCCTATCCGCCTCAGGGTTAGAGGAGGAGACGGATGACCCAGAATGAAAACGGGGATGGAAACCATGGTTACAAAAGAAAGGTGAAACCCCAGCAGAAGAATTGACACGGTTATTCAAAGCAAATTCATCCAATGGAAGAAATTTCACCCATAATTGCTGGTCATCAGCAACATACGACCTCAAGAATTGTTCGACAGACTGATTAAGGCGTTCAGTCTGCCCATTACTCTCAGGGTTGTAGGCAGAGGAAAAAGACAATGAAATTTGACATTTTTTTTACAGAAGGCCCTCCAGAATTTGGACACAAACTGCACACCCCTGTCAGAAACAATATTTTCCGGGATACCATGCAATCGAACAATTTCTTTCACAAAAATAGACGCCAAGGTTTTGGCATTCGGGAGTTTAGACAGGGGAATGAAATGGACCATCTTGCTAAACCTATCGACCACTACTCAAACTACAGTCTTACCCTCTGCCGGCGGTAGGCCAGTTATAAAGTCCATCGAGATATGGGACCAGGGTCTACTGGGAATGGGTAGGGGTCGTAGGTTAGATTTCTCTTGTTTAGCGGATAGCTGATTCTCCCTCAACACCTCTAATACTTGTTTAACATGAGACACATGGGATTTGAAGTCAGGAGAGAATATCAAAATGTCGTCAAGATAGACAACAACAAATTTACCTAAGAACTCCCTAAGAATGTCATTCATGAAGTTTTGGAACACAGCTGGGGCATTGCTGAGTCCAAAAGGCATCACCTGATATTCAAAGTGTCCTACCAGAGTATTGAACGCCGTCTTCCATTCGTCTCCCTCCTTGATTCGGATTAGATTGTATGCCCCTTTCAGGTCAATTTTGGAAAACCAGGTTGCCCCCAGAACCTGGTTAAATAAATCCGGAATCAATGGGAGGGAGTATCTATTCTGGACAGTGATTTTATTTAATCTCCGGTAATCGATACATGGCCTAAGACCGCCATCTTTTTTCTTAACAAAGAAAAACCCTGCCCCCATAGGAGAGACAGAAGGTCTAATATGCCCTTTACCAAGGCTCTCCTTAATATAATCTTCCATGGCCTTGCGTTCGGGCATAGAAAGATTATAAATTCGTCCCTTAGGAAACTTGGCCCCCTCTACTAGCTCTATGGCACAATCATAAGGTCTATGGGGGGGGTAGAACCTCCGGGGTTGGTGATGAGAATACATCAGAATATTCCATAACAACAGTGGGTAAAGTATCAGACTTTACTGAGACCCCAGCCTGTTCCACGGACAAGCACGAGTCACACTTAGGCCCCCATCTCACCATTGGACCAATCTATAGTGGGGTTATGTAGTCGGAGCCAAGGCAACCCTAGTACCACCTCAGCCGGTAGGTTCTCCAGGACTAAAAGTGAACATCTCTCTGAGTGGCACACACCCACGGTTAGAGAAATCTCTGAGGTACATAAGCTCACCGTACCACCAATAAGAGGAGTAGCATCAATAGCCATGACATGGATAGGAGTTGGTAAGGCAAACATAGGAATACCCAATCTTACAGCATACTCAGAGTCAATAAAGCTAGCCGCTGAGCCAGAATCAATAAAGGCCTTACCCGGCCATTTATCTACTCCCAGAGAAATCGTAATGGGTACCGAAAGCTTACATATAGAAAATTCATGGTGTACCTGGTCTTTAGGTTGCCTTGCCTTAGGAGACTTGACAGAGAGGACCTTCTTAGGACACTGGTTGATACAATGGTCAGGATCTCCACAGTAAAAGCATTCTCCACGTCTGCGACGAAGATTCCCTCTGGTCATGCCAACCTGCATGGGTTCCTCGGTGGAGACCTCAGCATTGTCTCTGGGATAGGCCTCTGGCTGGACCACCATCTGGGAAGAGAACTGTTGTTCCTGTCGTCTCTCTCTAACCCGTCGGTCGAGTCGGACAACAAGGGTCATCATCTCCTCTAAGGTCTCTGGAAGTTGATAACTGACCAGAAGATCCTTTAATTTATCAGACAGACCTGACCTGAACTGACTCTTCAGGGCTGGTTCGTTCCATCCTGAGGGGACACACCACCTTCTAAATTGGGTGCAATAATCCTCCGCTGGTAGATTGCCCTGAACCAGTGCCTTTAGAGCCGTCTCGGCTACTAGAGCCCTGTCTGGTTCATCATAGAGGGTACCCAGGACCTGAAAGAACCCCTCCACAGAATATAAACAACTGGCACCAGCAGGTAAAGAGAACGCCCAGTCCTGGGAACACCCTGTAATTGGGAAATGATAATGCCCACGCGTTGACTCTCGGGGCCAGAGGACACGGGGCGCAAACGGAAGTAAAGTTTACAATTCTCCTTAAAAGAGAGAAACTTCTTCCGGTCTCCAGAAAAGGGTTCTGGGAGCTTAATCTGGGGCTCAAAATGCAGACTGGAGGCCTGAGGAGTGGAAGAACCTTGCCCTAACTCAAAAGAACTGAGTTTTTCCCCTAACTCCTGCACCCTCTGCTTCAGATTAGAGACATGGTCAGTCAGGGTCACCAGAGGATTCATAATACAGTGGTTATTGGGCCTGTTAATCTGTAACGGTCGCGTACACACACACACAGGGGGAAGGGAAGTGACCACTGCCCTCCACCCTTACCCCTGGCCCTGCCTACTTGCCTCGCGAGTCCTAATGACAGGGGACAACTGGACGGCAATCCCTAACTTGGAATAAGTGCAGGGATGATAGACAGACAAACAACAGGACGTGAACGGACCGAGTCAATACCAGGAAAGCTACAAAGTACAAAGGGAGCAAGCAGAGAATTGTCAGGAGAAGCCGGGGTCATAAAAACCAGGAGTGCAGCAAAGTACACAAGGAGCAGGCAGAGGATCGTCAGGAATTCAGCACGAGGTAAGTACGCCAGGAAAGACCAAATCACAGGTGGAACCTAAATTAACAGGCAACCTGTGGCCAGCAGGCTGCCTGTATTTATAGTGGGGAGTGAGGGTCATGTGACGTGGCCAGCGTCACATGACCGACAGACCAACCAGTCGAGCACCGAGTGATCAGCTCGGCGCTCAAGGCAGACTTAGGAGCAGGGAGCCACCCAGCTAGTAACGCCGACAAAGCTAAGCAACAGGTCTGCGGGTAATGGGGGACCGAGTGCACCTTCGGAACCCCGTTACAATTGCTGTGTTTTCTGTAGCTGGTCTCCCTAAGATCAGCCATTGTTTTGTTTGAGTAGTCTCCAAGGCATTGCTCCCGGTTAGCCAGAATCCTACTCCACACTGATGAGGGGAAACACCCCGAAACAGCTGTCTGTGGATGGATAACTGGCTTAGGTCTTCCCCGTCACATCTTTAAAGCTTGTAAAAGAGCGGAATCTTGACATAGGGGCCACTTAATATGGTGGATTTGGTGATCTCTGTAATGGGGACACCCCTTTGCTCGGTTTTCCTTCCTTTGAGGGCTATCTGGCTTTCACTGTGTTGAAGACCCTTAACTGGGGCTCCACAATTATTTTGCATATTTCTGTTTCTCAGGGAGCTTTGCACTTTGAATTTCTGTGTCAAGACTCTTAAATGGGGCTCCACAGTGTTTTCTGTAGCTGGTCGCCCTAAGATCAGCCATTGTTTTCTTTGAGCTTTCATATTCTGTTACCAAAAAAAAACACTTTTTTGGCAATCTACAAAATCTGGATTAGTCAGTGTGCAATTTAAGCTAGAAATACACCCATCATTTTCTGGGGTTTTAAAAACACACTTTTTTGCCCAAAAACTGTATTTTCCTGATCTGCAAGTGTTAAATTCAAGTTTAATATATACAGCTTTCACATTCTGTTACCAAAAAAACACTTTTTTGGCAATCTACAACATCTGGATTAGTCAGTGTGCAATTTAAGCTAGAAATACACCCATCATTTCCTGGGGTTTTAAAAACACACTTTTTTGTCAAAAAACTGTATTTTCCTGATCTGCAAGTGATAAATTCAAGTTTAATATATACAGCTTTCATATTCTGTTACCAAAAAAACTGTAACGAGGTTCTGAAGGTGCACTCGGTTCCCCATTAGCCGCAGACCTGCTGCTTAGTTTCGGGAACGAGGATCTATGTTTTATCTCATTCCCAGGGCGGCTTTACTAGCTGGGTGGCTCCCTGCTCCTAAGTCTGCCTTGAGCGCTGAGCTGATCACTTGGTGCTCGACTGGTTGGTCTGTCGGTCATGTGACGCTGGCCACGTCACATGACCCTCACTCCCCACTATAAATACAGGCAGCCTGCTGGCCACAGGTTGCCTGTTAATTTAGGTTCCACCTGTGATTTGGTCTTTCCTGGCGTACTTACCTCGTGCTGAATTCCTGACGATCCTCTGCCTGCTCCTTGTGTACTTTGCTGCACTCCTGGTTTTTATGACCCCGGCCTCCTCCTGACGATCCTCTGCTGACTCCTTTGGTACTTCACGTCTCTCCTGGTATTTATGACCCCGGCTTCTCCTGACAATTCTCTGTTTGCTCCATTTGTACTTTGCAGCTTTCCTGGTATTGACTCAGTCCGTTCACGTCCTGTTGTTTGTCTGTCTGTCATCCCTGCACTTATTCCAAGTTAGGGATTGCCGTCCAGTTGTCCCCTATCATTAGGACTCGCGAGGCAAGTAAGCAGGCCCAGGGGTAAGGGTGGAGCGCAGTGGTCACTTCCCTCCCCCGTGTGTGTGTGTATGCGACCGTTACATTTTTGCTCTGTATTCAGCTGTTTGATTAATCTCATCAGTCCTTCTGTATATGCTGGATTGTTTGTTTCGCCTCTTGCCTGAGAAATTTATCAGATTCTTTTTGGTTTTACTTGCTTACTAGGCCCTAGTGATGTCCGGTTCATGAATGAATCGTTCTTTTGAATCGATTCAGTTCACTGAACCGGAGGAGTCGATTCCCCTGACTGAGCTGATCCGAGTGAAGCCACTCAGTCTGAGTCAGTGAGGAGTCACATAGCACACAGTAGCAGAGACGCCGTCGCTGGCAGCAGGGAGGGACTCGGGAGGAGCGTAATCTGATCCTAGAGTGGAAGCTGCTTCTGCCAGCCCCTCCCCGCCCACCAACCAATAAGAGCTGAGGCAAGGCAAGCACTAGCAGCTCTGAGTCACACAAGTACACGGAGTCTAAGAATCGAATGAGTCACAGGTTAAAAAGAATCTAAAGATCCGACTTAGAGACTCATTCGATTCTTTGAGTTAAAAGAACCGTGAGTCAGAGTCTAGAACAGGTTACACTGAGGCTGTCGGCTGATGCTTTTGTTGCAGCAGTGATAAGATTAAGGGACAGGAGCAGAGAGATATGAGAAGTGACAGATGACAAAGAGTTTAGATTACAGGTTGAATTAACCCTTTAGGATCAAATTGGCTTCTCAAGGAGATATATATGTTAAAGGCATCCCTTCTTCTGAAGGACGGATCTGACAGGGTGATAATCTCTCTTCAGGTTTATTAGAAAATCGTGCACAAATTGCACACTAGTCATTTTCTTGAGTGATGTCTGTGTGGACTGTGGGGACTATTTTATTATCAGCCAGTGTTACTGTAATACTGTTATCAACTTATCATATACAGTTTTCCCTGTGCGTGCATTCACTTCACTTGGTTGTACTATCTGCTGCTGTCACAGTGGGTAACAATGCATTGCATACACAACAGACAACAATGCACACAACACAGCTCCTGAGTCCTTCTGTCCGCTTCCCATCCCTTGAATCCCTTCACTTACTAACTCACTCAGTCAGAGCTCAGACAATGTACCAAGAGCCGACTCAGCGAGTCAGCAAGTGAATCGAAGCATCCGCGCATGCGCACCACCTAGAGTCTTCGGTTCACTTGCGTCTCAGCTCAGCAGTAAGTAGACTCAGCAAGTGAACCGAAGATCCGATTCATGAATCGGTTCAATTGAATGAGCTGATTCAAATGAACCGATTCATCTGAAAGATCCGAACTTCCCATCTCTACTAGGCCCTACTAAAGAGCTATAATCCACTTAACTGTCTGTGTACCTGTTTGCTTTATCCTGACTCTCTACCTCCTTATCTCGGTGCTTGTCACCAGTTTCTCTGACTTCAGTGGGTCAGCAGCCAACCACATTGGGACTATGCCAAGAGGTAGTGGTTCCCCTGCAGTGAAGAGCAGATCCCTTTTATAAGGGTGAAAACATGGGAGCCTCCTAGGACTAGCACAAAGTCAAACCTGTTGGTTGGCAAGTGTAACACATATTAAAGCAGACAAGATGGGATATGGCTTTTTTGCTATTAGTTTTCTATACTTCTAAGTAAGTGTTTGCAAGGCCTTGACAGGACTGTAAAGAAACACTATACAGATATAATAAACCTGAGTTGACTATATTTTCGGCATCATAAGATGTTTTGATCAATCTTATGTAGAACTGCATATAACACATTATGATTTCACAATCCAAATTATATCATAAACATGTATACTATAAAAATATATTTTTACAGTGGAGGTTAACATCATACAGATCTATCCAAAGAAAAAAAAAAATAATGTAACCAACCTGAATCAAAACAAAATGAAAACATGGCAATTTACTGAGAACCAGAACATAAATATGTCTTCACATCTCTATGAAATATATGGATTTCATTTTGGTCTAATGAGAGAGTGTGAAACTGCAAACATGAGGACTTAATATTTACATCTAATAAATTTTAACAGCCAACACACAACTTTAGCAAAAACATTATTTATTCATTAAGCAAAAAACACATTTATTTTGTAAAATGTATTGAGTCTTTTCAGGCACTGTTGAAAGTCTAATAGCAAAGACCTTTAAGTCAGTAGGCTGAATGCATCCTTATTTGGTCTTGCAATATCACCCAAGACTTATTGCTTAAAGGGAACCTGTCATCAACATTATGCTGATCTCACTGAGGGCAGCATAAATTAGTGACAGAAATGATGATTTCAGCGGTGTGTCACTCATGAGCTAAAAGTAAATGGTTGCTGAGAACCAGCATCATAATCATTGCAGCCCGGGCCTTGACAAGAGTCAAATCTACCCGAGAAGAGTCCTGGTTATTCATAATCTCCTGCTTTACCTGCCCATCTGCTGATGACTGGCAGTTCTCTCCTAGAGAGAAAGGGAGAAAACTAGGTAGAAGACTGTCAGTCATCAGCATGTAGGCAGGGTGAGCAGGAATTCATGAATAACCATGACTCTTCTCAGGTGGCCGTGACTCTTTTCCAGGCCCAGTCTGCAATGATTGTGATGTTGGTTCCCGGCAACCACTTACTTTTAACTTATAAATTACAGACCGCTAAAATCAACTTACCTGTCTCTACTTTATTCTGCCGTTAGTATGGGCAGCATATAGTTGATGAAAGGTTCCCTTTAAGGGCTTATTTGAACAGACGTTTTAAAACCTGTCCTTGTGATTTTCCATTATCTCTGTGTTCTGTTTTTCCATCTTGCTAACATGATACATCTGTATGGCATCAGTAAAATTGTGCTTTCAATTCTTTCCAGCATCTCTTAGCAATTATACCAATCACAAATTGCCTCCAAGTCTGTGTGTTTTTTTTATTTTTATTTTTTTATCACATGAATTGTACCAAAGTATTGTATGCTGTGATTGTCTCTCCACAGATGGATAGTCTGTACAAAAATCACGTGAATTTAACTATTTAATATAATGTACCTTTGTTCAGGCCATATGCTGTCTGTTTTGTACTCGGACAGCCCATGGATGTGCCAGCCATTGAGACAGTTAAACTTCTTAGTGTTTACCACCTCTATAGAGAAACTAGTTAAAAAATGCACATCTATGAAATTGCATGGACCAGAATTAGAATAGCTGCACTACCTAGCTTCCCCTAATTATAGAAGCTGATATACACTGATATACATAATGTCAAGAGAATGCCTATTGTACAGGAAAAGGACACATCATCGGCACCTTAAATCTAAGGCTAGTTTCACACTAGTGCTAGAGATCTGGCAAGAAGTTCTGAAGTGATTCTGTTGGATAAATGAGTGACAGTGCATTATTGGGCAAGTCATTTGTAAATCAGCCATGGCTCTGCCTATGCAATAAGCCATGATGGTGCATTTGTGGCTTACAACTCAGCCTAAAAATTTTTTTAGAAGGGAATACGAAAGATTGTTGACAGATGTTCAAAATGTATTGAAAATAAGGAGATTTAAGTTGAAGAATGATGAATTTCTTATTTTTTATTCTGAAAATTGATTAAAATAAATTCTAAAGCCACAGTGCAGATCATTTTTGACTCACCCTCATACATGCTGTTTATCATTAAGCATTATTGCTCTGATATTTTTCTATCAGCTAGAACAGGCATCCTCAAACTGCGGCCCTCCAGCTGTTGCAAAACTACAACTCCCAGCATGCCCGAACAGCCTACAGGTATCAGCCTACAGCAGGGCATTGTGGGAGTTGTACAGTCGTGGCCAAAAGTTTTGAGAATTACATAAATATTGGAAATTGAAAAAGTTGCTGTTTAAGTTTTTATAATAGCAATTTGCATATTCTCCAGAATGTTATGAAGAGGGATCAGATGAATTGCATAGTCCTTCTTTGCCATGAAAATTAACTTAATCCCAAAAAAATCTTTCCACTGCATTTCATTGCTGTCATTAAAGGACCTGCTGAGATCATTTCAGTAATTGTCTTGTTAACTCAGGTGAGAATGTTGACGAGCACAAGGCTGGAGATCATTATGTCAGGCTGATTGGGTT
Source organism: Bufo bufo (assembly GCF_905171765.1). Lineage (NCBI taxonomy): Eukaryota > Metazoa > Chordata > Amphibia > Anura > Bufonidae > Bufo > Bufo bufo. The sequence goes on along the minus strand of NC_053392.1, from coordinate 488,097,949 downwards.
AAAATGGCAGACTTGACATGTTAAAAGGAGGGTGATGCTTGAAATCATTGTTCTTCCATTGTTAACCATGGAGACCTGCAAAGAAACGCGTGCAGCCATCATTGCGTTGCATAAAAATGGCTTCACAGGCAAGGATATTGTGGCTACTAAGATTGCACCTCAATCAACAATTTATAGGATCATCAAGAACTTCAAGGAAAGAGGTTCAATTCTTGTTAAGAAGGCTTCAGGGCGTCCAAGAAAGTCCAGCAAGTGACAGGATCGTCTCCTAAAGAGGATTCAGCTGCGGGATCGGAGTGCCACCAGTGCAGAGCTTGCCCAGGAATGGCAGCAGGCAGGTGTGAGCGCATCTGCAAGCACAGTGAGGCGAAGACTTTTGGAAGATGGCCTGGTGTCAAGAAGGGCAGCAAAGAAGCCACTTCTCTCCAAAAAAAACATCAGGGACAGATTGATCTTCTGCAGAAAGTATGGTGAATGGACTGCTGAGGACTGGGGCAAAGTCATATTCTCCGATGAAGCCTCTTTCCGATTGTTTGGGGCATCTGGAAAAAGGCTTGTCTGGAGAAGAAAAGGTGAGCGCTACCATCAGTCCTGTGTCATGCCAACAGTAAAGCATCCTGAGACCATTCATGTGTGGGGTTGCTTCCCATCCAAGGGAGTGGGCTCACTCACAATTTTGCCCCAAAACACAGCCATGAATAAAGAATGGTACCAAAACACCCTTCAACAGCAACTTCTTCCAACAATCCAACAACAGTTTGGTGAAGAACAATGCATTTTCCAGCTTAGTGAAAACTAATATTTGTGTCATTCTCAAAACTTTTGGCCACGACTGTAGTTTTACAACAGCTGAAGAGCCGCAGTTTGAGGATGCCTGAGCTAGAAGGTTGTTGATCCCATTTGTTGCTGGATGTCTGATCCCATTTGTTGCTGGATGTCTCTGCATTCTGGCATTGCAAGAAGCCGGTAAGTCTCTATCTGGTTCCAATAACTACAGCTGCAAGAAAAAGTATATGAACCCTTTGGAATGATATGGATTTCTGCACAAATTGGCAGGGCCGTCTTTGCCGCAGGGCAAAAGGGGCAGCTTCCCCGAGCTCAGTTGCTCATGGGGGCCCTGGCCCAACTCGCGACTCTGACTCTATGTATCTAATATGCAGCAGCGCAGCGCAGCACAGACAGTCTACTCTTCACAGACTAGACAACTTGAACTTACAGCACTTGAAGCACTTCGGCCCCCCGCCCCCGTCACTCACGTGGTAAAAGGGGGTGTGTCTTGTGTGAGTCACCGCAGCCTGGTGAAGCGCCACGGCGGAGCAGGCATCAGCAGGGACTAAGTCCCCACCTTCGGTCAAGAGGCTAAAGGGATTGGGTGCGGTGGTGAGTGAGTCACAGCCTCACGTGACGTGACCACTTACCAGACAAATACCAGACCAGTCTCAAGTCACTGACCTGCTGACCTACCTAATAAGAGTACAGTCAGGCAGCCAGACAGAGTCGACCTGCCACTGCCTCGCCAGGAGGGGAGGGGAGGACTGAGGAGGAGGTAAGCAAAAAGCAGTGGCACGCTGCGCATAGGCACATATATATATTGACTTTATTTTATATTAGAAGAAACCGGTCAGGTCACCAGATCCGACAATTCATAAATTTGTGGGGGATTATTATAGAAAGCCCCAGGCGACAAGGGCAGGGGTTGGGTTCTTCTCTCTGTCTGACTCTGCTGCTGAACTGTGGCCTGGGGCCATCACTTGCCACATTTACTAATCTTTGCTCAGGGGGGCCCTCATTGTGTGGACTGGACTGGTCATTTTCACTAAGGAATAGTTTAACCATTTATGTGCAAAAGAGAAAATAAGAAGTCAGCTCCAATCAGATATCTGCACATAGACCAAGACTCTGGGTCTATGCAGATATCTGATTGGAGCTGACTTAGTGACCTCTTTTTTTCTCTTTTGCACATAAACGGTTAAACTATATTGCTTAGAAAAAATGACAAGTCCACACCATGAGGGCCCCCCTGAGAAAAGATTAGTAAATGTGGCCGGCCGGCCCCAGGCCACAGTTCAGCAGACAGAGAGAACCCAACTCCTTTGTCTCCCGTCTCTCTAATAATCCACCAGTAATTTAAATAACCCCATTAGTGGGGGATTATTATAGAGACGGGAGACAAAGGAGTTGGGTTTTCTCTGTCTGCTGAACTGTGGCCTGGGGCCACCACCTGCCACATTTACTAATCTTTGCTCAGGGGGGGCCTGGGGGGCCCTCATGGTGTGGACTGGACTGGTCATTTTCACTAAGGAATATAGTTTAACCATGTATGTGCAAAAGAGAAAATAAGAAGTCAGCTCCAATCAGATATCTGCACATAGACCAAGACTCTGGGTCTATGCAGATATCTGATTGGAGCTGACTTAGTGACCTATTTTTTTCTCTTTTGAACATAAACGGTTAAACTATATTCCTTAGAAAAAAATGACAAGTCCACACCATGAGGGCCCCCCCTGAGCAAAGGGTGACACCAGCCATAGCAACGCCACTGCCTCTATCTGTAAGTCGCTGGAGTGCACGGCAGGCTCGCTTTTCTGAAGGAAGTGGAACTCTGAACTGTCTGAACTCTGAACGACTGTACAGTCGGTAGTGGCATGTGACACATGTGGCAATAATAATGTGTCTGGTAAAGACCTGTGTCATGTCATGTGTGATGTGCATCCCAATTATGCCATACATACGTGTACAGATACTGGTCCTGTACTCCTGTGAGGCTGCAAGGCAGGGGTGTGGTTTGGACCACTCCTGAGACTGCATGTGCTTAGGCCTCATGCACACGGCCGTTGTCTGGGTTCGCATCCGTTGCTCCGTTCCCTGGCCCCGGCCAAAAAAATAGAACATGTCCTATTCTTGTCCGTTTTGCGGACAAGAATAGGCATGTCTACAATGGGATGCCCGTTCTGTTACGCAAATTGTGGAAGGTACACGTGCGGCTTATGTTTTTTACGGACCGCAAAAAAACGGCACAGTCGTGTGCATGAGGCCTTACAGTCCCTAAATAAATAATACTGCAGTGATTAGCAACCATACACTACTGCTGCTCAATGTGCACATATAATATGTTGGGGTGGAGGGCGTGATTGCATGCTAGGGTGTGGGAAGGCGGGATCCAGGGGGCCCAAGGAAATCCTTGCCCAGGGTCCAATCAATATTAAAGACGGCCCTGCAAATTGGTCATAAAATGTGATCTGATCTTCATCTAAGTCACAACAATAGACAATCACAGTCTGCTTAAACTAATAACACACAAAGAATTAAATGTTACAATGTGTTTATTGAACTCGCCATGTAAACATTCACAGTGCAGGTGGAAAAAGTATGTAAACCCTTAGATTTAATAACTGGTTGAACCTCCTTTGGCAGCAATAACTTCAACCAAACGTTTCCTGTAGTTGCAGATGAGACGTGCACAACGGTCAGGAGTAATTCTTGACCATTCCTCTTTACAGAACTGTTTCAGTTCAGCAATATTCTTGGGATGTCTGGTGTGAATCGCTTTCTTGAGGTCATGCCACAGCATCTCAATGGGGTTGAGGTCAGGACTCTGACTGGGCCACTTCAGAAGGCAAATTTTCTTCTGTTTAAGCCATTCTGTTGTTGATTTACTGTTATGCTTTGGGTTGTTGTCCTGTTGCAACACCCATCTTCTGTTGAGCTTCAGCTGGTGGAGAGATGGCTTTAAGTTCTCCTGCAAAATGTCTTGATAAACTTGGGAATTCATTTTTCCTTCGATGATAGCAATCCGCCCAGGCCCTGACGCAGAAAAGCAGCCCCAAACCATGATGCCCCCCCATCATACTTCACAGTTGGGATGAGGTTTTGATGTTGGTGTGCTGTGCCTATTTTTCTCCACACATAGTGTTGTGTGTTTCTTCCAAACAACTAAACTTTGGTTTCATCTGTCCACAGAATATTTTGCCAGTACTGGTGTGGAACATCCAGATGCTCTTGTGCAAACTGTAAACGTGCAGCAATGTTTTTTTGGACAGCAGTGGCTTCCTCTGTGGTATCCTCCAATGAAATTCATTCTTGTTTAGTGTTTTACGTATCGTAGATTTGCTAACAGGGATGTTAGCATATGCCAGAGACTTTTGTAAGTCTTTAGCTGACACTCTAGGATTCTTCTTCACCTCATTAAGCAGTCTGCGCTGTGCTCTTGCAGTCATCTTTACAGGACGGCTACTCCTAGGGAGAGTAGCAGCAGTGCTGAACTTTCTCCATTTATAAACAATTTGTTTTACCGTGGACTGATGAACAGCAAGGCTTTTGGAGATACTTTTATAACCCTTTCCAGCTTTATGCAAGTCAACAATTCTTAATCATAGGTCTTCTCAGAGCTCTTTTGTGCGAGGTATCATTCACATCAGGCAATGCTTCTTGTGAAAAGCAAACCCAGAACTGGTGTGTGTGTTTTTATAGGGCAGCTGTAGCCAACACCTCCAATCTCATCTCATTGATTGGACTCCAGTTGGCTGACACCTCACTCCAAATAGCTATTGGATATGTCATTAGTCTAGGGGTTCACATACTTTTTCCACCTGCACTGTGAATGTTTACATGGTGTGTTCAATTAAAACATGGTAACATTTAATTATTTGTGTGTTATTAGTTGAAGCAGACTGTGATTGTCTATTGTTGTGACTTAGATGAAGATCAGATCACATTTTATGACCAATTTGTGCAGAAATCCATATCATTCCAAAGGGTTCACATACTTTTTCTTGCAACTGTATATGCCACAAACCAGCAAATATGCCGAGAATCATGTGGAAGATGTGGAACCCTGGTGACCCCCAAACAGCAAGCATCAGAAAGGTTTATACTAAAGTTATTTAAAATGTTGAAGTATTTTTTTTTTATCAGTCTTGAGGAATCACTCAAATTAGCAATGAAATATGTTCAAAATGTCAAAAAGTCAAGCTAAGACTTGACTATGATGAATGAAAACTAAAACTAATTCACTAATTGCTTCTGTAAACTGTAATGAATCAAGAAAAAAGTTAACTGAAAAGGAGATATATAAAACTGTAATGTACAGTATTGAAAATGTATTGTTCTGTAGGTTGACTAGTGTATGTATTAATCTGAAAGTTTTCAGAAGTGTACTCAAGGGAAAACACAAACCAAAAATAATCACTTTCTAATTAACACCAGTAATTAACATTACTATATTTGTTGTCTTATTTAGATTATTATTTTGTTTATACTGTCTAGAAGTAATTATTTGTCTAAATGTTTCTGACAGAAGCACCAAACACAGAACGTCCACATAATGATAGCTATAAATGTTAAATGAGCATTTGGTCAACAGCTATCCTGACACTCCTATATGTATGCCTTCACGGCCAAGAGTGGATGTGTCATGAAAAGGGTGAAGGGAGAAAGCTGCTATAAAAATACATCTGGTAGTGACTTGTTACCCCAAAACAAAAGAATTGGGCATGATGAAATCAATTAGCTCCTCTAACATCTTCCATACAAAGTTGGGAAGCCACATACACTAGATAGTAAGTTGGCCCTGCCAAAAAAGTATTTCAACATATCTCTTAATTAGAGATGAGCACATTTTTTAAAAAATTTGATTAGCCGGTTCGCCGTTTTTTTTGTGAAAAATTTGGTTTGATCGAAAAATATTCGCAGCGAATTACGTTAAACAACTGCTATTTCCTGGCTGCAGAGAGCCTTTTTACTGGTGTAGAACACTGTGCCTTGTAGTAACACGCATAGGGATTCTGCTTTGGTAGTGAAATAATACTGTGAGTCCATATGACATGCAGATGACAGGCGTAGCTCTTAGAATCACTGCACACTTCACTTATTAGGGCAGTCACAGGGCCAAAACTGACCAGATAACTCAAGTATGAACTCAGCCTTACAGGTCGATGTTAGTGCCAAGAAGAAGCACTCTCCTTTTACACCGTCGCCAGCTGATTTCACATAGATGTTACCAGAACCTGTTCTATTAAACCCGTATAAAAGTAGAGTCACTGATTAATTTGCCCTTCCTCTGATCCGTCAGAACAATAACCCACAAAAAACTGATCCTGTCTGTGGAGCATCCGCCTTCACTCGGTCAGCATTTGCTCAATAATTCATCAGTGTTGCTAATGCAGAGTGGATCTAAAACAGAGATGACACGTGAATGGAATATTTGCATGTCTTCTGTGTTTTCTACCCACTTCTGCTTTTGGCTACCAAATCACAAGCCAATTCTGATGGGACCATACAGGCCTTACAGCTGCTACACAAACATAATCCATTGTGCGTCTCATTTTTACTTCCTTCTGACAGATCAGCAGCAGCATGAGGAGACCACAGAGTGGCAAGGTGACATAGTTTGGAGGTAGTGGTAGCATCAGGAGGCCACAGAGTGTCAAAGTGACATAGTGTGGATATGGCAATGAAAGCAGCTGAATACCACAGTGTGGCAAGGTGACTAGTGATGGACGAACATCGGCCGGGACGGTTTGCGAAAGCGAACGCGCGTTTGCGATCAAATGTCCGCGAACCTCGCGTTCACGGCGAACCCATTGATTTTAATGGAAAACCTTCAAGTCATATTTGCAGCCCCCAACTACGTACTTACTTGAAGTGCACATATAGTCCCAAAACATGGACAGTGACATACCAGAGGTGGATCATTGGCAAAAATTTCCACAAAAAATATGTTCTTTAATCAGGGGCCATTTTTATGCGTCTTACAGAGAAACTCTCAAAAATGCGCCCTGCTGGAGCAGCGAATAGTTTTATTTTAGGCGATGGGAGTACAGGCCCCAAAAATTTTTTTTTTTTACTGTCGGCCAGTACAGGCCCCAAAAATTAGGCATTCACCTGAAAAGAACTTGTGATGATGTGGCTGGAGGTACATTTGGTGGTCACTGGATACAAATTTTACTGTAGGCCACTGGAGTACAGGCCCCAAAAATTAGCCATTCTCATGACAGAAAAGAACTTGTGATTATGTGGCTGGAGGGACATTAGGCGGTCACTGGATAAAAATTTTACTGGAGGCCAGCATAGGCCCCAAAAATTAGGCATTCACCTGACAGATAATAACTTGTGATTATGTTGATAGAGGTACATTAGGCGGCAAATGGCATTTTTTTTTCTACTGTAGGCCAGTACAGTCCCCATAAATTAGGCATTCACCTGACAGAAAAGAACTTGTGATTATGTGGCTGGAGGTACATTAGGTGGTCATTGGCTAAAAATTTTACTGTAGGCCAGTACAGGCCCAAAAAATTAGGCATTCACCTGACAGAAAAGAACTTGTGTTGATGTGGCTGGAGGATAATTGGGCAGTCACTGGATAAAAATTTTACTGTAGGCCACTGGAGTATAGGCCCGAAAAATAAGGCATTTACCTGACAGAAAATAACTTGTGATGATGTGGCTGGAGGTACATTAGGCGGTCACTGGATAAAAATTTTACTGTAGGCCAGTACAGGCCCAAAAAATTAGGCATTCACCTGACAGAAAAGAACTTCTGATAAAGTATCTGGAGGTATATTAGGTGGTCACTGGATAAAAATTTTACTGGAGGCCAGCATAGGCCCCAAAAATTAGGCATTCACCTGACAGAAAAGAACTTGTGATTATGTTGCTAGAGGTACATTAGGCGGCAAATGGCAAAATGTTTTACTGTAGGCCAGTATAGAACCTAAAAATTAGGCATTCACCTTACAGAATAGAAATTGTGATGATGTGGCTGGAGGTACAGTACAGACCAAAAGTTTGGACACACCTTCTCATTCAAAGAGTTTTCTTTATTTTCATGACTATGAAGGCATCAAAACTATGAATTAACACATGTGAAATTATATACATAACAAACAAGTGTGAAACAACTGAAAATATGTCATATTCTAGGGTCTTCAAAGTAGCCACCTTTTGCTTTGATTACTGCTTTGCACACTCTTGGCATTCTCTTGATGAGCTTCAAGAGGTAGTCCCCTGAAATGGTCTTCCAACAGTCTTAAAGGAGTTCCCAGAGATGCTTAGCACTTGTTGGCCCTTTTGCCTTCACTCTGCGGTCCAGCTCACCCGAAACCATCTCGATTGGGTTCAGGTCCGGTGACTGTGGAGGCCAGGTCATCTGGCGCAGCACCCCAGCACTCTCCATCATGGTCAAATAGCCATTGCTTTCAAAGTTTTCCCAATTTTTCGGCTGACTGACTGACCTTCATTTCTTAAAGTAATGATGGCCACTCTTTTTTCTTTACTTAGCTGCATTTTTCTTGCCATAATACAAATTCTAACAGTCTATTAAGTAGGACTATCAGCTGTGTATCCACCTGACTTCTCCTCAATGCAACTGATGGTCTTAACCCCATTTATTAGGCAAGAAATCCCACTTATTAAACCTGACAGGGCACATCTGTGAAGTGAAAACCATTTCAAGGGACTACCTCTTGAAGCTCATCAAGAGAATGCCAAGAGTGTGCAAAGCAGTAATCAAAGCAAAAGGTGGCTACTTTGAAGAACCTAGAATATGACATATTTTCAGTTGTTTCACACTTGTTTGTTATGTATATAATTCCACATGTGTTAATTCATAGTTTTGATGCCTTCAGTGTGAATCTACAATTTTCATAGTCATGAAAATAAAGAAAACTCTTTGAATGAGAAGGTGTGTCTTAACTTTTGGTCTGTACTGTACATTAGGCGGTCACTGGATAAAAAATTTACTGTAGGCCAGTACAGTCCCCATAAATTAGGCATTCACCTGACAAAAAAGAACTTGTGATGATGTGGCTGGAGGTACATTAAGCGGTTACTGGCTAAAAATTTCTCTGTTCCCCCCTCTCTGAATCAGCACTCCTCCCATTTGGCCCAGGTGTTTTTATTCGGCAGGAGTCTGCAAAGGGTCTATACATTTCTACCACCTCTCAGTTGGAGTTCCTGAGAGTTTGTGAACAGGTCAGCTTTTGCACCTATTCACATTATGCGGTGCTGAGCGGTGGCCATTGCAGCTTTTGTGCTGTGCTGGTGGAGTGATGGGGCCCAGGGCCAGGGTGGCTTTGCCACACAGGGAGGGCGTTGTGTGGCTACTGGGTCCCGTCGCCTGCTGGTGCGGTGCAGGGGCTCCGGTGGTCGTCGCGCAGTGTCGCGCCAAAGTTAGAGTAGGTCCCCACTTGAAGAGGCAACCTTGCCTTGGTAAGTGGGCCTATGCTCTTTGATAAAACTGTATACCAATGCCTCATTTTAGTGCATAGCATAGGGTTATATTTATTATAAATTGTGTCGACAAGCCATGTTTTTTTATGCTGAAAAACAGTTTTAATATCAAAAGCATAACCTTGAGGATGTGCGATCTAGATTTACTCTCATATGTTAAATACTTTGTATAGTCTATTCTCTGTTTTCCCCTCTCTGGATCATCACTCCTCCCCATTTTGCCTAGCTGTTTTTTAATCGGCAGGAGTCTGCAAAGGGTCTATAAATTCCTACCACCTCTCAGGAGTTCCTGAGAGTTTGTGAACAGGTCAGCTTTTGCACCTGTTCACATTATGCAGTAATGAGCGGTGGCCATTGCTGCTTTTGTGCTGTGCTGGTGGAGTGATGGGGCCCAGTGCCAGGGTGGCTTTGCCACACAGTGAAGGCTCTCTCTGTGCCGTTAACCCATGGTATTTGGACACCTGTAGGTCTAGGCATTCCCTGAGGCTGGATCTGAAGGGCGGTTTGGCTGCAAGAATGATCTCATATCCGAAGTTACCAACACATCTTCAAACCGCCCTCTTCTTGCAGGCGCAGTAGGATCGGTACCCGCACCTGTTTCGCTGTGGGTGGAAATTCCTCTGCTAGTGCCCGCAACAGCAAACTGCATCTCTCGCAGTAAGGCCTGGAAATGCTGCATTCTGACAGCCCTCTGTGATGCTGGTAACTTGTCCGCCATTTTGTGTTTGTACCGGGGGTCTAAGTACGTTGCCACTCAGTACTGGTCCTTGCCCTTTATGCTTTTTATACAGGGATCCCTCTTCGAAAACTGGAGCATGAAGGCCCCCATTTGCACTAAATTGGAAGTGGTGGAGCGCCCTAGCTCCTGCTCATTGACCATGAGAATGTCGTCCTCGGTCTCCTCCCCCCAGCCACGGACAACACCAGGGATCCCAAAAAAGTTTAAAGTCCCCCTCAAAGCCTGCTCTTCTTGCTCCTCCTCCTCCCCCCCCAGCCGCCATCCTCCTCTGACTCCTCTTTAGACTCCTGCTGACTTATCTAAGATGGAGTAGCCTCTCCTGATAATTCATTCAGCATTGTGACTTCTTCATCTTCCTGCTCCTGCTCCTTGACGGCTTGATCATTGACACGACGCTATGCATGCTCCAGAAAGAAGGCGTAAGCTACGATGTCACTGATGGCACCATGGCTGCGACTGACCTGTTTGGTGATCTCATCAAATGGCCGCAGAAGTCTGCATGCATCCGTATGAGCAGCCAATAGCGCGGTGAAAAGAAACCAAGCTCCCCAGAACCTATCCTGCTGCAGAGTTCATACAGGAAGTCATTAACGGCAGGTTGCTGCTGGAGCATATACAAGGTGGAGTTCCAGCGCATCAGGCTATGACAAATCAGACTTCTGACGGGCAAGTGGTTTCGCCGCTGAATGTCAGCAAGGCGAGCCATGGCCGTGTAAGATCTTCTAAAATGGCCAGAGATTTTCCTGGCCTGCCGCAAGACATCCTGGACCCCGGGGTATTTGGCAACGAATCCCTGCATGACTAAGTTCAGGACGTGTAGCATGTATGTCATTTTGCCCTGTTCCAGTGCACTCAGCAGATTGGCACCGTTGTCGCACACCACTTTACCAACTCTCAAATTGAGCGGGGCTAGCCACTGATCGGCCTGTGACCACAGAGCTGAAAGCACTGCAGGACTGATGTGGCTCTTGGCTTCCAGGCACAACATTCTCAGCAGAGTATGACAATGTCTCACCTGGCACATCGAATAGGTTCTGGGGAGCTTGGGGGTGCAGCAGAAGAGGCGGTAGCAGTGGAAAAAGAGGAGTCAGCCAAGGAGGAGATGGAGGATGGAGTAGGAGGAGGAGAAGAAAAGGCCGGCCTGCATGCAATCGTTGGCGGTAACACCAAATCCACACGGGTGACACGGGTTACATGCTTGACGGCTGTCAGAAGGTTCACCCAGTGGGCAGTAAAATTTATGTACCTTCCCTGCCCATGTTTGCTAGACCAAGTGTCTGTGGTCAGATGTATCTTGGCACCGACACTGTGTGCCAGAGATATATTCACTTGCCCCTGAAAGTGGCCATATAGCTCTGGGATGCACTTCTGAGAGAAATATTTCCTTCCGGGGACCTTCCATTGCGGTGTGTCATATGCCACAAATTTTCTAAAGGCCTCCTAGTCCACCAGTTTATATGGCAGTAATTGGCGGGCTAGCAGTTCCGACAAGCCAGTGGTCAGCCGTTGGGCGAGAGGGTTATCCGGCATCATCAACTTTTTGCGCTCGAACATTTGGGCAATGGAAGCCTGACTTCTGCCAGATGAACGCTACGACGGCACGGTGGAAGGTGGAGTGTAGAAAAAATTATAGGATAGAGAAGAAGGAGAAGAGACAGGACATGGAGCGCCGGAAGTGTGGCTTTGTTGGTCCTGACGGTGTTGCTCCCACTGGGCTCGGTGATGGGAGGCCAGGTGCCTTCCTTAGGAGGTTGACCCTAGGTGAGTGTAGGGCTTGCCGCGATTTATGTGTTGACAGCACAGGTTGCAGATGGCAACACTATTGTCAGCAGCTGACACGTTAAAGAAAGCCCACACTGCGGAGCTATGTGCCAGCGTCCTGGGAGCTCCAGAAGTGACAGTGCATGGTGGATGGCTTGCTACAGATATATTTGCAGTCTACTTTTAGCCTCCTGTACCCTGCGAGCTCTACCTGCTTCTCCTCCTTCTCCTCCCTCTCTGCTGCTCTGTCTCTCCCTATGAACTCCCCTCCTCTTCCTCTCTTGTGGGCGTTCATCAACACATCATCATCGTCGCCTTCACCACCACTAACATTTGAGATCTCAGAATAGGCAGCAACAGCGGGGACCTCCCTCCTTGAGCTGATATGGGAACTGTCATCAGACTGCTGGCTAGCAGCCATTACTACCTCATCTTCCTCATCCGATCTTAAGAATGGCTGTGCATTGGTAAGGTTTTAGGAATGAATGGGAAAATAATTATTCTGACTCGAGTGGAGGGGCTATGGTGTTGGTGGTGTATTTGGGGGCACACACAGCAGAGAGTAAAGAGGGTGCAGATACAGAGGATGAGGAGGGTGCAGAAGGGTGAGTGAGCCACTCAACCAACTCTGGTGCGCCATTTGAAGTAATCGAACGTGCCTTCTTCAACTTCACACTTAGGCTCCGACCTGGTGCACCTGCCTGACCCCTACCACCCCTGTGGAACGGCCTGCCTCTTCCTCTGCCTGTCATTTTTTTTAATGAACCTGTGCCTAAGTCCCTAGAGAAGAACAGTATTTGTTGAAGCGTGTATATCACAGGCCTCACCAATATTGGTGGAAAGGTATATCAAACCCCTTAATCAGTATTTTGTGGAAACAGGTATATCGTAGCCCTCAAACAATATTTGCAACTTTCCAAATTTCAATTTCTCTGCTTTTAAAACAGATAGTGATACCTCATAGTTATTACTTTACATTTCCAATATGTCTACTTCATGTTTGGATCATTTTGTGAATGCCATTTTATTTTTTGGGGAAGTTAGAAGGCTTAGAAGTTTAGAAGCAAATCTTGAATTTTTTCATAAAATTTTCAAAACCCACTTTTTAAGGACCATTTAAGGTCTGAAGTCACTTTGCTTACACAATAGAAACCACACAAAAATAACCCCATTTTAGAAACTACACCCCTCAAAATATTAAAAACAGATTTTACCAACTTTGTTAACCCTTTAGGTGTTCCACAAGAATGAATTGAAACTGGAATAAAATTTTAGAATTTCACTTTTTTTGGCAGATTTTCCATTTTAATAATTTTTTCCACTAACAAAGCAAAGATTTACAGCCAAACTAAACTCAATATTTATTGCCCTGCTTCTGTAGTTTACAGAAACACCCTATATGTGGTCGTAAACTGCTGTATGGCCACACGGCAGAGCGCAGAAGGCAGATTTTGATAGACTTTTTTTGACACCATGTCCCATTTGAAGCCCCCCTGATGCACCCCTAGAGTAGAAACTCCAAAAAAGTGACCTAATTTTAGGAACTAAACCCCTCAAGGTAATAAAAAAATGATTTTACAGAAACACCCCAGATGTGGTCGAAAACTGCTGTATAACCGCGCAGAAAGAAAGCCGCCATGTCCCATTTTAAGCACCCCCTAGAGTAGAAACTCCAAAAAAGTGACTCCATTTTGGAAAATACGGGATAAGGTGGCAGTTTTGTTGGTACTATTCTAGGGTACATATAATTTTTGGTTGCTCTATATTACACTTTATCTGAGGCAAGGTAAAAAAAAAATAGCTGTTTTGGCACCGTTTTTATTTTTTTGTTATTTACAATGTTCATTTGACAGGTTAGATTATGTGGTATTTTTATAGAGCTGGTTGTTACAGATGCGACAATACCAAATATGACAACTTTTTTGGGTTGTTTGTTGCAGTTTTATATAATAAAGCATTTAAAAAAAAAAAGATTTTTTGTTGTCTCCATATTCTGAAAGCCATAGTTAATTTTTATTTTTTCGGTGACTGTCTTATGTAGGGGCTAATTTTTTTCGGTTTCAGATGATGGTTTGATTGGTACTATTTTAGGGTGCATATGACTTTTTTGATTGCTTGGTATAACACTTTTTGTGATGTAAGGTGACAAAAAAATTGCTTTTTTGACACCATTTTTTCCCCCAATTCTTTATTTTTTAAATATTTTAAATCGTACACAGTCTTCATGACAAGCCAATATTCGAAACGTAAGAAAAATTACAACATTCCATTATATAACAAAAACAAGTGTCTGCCAGAGTAGTATTCCTATGTATGCTTGAACTCCATACTCAGTACTGTGTAATACTATACCCCCTATCCCAACCTCCCAAGTAGCAAAAGCTCCCTAGCCTCCCCTACCCAACCCTCCCCCCTCCTTCCAAGCTCCTCCCTTCCCTTCCCCCCTTCCCCTCCTTTACCATCTCTCGCCTCCCGTCCTTCCCCACTCCTCCTAGGTTGCACCCCCACGTAGCACTCTTTATATTAAATCCTCATATTCTCGAGACTCCTGAAACCACCTCTCCTATGTGGTTAAGTAGGCCTCCTGTATGTTCTGACAGTATGCTGTTAAGTTTACCATATACATAAACTCATTAATCTTTTGTATCCATTGCTTACTTGTAGGTGCATTCTTTTTTTTCCATAACTGTGGAACACATGCCTGTGCCGCTATTATCAAAAAGCGTAGTAAGGAACATTTGTACACATTCACTGGAATATCGCTATTTTGCAGTACAAATAATGCTGGATTGGGCTGTATGTCTAAGTCCGTTAACTTCCATATCACATTACTCACTGTCTCCCAATAAGAGGTCATACCCGGACAAGCCCAAAAATATGTAGCAGCGTGCCCTCCGCCTCAATGTACCTCCAACAGGCCGAACTTATCTCTGGATTCATTTCTTGAACTCGTTTTGGTACTCTGTACCAACATGAAAGAATTTTATATCCTGCTTCTTGCGTCCAGGAGTAGAGTTGAGCGAACACCTGGATGTTCGGGTTCGAGAAGTTCGGCCGAACCTCCCGGAAATGTTCGGGTTCGGGATCCGAACCCGACCCGAACTTCGTCCCGAACCCGAACCCCATTGAAGTCAAAGGGGACCCGAACTTTTCGGCACTAAAAAGGCTGTAAAACAGCTTAGGAAAGAGCTAGAGGGCTGCAAAAGGCAGCAACATGTAGGTAAATCCCCTGCAAACAAATGTGGATAGGGAAATTAATTAAAATAAAAATAAAATAAATAAAAATTAACCAATATCAATTGGAGAGAGGTCCCATAGCAGAGAATCTGGCTTCACGTCAGCAGAGAATCAGTCTCTTCATGCCATAGCAGAGAATCCTTCTTCACGTCACCCACCACTGGAACAGTCCATTGTCATATATTTAGGCCCAGGCACCCAGGCAGAGGAGAGAGGTCCCGTAACAGAGAATCTGGCTTCATGTCAGCAGAGAATCAGTCTGTATGTCCTAGCAGAGAATCATGCTTTACGTCACCCAACACTGGAACAGTCCATTGTCAGATATTTAGGCCCAGGCAACCAGGCAGAGGAGAGAGGTCCCGTAACAGAGAATCTGGCTTCATGTCAGCAAAGAATCAGTCTTCATGTCATAGCAGAGAATCAGGCTTCACGTCACCCACCACTGGAACAGGCCACTGTCACATATTTAGGAGCAGGCACCCAGACAGAGGAGAGAGGTCCCATAACAGAGATTCAGGCTTCATGTCGGCAGAGAATCAGTCTTCATGTCATAGCAGAGAATCAGGCTTCATGTCACCCACCACTAGAACAGGCCACTGTCAGATATTTTTAGGCCCCGGCACCCAGACAGAGGAGAGGTTCATTCAACTCTGGGTTGCCCCGCAATATAATGGTAAAATGAAAATAAAAATAGGATTGAATGAGGAAGTGCCCTGGAGTAAAATAATATTTTGTTAAGGGGAGGTAGTTAATGTCTAATCTGCACAAGGGATGGACAGGTCCTGTGAGATCCATGCCTGGTTCATTTTAATGAACGTCAGCTTGTCCACATTGGCTGTAGACAGGCGGCTGCCTTTGTCTGTAATGACGCCCCCTGCCGTGCTGAATACACATTCAGACAAAACGCTGGCCGCCGGGCAGGCCAGCACCTCCAAGGCATAAAAGGCTAGCTCTGGCCACGTGGACAATTTGGAGACCCAGAAGTTGAATGGGGCCAAACCATCAGTCAGTACGTGGAGGGGTGTGCACAGGTACTGTTCCACCATGTTATTGAAATGTTGCCTCCTGCTAACACGTTCCGTATCAGGTGGTGGTGCAGTTAGCTGTGGCGTGGTGACAAAACTTTTCCACATCTCTGCCATGCTAACCCTGCCCTCAGAGGAGCTGGCCGTGACACAGCTGCGTTGGCGACCTCTTGCTCCTCCTCTGCCTTCGCCTTGGGCTTCCACTTGTTCCCCTGTGACATTTGGGAATGCTCTCAGTAGCGCGTCTACCAACGTGCGCTTGTACTCGCGCATCTTACTATCACGCTCCAGTGCATGAAGTAAGGTGGGCACATTGTCTTTGTACCGTGGATCCAGCAGGGTGGCAACCCAGTAGTCCGCACACGTTAAAATGTGGGCAACTCTGCTGTTGTTGCGCAGGCACTGCAGCATGTAGTCGCTCATGTGTGCCAGGCTACCCAGAGGTAAGGACAAGCTGTCCTCTGTGGGAGGCGTATCGTCATCGTCCTGCGTTTCCCCCCAGCCACGCACCAGTGATGGGCCCGAGCTGCGTTGGGTGCCAGCCCGCTGTGAACATGCTTCATCCTCATCCTCCTCCACCTCCTCCTCAATCCTCGTCCTCCTCGTCCTCCAGTAGTGGGCCCTGTCTGGCCACATTTGTACCTGGCCTCTGGTGTTGCAAAAAACCTCCCTCTGAGTCACTTCGAAGAGACTGGCCTGAAAGTGCTAAAAATGACCCCTCTTCCTCCTCCTCCTCCTCCTGGGCCACCACCTCTTCCATCATCGCCCTAAGTGTTTTCTCAAGGAGACATAAAAGTGGTATTGTAACGCTGATAACGGCGTCATCGCCACTGGCCATGTTGGTGGAGTACTCGAAACAGCGCAACAGGGCACACAGGTCTCGCATGGAGGCCCAGTCATTGGTGGTGAAGTGGTGCTGTTCCGCAGTGCGATTGACCCGTGCGTGATGCAGCTGAAACTCCACTATGGCCTGCTGCTGCTCGCACAGTCTGTCCAGCATGTGCAAGGTGGAGTTCCACCTGGTGGGCACGTCGCATATGAGGCGGTGAGCGGGAAGGCTGAAGTTACGCTGTAGCGCAGACAGGCGAGCAGCGGCAGGATATGAACGCCGGAAGCGCGAACAGACGGCCCGCACTTTATGCAGCAGCTCTGACATGTCGGGGTAGTTTTGAATGAGCTTCTGCACCACCAAATTCAGCACATGCGCCAGGCAAGGGATGTACGTCAAACCGGCTAGTCCCAGAGCTGCAACGAGATTTCGCCCATTATCGCACACCACCAGGCCGGGCTTGAGGCTCACCGGCAGCAACCACTCATCGGTCTGTTGTTCTATACCCCGCCACAACTCCTGTGCAGTGTGGGGCCTGTCCCCCAAACATATGAGTTTCAGAATGGCATGCTGACGTTTACCCCGGGCTGTGCTGAAGTTGGTGGTGAAGGTGTGTGGCTGACTGGATGAGCAGGTGGAAGAAGAGGAGGAGGAGGCAACAGGAGGCAAAGAATGTTGCCCTGTGATCCTTGGCGGCGGAAGGACGTGCGCCAAACAGCTCTCCGCCTGGGGCCCAGCCGCCACTACATTTACCCAGTGTGCAGTTAGGGAGATATAGCGTCCCTGGCCGTGCTTACTGGTCCACGTATCTGTGGTTAGGTGGACCTTGCCACAGATGGCGTTGCGCAGTGCACACTTGATTTTATCGGACACTTGGTTGTGCAGGGAAGGCACGGCTCTCTTGGAGAAGTAGTGCCGGCTGGGAACAACATACTGTGGGACAGCAAGCGACATGAGCTGTTTGAAGCTGTCTGTGTCCACCAGCCTAAATGACAGCATTTCATAGGCCAGTAGTTTAGAAATGCTGGCATTCAGGGCCAGGGATCGAGGGTGGCTAGGTGGGAATTTACGCTTTCTCTCAAATGTTTGTGAGATGGAGAGCTGAACGCTGCCGTGTGACATGGTTGAGATGCTTGGTGACGCAGGTGGTGGTGTTGGTGGTACATCCCATGTTTGCTGGGCGGCAGGTGCCAACGTTCCTCCATAGGCGGAGGAAGAGGCCGAGGCGGCGGCAGCAGCAGAAGAGGCCGAGGCGGCAGCAGCAGAAGAGGTAGCAGGGGGAGCCTGAGTGACTTCCTTGTTTTTAAGGTGTTTACTCCACTGCAGTTCATGCTTTGCATGCAGGTGCCTGGTCATGCAGGTTGTGCTAAGGTTCAGAACGTTAATGCCTCGCTTCAGGCTCTGATGGCACAGCGTGCAAACCACTCGGGTCTTGTCGTCAGCACATTGTTTGAAGAAGTGTCATGCCAGGGAACTCCTTGAAGCTGCCTTTTGGGTGCTCGGTCCCAGATGGCGGCGGTCAGTAGCAGGCGGAGTCTCTTGGCGGCGGGTGTTCTGCTTTTGCCTACTGCTCCCTCTTTGTCTTTTGCTACGCTGTTGGCTCGGTCTCACCACTGCCTCTTCCTCCGAACAGTGAAAGTCAGTGGCGCGACCTTCATTCCATGTGGGGACTAGGACCTCATCGTCCCCTGAATCGTCTTCCACCCAGTCTTGATCCCTGACCTCCTGTTCAGTCTGCACACTGCAGAAAGACGCAGCAGTTGGCACCTGTGTTTCGTCAACATCAGAGATGTGCTGAGGTGGTATTCCCATGTCCTCATCATCAGGAAACATAAGTGGTTGTGCGTTAGTGCATTCTATCTCTTCCACCCCTGGGGAAGGGCTAGGTGGATGCCCTTGGGAAACCCTGCCAGCAGAGTCTTCAAACAGCATAAGAGACTGCTGCATAACTTGAGGCTCAGACAGTTTCCCTGATATGCATGGGGGTGATGTGACAGACTGATGGGCTTGGTTTTCATGTGCCATCTGTGCGCTTTCTGCAGAAGACTGGGTGGGAGATAATGTGAACGTGCTGGATGCACTGTCGGCCACCCAATTGACTAATGCCTGTACCTGCTCAGGTCTTACCATCCTTAGAACGGCATTGGGCCCCACCAAATATCCCTGTAAATTCTGGCGGCTACTGGGACCTGAGGTAGTTGGTACACTAGGACGTGTGGCTGTGGCAGAACGGCCACGTCCTCTCCCAGCACCAGAGGGTCCACTAACACCACCACGACCATGTCCGCGTCCCTTACTAGATGTTTTCCTCATTGTTAACGTTCACCACAATAAGAAAAATATTATTCGGGTCAATGTATTGAATTAAAATTCAGGCCTTTTTTTACAGACACCTAACACTATCTGGCTATCTATTTAGGTACCGTATTACACTAATACAGGCACACCAGTAATGACAGATTTAGCTGAATATAAATTTGAGGCCAATTATTTAGGCGTTGGGTGACAGGTATACGTTTACGGACAGAATTAGACTTGGATCTGCACTGTAGCGTGTGTGTGAAGTTCTTGAGAATTACCCTAAAGTAGGCCTGATACAGCAGAAAGCACTAATTTTGAGAATTGCAAATTTGGGAATTGTTTTTCAACCCAGAACAAAAACTGTGCTTTGACGGTCACTACAAAATAACTTGACCAGCTAAAACAGTGCAGATTTGGATGAATATAAATGTGAGGCCTATTTTTTAGGCGCTGGGTAACAGGTGAACGTTTAATCACAGAATTAGACTTGGATCTGCACTGTAGCGTGTGTGTGAAGTTCTTGAGAATTACCCTATCAGCACCTTGAATCTAATATACCCTTTTAGGGATAGATTTAAAGTAAGCCTGATACAGCAGAAACCACTAATTTTGAGAATTGCAAATTTGGGAATTGTTTTTCATCCCTGAACAAAAACTGTGCTTTGACGGACAGTAAAAATTACTTGACCAGCTAAAACAGTACAGATTTGGATGAATATAAATGTGAGGCCTATTTTTTAGGCGCTGGGTGACAGGTATACGTTTAATCACAGAATTAGACTTGGATCTGCAATGTAGCGTGTGTGTGAAGTTTTTGAGAATGACCCTATCAGCACCTTGAATCTAATATACCCTTTTAGGGATAGATTTAAAGTAGGCCTGATACAGCAGAAACCACTAATTTTGAGAATGGCAAATTTGGGAATTGTTTTTCAACCCAGAACAAAAACTGTGCTTTTACGGTCACTAAAAATAACTTGACCAGCTAAAACAGTACTGATTTGCAGAAATATAAATGTGAGGCCTATTTTTTTGGCGCTGTGTGACAGGTATACGTTTAATCACAGAATTAGACTTGTATCTTCACTGTAGCGTGTGTGTGAAGTTCTTGAGAATGACCCTATCAGCACCTTGAATCTAATATACCCTTTTAGGGATAGATTTAAAGTAGGCCTGATACAGCAGAAACCACTAATTTTGAGAATGGCAAATTTGGGAATTGTTTTTCAACCCAGAACAAAAACTGTGCTTTTACGGTCACTAAAAATAACTTGACCAGCTAAAACAGTACTGATTTGCAGAAATATAAATGTGAGGCCTATTTTTTAGGCGCTGGGTAACAGGTATACGTTTAATCACAGAATTAGACTTTTATCTTCACTGTAGCGTGTGTGTTAAGTTTTTCAGAATGACCCTATCAACACCTTGAATCTAATATACCCTTTTAGGGATGGATTTAAAGTAGGCCTGATACAGCAGAAACCACTAATTTTGAGAATGGCAAATTTGGGAATTGTTTTTCAACTCAGAACAAAAACTGTGCTTTTACGGTCACTAAAAATAACTTGACAAGCTAAAACAGTACTGATTTGGAGGAATATAAATGTGAGGCCTGTTTTTTAGGCGCTGTGTGACAGGTATATGTATAATCACAGAATTAGACTTGTATCTGCACTGTAGTGTGTGTGTTAAGTTTTTCAGAATGACCCTATCAGCACCTTGAATCTAATATACCCTTTTAGGGATAGATTTAAAGTAGGCCTGATACAGCAGAAACCACTAATTTTGAGAATGGCAAATTTCGGAATTGTTTTTCAACTCAGAACAAAAACTGTGCTTTTACGGTCACTAAAAATAACTTGACCAGCTAAAACAGTACTGATTTGGAGGAATATAAATGTGAGGCCTATTTTTTAGGCGCTGGGTGACAGGTATACGTTAAATCACAGAATTAGACTTGTATCTGCACTGTAGCGTGTGTGTTAGGTTTTTCAGAATGACCCTATCAGCACCTTGAATCTAATATACCCTTTTAAAGATAGATTTAAAGTAGGCCTGATACAGCAGAAACCACTAATTTTGAGAATTGCAAATTTGGGAATTGTTTTTCAACCCAGAACAAAAACTGTGCTTTTACGGTCACTAAAAATAACTTGACCAGCTAAAACAGTACTGATTTGGAGGAATATAAATGTGTGGCCTATTTTTTAGGCGCTGGGTGACAGGCTCAACTTGCCCCTGATGTAGTATATGGCCAAAAAATAACCAAACTATTTATGGTTAAATGCACTTGGGTGACACAGGCTCAGCCTGCACCTGATGTAGTATATGGCCAAAAAATAACCACACTATTGATGGTTAAATGCACTTGATGAAAGCTTGACCCTGATGTAGGATATAGCAAAAAATAACCACACTATTGATAGTTAAATGGACTTGGGTGACACAGGCTTAGCCTGCACCTGATGTAGTATATGGCCAAAAAATAACCACACTATTGATGGTTAAATGCACTTGATGAAAGCTTGACCCTGATGTAGGATATAGCAAAAAATAACCACACTATTGATGGTTAAATGCACTTGGGTGACACAGGCTCAGCCTGCACCTGATGTAGTATATGGCCAAAAAATAACTACACTATTGATGGTTAAATGCACTTGATGAAAGCTTGAGCCTGATGTAGGATATAGCAAAAAATAACCACACTATTGATGGTTAAATGCACTTGGTGGTAGCTTGTGCTGGCGCACCACAAGCCACAAGATGGCCGCCGATCACCCCAGAAAAAAGTGACTGAAAAAAGCTCTGGGCAGCCTAAAAACAATGAGCAATTGAATAGAAGCAGTTCAATGATCCACAGCTGTAGATCGATCACAGAATGAAGTCTTTTGGAGGAGTTAATCTGCCTAATCTCGCCCTAACGTCGCAGCTGCAACCTCTCCCTTCGCTTGTATCAGCAGAGTGACGTGCAGCGCTACGTGACCCAAGCTTATATAGAGGCTGGGTCACATGCTGCACTGGCCAATCACAGCCATGCCAATAGTAGGCAAGGCTGTGATGGCCTCTTGGGGCAAGTAGTATGATGCTTGTTGATTGGGTGCTTTGCAGCCTTTCAAAAAGCGCCAAGAAAGCGCCGAACACCGAACCCGAACCCGGACTTTTACGAAAATGTTCGGGTTCGGGTCCGTGTCACGGACACCCCAAAATTTGGCACGAACTCGAACTATACAGTTCGGGTTCGCTCATCCCTACTGATAACCTATTCTCGACACGCAGGATTCCCGCCGATCAGCTGTTTTTTTTAAGGCAAAGGCGCTCACAGCAGACTAAGCTGCGCCTAGGCCTTGGGAGTGAACAACGTGACGTCACATGTCCTAGGTTAAGCTGCGAGAAAGCCGCGGCGCAGCCTATGTCATCAATATAAAGGTTACTGAAAACCTTTTTACTGCTGCGATGAATACACTTTATTAGATAAAGGAAAAAGTTCTGTTTCAGGAACAGAGCCGTTAATGTTCATGGACTAATATCGCATCTTAGCCCCATTCAAGTGAATGATGTTAAGCTAAAACAGCAGATACAGCCCATGGACATGAAGTGCACTGGTTCTCTAGAAGACAGGCCCTTATTCTATTCCCATATATCCTCTGTAAATGCTAAAACTAAAATATGACATCAAATTTATCAATAGAAAATATGTGATAATGTATATTCAAATACACTGTGTCCCTATATTATGGAAACTGAGTGAAACCATCTTGTAAACCACAGAACTGTGACCTCACAGTAAGAGATATGTCAAGGCACTTCTAGAACTCCAGTACTGTGACCTCACAATCACCAAGAAATATGCCATAAGTGATGTAATAACATCATTACATTCTAATTCCAAGTCAAACCACTTGACCAAATCACTGCCTCTTGCGACTCGGATAGGAGAGGTGGTCGCTCTGTGTTTCATTTTAAACGAAGCGATTATTGACATTTACAATGATTTTATTGGAGGAAAGAAGAAGAATCCTAAGAGAAGGGATTCTTCAGAGGATGAGACGGATCATGGGAGATCCGGAACCTTTGTTCACTGTTGGACAAAGGAATCAGCAACCACTGGATATGGATAGTGACACCTCAGAAGTGGTGTCCAAAAGGAAAGATCTGGAGACAAAAAGAAAGATCAAGAGAGATGCGATCCTCACCGAAAAGAGGATAATGGAGAGCCTCAAAGAGGCTGACTCTGCAATCTCTGCCTATAAACAACTGCAGAAGACCATTCTCAACAACAGAAAGAACATCAGAGAAGAGGTACCTGCAAGACGGAGGATCAACAAGGAGAAGGTCCTCAAACAGCGCAGAAATATTAACAGCGCAGAGTTAGTACTAGAAGAGCTTCTCCAAGTAACACCAAAACGCATCACTTGCCCCAGATCTGAAAGCTCAGAGAGTCTAAACCTCCGAAGATTGGAAACCCAGAAAAGGATTAAGAACAACAGAGACTGGGTTCTCCAGAGTAGGAGGAGACTCAGATATCTGAGCCCAGTGGAAGACAAAAATGGCGCAAACAGGTCCAGGCCATCATCTATCAACACCACATCCAGACAATACAAACATCACAGCTGCATGGTGTCTCCAGCCAATACATCAGGTAAGATGGGAACAAGGAAACAGAATCAACCTGGAGGTAGATGATGGGGTTTGTACTGTTATTTTGTTGCGTCATGACATATAATATATAGGATATAGATTTGAGTTCTGTGTTATGTAATGTATTATAAGTGCAGATGATCTACAATTACCTGATATTTTTAATGAGGGCCTATTTTAGAGAGCATTTCAGGCCATAACGTGTATAGATAAATAGAGACAATCAGAATCTGATTCTATAGGATATATAAAATATTTCTATTACACTAGTTTTTAATGGTCATTATGTTAATCAGAAAAACTAACTATCCTGATAATGGACTGTGGAAGTATATTTAATAATGTATTTATTATCTCAGCAGGTGAAAGCCTAAAGCCATGTCCTGGCATTTGGCTCATCCCAACTGAGCACTCCAACATCATGGCCCTACCAACAAAGGGCTCAAACATCTGGGACATGCCAGCAGACAGCTCTGATATCTGGGATATGCCATCAAAGGGCGCTAACATCCAGGACATGCCAGTAAATGGCTCTTTTAAGAACTGGGATGTGCCGGCAGAAGAAAGCCTTTCTCCATCATGTGGTCTTATTAACACCAAAACATCTATTGACCATGAGGACCTGCATTTCCTTAAAGAACTCGGAAAAGGAGGCTATGGAAAGGTAAGTGACTGATTTATATCCATTCATAATAGGAATGATCCGTGTCCCAACCAACTTAATAGTAGCTGTAGAGGCCGAAATATAATTTTATATCTGAGTAATCATTTCATTAGATACTTTACTGAATCGCTGTCCTGTGTCTTCTCCAGGTTCTTCTGGCACAAGATCAAGACACCGAGGAGCTTCTGGCTGTCAAAATAATGGAGAAAAAGCTCATGAACACCAAAATCTCAGTAGAGCTTGAGATCATGGAACTGGCTGTCGGGAGTCGCTTCCTGACCTACCTGCGAACATCTATGGAGACAGAAAAGTATTTCATCATTGTCATGGATTATATGGCCGGAGGAGACCTGCGCCAATTTATGGCAGGAAAGCTGCCTCTAAATATGGACACAGCAAGGTAAATGTCTTACTGATATATTTGCACTGACGTCTCAGAATGAACAGAAACATGTTTTGGATATGACAAGAAATAGATGTCTCATCATTGTGTGTTCTGTGTATGTTCCTGTATATAACACTGATCAACTCTCTTCTCCACTTCACAGATTCTTTGCATCAGAAATGGTCTGCGGACTTCAGTTCCTGCATGAACACGGCATCATCCACCGGTAAGTACAGCTGTTACTTTTGATGACAGGACACAAGAGAACATTTAGATACTGTTTTCTTATATCCTTTCCTGGATTGTTATGTGTAAAATATCAATGACACCGCGCTTACCCCAACCTACTGCGGTACACTTACTACACAATGGAGCAGTCACAGACCCGTGGGCTAATCGCTGGAGCTGCCATAACTTCCTAAGAAGGAACTGCCGTACCTGTGTCCCAATGGTTTTCTGATACTAGCTACGATCCGTAGCTGGAATAGTCACGTCACTATCCACTCGTGAGCGCGCGAAGTACAATTTGTAGAAACGGCATCGTGCCACCGGCCGGGGCACGTACCGTGTAACAAACAACCCCAACCAAGTACCCGGTACCACTTTTAACTACAGTCTACAGAAGCAAGCAGCCACGGAACAAGCATTGGGACACAGGTACGGCAGTTCCTTCTTAGGAACTTACGGCAGCTCCAGCCTTTAGCCCACTAGTCTGTGACTGCTCTATTGTGTAGTAAGTGTACCGCAGTAGGTTGGGGTAAGAGCGGTGTCATTGGTATTGAGTTTATACTTTTACATTTGATAGCAGTTTGTGCGATTCTGCTACGGCACTGCAGCTAAGGATACAGAGGAGATAACAAGCGACAGGATTATTACTTTATGTGTAAAATAGTTTCATCTAATCCCCAATCTAATACTTTTACAATGTTTCTCTCCCCAGTGACATAAAGCCTGCTAACGTCCTCCTAGATAACATCGGACACATCAGAATCGCTGACTTTGGACTATGTGCCATTGGCGTATTTGGGGAGGACATGCAGACAGGTTATGCAGGGACAGTTGGATACATCGCCCCAGAGGTAAGGAATATTCATTATAAATTATTACTGGGCAAAGGAGCTGCAAATGTGTCATGGAGGATGAAATCACCTAACAGTGTAATGTTTGGCATATGTGGACTGTACAAGCGCTACCATATCTGTAGTCACATTTGTATATCTGTCATTATGAGGGTAGATACGATCAGTTTGGGATTATACTCAGAAAAATGTAGGTGAGAGATAAGATCCTTATAATATATGAGAAATAACAATGATCTGATAAGTTCCTGTGTGCATTTCCATTTACTTGCATCAACTTACCTCTAAACTGATGTCATTACAGATGATGAACGGAGAACCTTACAATCATCTGGTGGATTCCTTTTCCTTTGGCGTCACCGTATTCAAGATGCTAACAGGTGATCAGCCATTCAACAGCTACGGGACAAAAATGCAGTATAAACGATCTCTGCAAGAGGACGAGCCTTATTATCCAGCATGGATGTGCCCAGATGCCATCAACATCCTACAAGGGGTGAGTAGGATAATCAGGAGAAGAATGAGGGCAGGGAATAGAAGAAGAGGTGTCAGAACATTAGATTTAGACAAGAGAGAGGAGTGTGATTGTGAAATCTAATCCTAATCCTATACAGACCTTTATAACGTGACCTATTTTGTTATATTTATCTGTAATAATCCAGAATAATAATGGTTGATGGTCTCTCATTATGTTTTTAGCTCCTCAGCAAGTCCCCATTTAGCCGCCTGGCAGTAACATCTACCATCAGATCACACCCGTTCTTCAGACCAGTAAACTGGGCCAATGTGGAGTCCGGCAGCACCCACCCACCTTTCCATATGGACATTGTAAGTGTAATACATAGTGACACCCATAGGGTTATCATCCGGCTCTGTGATATCCATATATACAGTATAATTCTCATTATTATGGCCTATGATCTACCTTCATGGCTGCAGACAAATCACACATGATGCACTTGTAATTGTAAAAATATGAAATACTTACCTGGAGGTGTCTGTGTGTCCTCTTACAGCGACCATCTCACAGTCCAGAACTGGAAAGGAGAAGACGATCTTCAACATCGTCATCGTCTTCAACATCTACAGACTCCTAGATCCTGGCAAGTCCACAACATCTGGACACCTCATCTAATATATTAACATCAAGGAGCCAAG
Source organism: Bufo bufo (assembly GCF_905171765.1). Classification (NCBI taxonomy): domain Eukaryota; kingdom Metazoa; phylum Chordata; class Amphibia; order Anura; family Bufonidae; genus Bufo; species Bufo bufo. Next base: position 488,070,902 of record NC_053392.1, on the reverse strand, counting down.
GACAGAAGAATCTTATAATTCACCCATAAAAAAAAAAAATTCCCTACCTTACCCTACCCCATCCGTCCCCACCCTACCCTACCCCATCCGTTGCCACCCTACCCTACCCCATCATAACCCCTTAAAAAAAAAAAAAAGAGAAAATTCCCAACCCTACACTACCCTACCCTACCCTACCATACACTACCCTACCCCACCCCACCCTTCCCCACCCTCATCATGACCCCTTAAAAAAAAGAAAATGAAAAATTCCCTACCTTACCCTACCCCATCCTTCCCCACCCTACTCTACCCAATCATAACCCCTTAAAAAAAATATGAAAAATTCCGTACCCTACACTACCCTAAGCTACCACACCCTTCCCCACCCTCATCATAACCCCTTAAAAAAAAAAAAAAATTCTACCCTACACTACCCTACACTACCCCACCCTAACCTCATCATAACCCCTTAAAAAATATAAAAATGAGAAAAATTCATCACCCATTTTCATCTCCAACCCTTTTCCCCTCATAATCACCACCATCATCCCTTTTCCCCATTCCCCCTCCCCCCCCCCAAAAAATAAAAAAATAAAAAAATCTATTTGCATGATAGTGTCATCTTTTTTGCACATGTTCTTTATTTACGTGATAAACATCCTTCCATCTTTAGTGCATATGATAAAGATTTTACCATCTTATATGTGACTGTAGATACATATTTCTGGTTGCCAGCCATCCGTAAATGTACAGACAATCCCCAAAAACTTGTTTTTCGAGGCCTTTCGTTTTGTTCAAGCAGAAATTTGCAAGTCAAATGCCATCTGCTATGCACAGTGCAGACTGACAGGGTCAGACAGTGGCGTATTGTTCAAGCCAATGTGACTCTAAGGCCTGTGATTGACTGCAGGACGAGACCAAGACGCTTCCTGGTCCAGCCGAGAATGGCAAGACCTTTCGACAGGTTAGGGTGGGTTCACATCGTTTAACATGTACAAAAAATTGTATATGTTAACGTATGCCTCAGCCTGATCCATACAGTGGCATCCGTTCACTATAAAGTTCCAGTATTAAAAAAAAAGTATACTGTTTTCTTACCGAACTTTGCAGAATACAAAAGCGCGGTGTGCTATGTTTTTGTATTCCTTTTTTTCCACCAACGTCAAACAGGTGGCAAAAACATGATATGAAGCCACCCTTAGACCTCATGCATAAGGCCGTTGCCGTATTGCGGCCCACATACAGCAGGTCCGCAGTACACAGGCATTGGCTGTGTGCATCCCGCATCATGGATGCGGACCAATTCACTACAGAGTGCTTCTGTGGTGTTTCCGTCCCTGCCTCCGCACTGCAAAAAAAATAGAACATGTTCTATGCCGCCGCATGGATGTTGCCCGTGCATTGGGGACCACAAATTGCGGTCCCCAATGCACGGAACAGCTGCACAATGGCCGTGTGCATGAGGCCTTAGTGTGCATTACGCCTTAGTTACAGTGAAGTCACGAACGAGGAAAGCAACCCCAAAACCAGCTTTTGCCAAAACAGAATTTTACTTAAATGTGGCAATAAACACAACTACAAATGCTGGGAACATAAAATCAATTTACATGCACCCAGCCCGAAGGCTGAGACCCTTGTGCTGCACAGCACAGCGCCGTCCGATAGATGGAGGAAAGTGCTTTAGTTTACCCACTGTCGGGCACAACTAAACTGCCACACCTTACCTGTTATTACCCTAAAAACATGAACCACTGTATGGGTGTGTTACAGGCTATACTATGGTGCAGCACAACAGCTTACAGTCTTACTAAGTTCTACAGTATTCCCTCTTCCATAACAGGTCCTGTAGCACGTGCCTGAGTATTCCCCGAGCAAAAAAACTCCAGCCTGGCTTGAGTTTGTGAGAATTTTATCAGCTCTCCAATGTGAAATGAACAGTAGTAACACTTGTGGCCTGACACAAACAAAAACCCTAACAAACTAACTACAGGCCTAGTCTCAGTCTCTAGGCGCCAACACTGTGATGAGGTGCGTGCACGATCCTGCCGACCCGGGTCTGCTTTGCATCCGCTGGTGACTCCAACAAGCATGCGGTACCACAGTGAATGTTGCTTTGTTCCTCTGCTCTCATCAGCATTCCTGGCAGCAATACTCTTTCCTCTAGACAGAATCTGGATCTTGGCCACGATCAGCTTCACTTAGATGCAGCTCTGGTCACTAAGGGATGCTCTCACACCTGGATGCTGTCAGATTCTCTGCTCACACAGTTCCCTAATTTCACCTCCCTCTAAGATGGCTCGTAGAGTCCCATAGGCAGGATGAAGGCCGTCTTCGCTTTGTCCTTCTTGGCCATACCTGCCAATACTCACTGGCCATGTCAAGAGTCAAGAAGAAATTCGCATGACTCAGGACGGACAACGACTTCTCATGGCAGGGGCAAGCTGTATCAGCGGAATTGGAGCAAGTTGGTCTTGCACTGGCGCACCCTGAGCTGTGTCCTGGACCGGCGCCATTTACACAGGGGGAAGATCGACCGCCGCGTTTCCGTCCATAACGGTCGCTGTATCCTGCCAACTACACCACGATGTAAGCCGTGTACCAGGGTGGATTCTCCAGGATACAGTGAAGTCACAAACGAGGAAAGCAACCCCAACACCAGCTTTTGCCAAAACAGAATTTTACTTAAATGTGGCAATAAACACAACCACAAATGCTGGGAAAATACACTCAATTTACATATACCCAGCCCAAAGACTGAGACCCTTTTGCTGCATAGCACAGTGCCCTCCGATAGATAAAGGAGGAAAGTGCATTAATTTATCTACTGGCGGGCACAACTAAACTGCCACACCTTACCTATTATTACCCTAAAAACAAGAACCACTGTATGGTTGTGTGTTGCGGGCTATACTATGGTGCAGCACAACAGCTTACAGTCTTACCAAGTTCTACAGTATTCCCCCTCCCATAACAGGTCCTGTAGCGTGTGCCTGAGTATTCCCCCTGAGCAAAAAAACACCAGCCTGGCTTGAGTTTGTGAGAATTTTATCAGCTGTCCAATGTGAAATGTCACTTTAAGTTATGGAGTCCTTGAAATGAACAGTAGTAACACTTGTGGCCTGACACAAACAGAAACCCTAACTAACTAACTATAGGCCTAGTCTTAGTCTCTAGGCACCAACACTGTGATGAGGTGTGCGTGCACGATCCTACCAACCCAGGTCTGCTTTGCATCCGCTGGTGAATCTGAAAATGACAAATGTCTCTCCAACAAGCATGCGGTACAGCAGTATATGTTGCTTTGTTCCTCTGCTCTCATCAGCATTCCTGGCAGCAATCCTCCTTCCTCTGGACAGAATCAGTATCTTGGACACGATCAGCTTCACTTAGCTGCAGCTCTGGTCACTGAGGGATGCTCTCACACCTGAAAGCCATCAGATTCTCTGCTCACACAATTACTTAGTTTCACCTCCCTCTAAGATGGCTGCTCTCTCTTTCTCTTCTCTCCAGACTGTGTGTAAAAACCCCACCTCTCTTCTGAAATATATGTGCAGAATGTAGCTGTGTTTAAGAAACAGCGGCATATAACTTCAGGACAATCATGATATGGACAACTTTTTTAATGTTTGAAGAAACAGTTTTGGGAACAACTATGTTTCATGTTACGCATCCGTGCAAGCTGTGACACCTTTGCACTCTCCCACTCCACTCATACAAGGTCCCATGAACAGTGGATCACAGTCCTATTTTGGTAGCCTTCAGTGTGATTATCCCATAATTCAGGCCTCTCCTGAACCCCGCTGATCAGCATGTCCAAGTGGATCTGTGACATTGTGGCTGGACAACACTTGGCACACCGTCTGTGGTGTAGGAGGCAAAGCCAAACCAAACAATCCAGTTTGGCATTCCGCTATGGGGATCAGTTGTCCTCATTTAACTGGATCAGCAAACACATATGCATGTCTCAAATTCAAATTATGGAGCACAGGCCCTGGTTCTTGTGAATGGAGAAGGCCCCCATGGTCAGATCCCGCCGATCAGACACATACCATATCCAGTGCATAGGGGATGTGTTGTCTTAATGGTACACCCCTTTAATTATACCTCAACGAAACTCTCTGGGTGAGCTTCTAGCAATACTACAACTAACACTAGACCCCTACACATAGAAGACTGATGGCAGAAAAAAGCCGCATGGTCTATTGCATCTGCCCTTACGTTATTTCCTTATTATTTTTCTCTTAGGATAGATATGTGTTTATCCCAGGCATGTATACATTTACTTACTGTCTTCCCTAGTAACTGCCAGCCACCGGACCTAGTGCAAATGGTAGAGAAGCAATATACATAGTTAATTACAGAACACACAGTATATCCTCATACAGTGTATATACAGATTTACAACAAGAAGAGGAGATCTGTGGCACTCATCGATACACAAAAAACATTGTGATTCCAAGCAATTAAAATATACATAATGATGGATATATAGACAACACGGGCAATAGTCATCTTGTGGTGTGTGCACTTAGGGCTGAGCACCACCATTTACTGCTGGAATGATAAGCTTGAGATCTGTGAGCGTTGATGTTTCCTCTCTTCAAGCCTGGCTGATATATACATAGCTTTAGGTTATCACATCCAACCTCCATACGTTTGGATCATCACATCCAACCTCTATATTGCCAGCAGTGCCAAGAGGAATAGTAAACGTTGCCATGTCTTATCCCAAGTCTGTCTACAAGGAATTGCAACAAGATGTGGCGCAGTCATATACCCAAAACTGCTAAGGGTGGACCCACTGGTAACAGAAAGGTGTTCTGTTCACTCTTCAGTATCTGGACATCCTGGGTCCTATGTTGCTTTTTTCACCAGATGTTTTAGGATAGATTACTAAAGGTGTTTTCCCAAGACTTTTTATACTGATAACCTATTCTCGACACGCAGAATTCCCGCCGATCAGCTGTTTTTTTTAAGGCAAAGGCGCTCACAGCAGACTAAGCTGCGTCTAGGCCTTGGGAGTGAACAACGTGACGTCACATGGCCTAGGTTAAGCTGCGAGAAAGCCGCGGCACAGCCTATGTCATCAATATAAAGGTTACTGAAAACCTTTTTACTGCTGCGATGAATACACTTTATTAGATAAAGGAAAAAGTTCTGTTTCAGGAACAGAGCCGTTAATGTTCATGGACTAATATCGCATCTTAGCCCCATTCAAGTGAATGATGTTAAGCTAAAACAGCAGATACAGCCCATGGACATGAAGAGCACTGGTTCTCTAGAAGACAGGCCCTTATTCTATTCCCATATATCCTCTGTAAATGCTAAAACTAAAATATGACATCAAATTTATCAATAGAAAATATGTGATAATGTATATTCAAATACACTGTGTCCCTATATTATGGAAACTGAGTGAAACCATCTTGTAAACCACAGAACTGTGACCTCACAGTAAGAGATATGTCAAGGCACTTCTAGAACTCCAGTACTGTGACCTCACAATCACCAAGAAATATGCCATAAGTGATGTAATAACATCATTACATTCTAATTCCAAGTCAAACCACTTGACCAAATCACTGCCTCTTGCGACTCGGATAGGAGAGATGGTCGCTCTGTGTTTTGTTTTAAACGAAGCGATTATTGACATTTACAATGATTTTATTGGATGAAAGAAGAAGAATCCTAAGAGAAGGGATTCTTCAGAGGATGAGACGGATCATGGGAGATCCGGAACCTTTGTTCACTGTTGGACAAAGGAATCAGCAACCACTGGATATGGATAGTGACACCTCAGAAGTGGTGTCCAAAAGGAAAGATCTGGAGACAAAAAGAAAGATCAAGAGAGATGCGATCCTCACCGAAAAGAGGATAATGGAGAGCCTCAAAGAGGCTGACTCTGCAATCTCTGCCTATAAACAACTGCAGAAGACCATTCTCAACAACAGAAAGAACATCAGAGAAGAGGTACCTGCAAGACGGAGGATCAACAAGGAGAAGGTCCTCAAACAGCGCAGAAATATTAACAGCGCAGAGTTAGTACTAGAAGAGCTTCTCCAAGTAACACCAAAACGCATCACTTGCCCCAGATCTGAAAGCTCAGAGAGTCTAAACCTCCGAAGATTGGAAACCCAGAAAAGGATTAAGAACAACAGAGACTGGGTTCTCCAGAGTAGGAGGAGACTCAGATATCTGAGCCCAGTGGAAGACAAAAATGGCGCAAACAGGTCCAGGCAATCATCTATCAACACAACATCCAGACAATACAAACATCACAGCTGCATGGTGTCTCCAGCCAATACATCAGGTAAGATGGGAACAAGGAAACAGAATCAACCTGGAGGTAGATGATGGGGTTTGTACTGTTATTTTGTTGCGTCATGACATATAATATATAGGATATAGATTTGAGTTCTGTGTTATGTAATGTATTATAAGTGCAGATGATCTACAATTACCTGATATTTTTAATGAGGGCCTATTTTAGAGAGCATTTCAGGCCATAACGTGTATAGATAAATAGAGACAATCAGAATCCGATTCTAAAGGATATGTATTAAGGCTGATTTCAGCCTGTATTTGTGGGCAGGGCGTTGGCTCCCTATATATACCTGCCAATTCCTTCCCTCAGGTGGTGTGTCTCACTTACTTTGTAGGAGGAGCCACATCTAGCTGCCATGCAAGCTTCACGTCTGTTTTTTTCCAGCTTCACGTCGGGTTGTTCAAGTGCGATTCGCTACACAGCGCCACGATATCAAGAGAGGTCGTTCGGTTACACGTAAGTTCTTGGAGCATGAGCTCCCGCCTACTCACGGCTACGGGCAGTAGCACTCCTCCACAAAGGTTCTGCGATTCAAGGTGGAACGCATCCACTTCCGCCTGCCCTCCTCCAGCCGAGCACTGATCGCAACACCTCCCACACACGTCCGTCCACTCCAGGCTCGCACTTGGGGACCGCACATCCCAGTCCAAGCAGGGTAGCAAGCACGGGGGTCCCCCTTCCCCTCCCTGCAGCGGCCATGAGTGCGCCACATGCCCACTCGGAAATATCCACCCCAGATAAAAAAAAAAAAAAAAAAAAAAAAAAGGGGGATAATAAATCATTGCCCCAGCAGAGACGCTATATAGCAGAGGCGGCACAGATGGGAAGCAGTGGGCATTGTTGCCGGCGTTACGCCAAACTGCGGCAGCCCAGCTTCCAGCCTGTGTCAGGGGCAATTTTGGTGTGCGTATTTGCATATATTAATCAACAGCACATGGGCCAGTAAGTTACTTGGTCCCTGCAGGTCAGAATTGTGTCACGGCATGGAAGCAGGGATTCACACTGCCAGCAGGTGTCAGGGGTCCAAAATTGCGCGTGGCAGGCTCCCTGTTTCCAAACGCAGGTTTGGCTGGAAAGATTCGTCAGCGGCGCGCGATCAGTTCAGTTATCACATATACCGCGTACTTAAATCATCTGTCGCCTGGACCACTCAGGCCAAGTTCAATGTTGTACGTCACCTGGATCGTCCAGGCCGTGTTTAATGTCATGTCACCTGGATCGTCCAGGCCAACTTTAAACGTTGTATGTCACCTGGATCGTCCAGGCCGAGTTCAATGTTGCATGTCACCTGGATCGTCCAGGCCAACTTTAGCGTTGTATGTCACCTGGATCGTCCAGGCCGTGTTTAATGTCATGTCACCTGGATCGTCCAGGCCAACTTTAAACGTTGTATGTCACCTGGATCGTCCAGGCCGAGTTCAATGTTGTATGTCACCTGGATCGTCCAGGCCAACTTTAGCGTTGTATGTCACCTGGATCGTCCAGGCCGTGTTTAATGTTATGTCACCTGGATCGTCCAGGCCAACTTTAGCGTTGTATGTCACCTGGATCGTCCAGGCCGTGTTTAATGTTATGTCACCTGGATCGTCCAGGCCGTATTTAATGTAGTATGTCACCTGGATCGTCCAGGCCGTATTTAATGTAGTATGTCACCTGGATCGTCCAGGCCGTGTTTAATGTAGTATGTCACCTGGATCGTCCAGGCCGTGTTTAATGTAGTATGTCACCTGGATCGTCCAGGCCGTGTTTAATGTAGTACGTCACCTGGATCGTCCAGGCCATGTTTAATGTAGTACGTCACCTGGATCGTCCAGGCCATGTTTAATGTAGTACGTCACCTGGATCGTCCAGGCCATGTTTAATGTAGTACGTCACCTGGATCGTCCAGGCCATGTTTAATGTAGTACGACACCTGGATCGTCCAGGCCATGTTTAATGTAGTACGTCACCTGGATCGTCCAGGCCATGTTTAATGTAGTACGTCACCTGGATCGTCCAGGCCATGTTTAATGTAGTACGTCACCTGGATCGTCCAGGCCATGTTTAATGTAGTACGTCACCTGGATCGTCCAGGCCATGTTTAATGTAGTACGTCACCTGGATCGTCCAGGCCATGTTTAATGTAGTACGTCACCTGGATCGTCCAGGCCATGTTTAATGTAGTACGTCACCTGGATCGTCCAGGCCATGTTTAATGTAGTACGTCACCTGGATCGTCCAGGCCATGTTTAATGTAGTACGTCACATAGGTTGTCCAGGCCATGTTTAATGTAGTACGTCACATAGGTTGTCCAGGTTCAGCTACCACTGATAACATGTCACACCATTTGTCCTGTCCGGGTTACCCCTAGGATGAGCTAAATGTTGAGTGACAACTGGACCTCCAAGTTAGCCACTGCTGTATCCACATCATATGCCATATTGGGTTCGCCACACCCCGTTCTAGTCTGTCCAGGCTCGGCTTTTAGGAGCCTTCCGGACAATCAAGGGGTTTTCACGGTCCCCATCCTTTTCTCACGGCTACGTTATTCAGTTTACTTAAATGTTTTCCCTCAGATTCCTAGAAGTGTCTCCGGCCACTATCATTCTCAAAGTAGGCTAAAAGTCCCGCAAGGTAAGTCATACGCAACGAGGGTAAAAGCACTGGGAGGTTCTATCCTTGCATATCCCAGTCTGTATATACCTTATTTAGCTCTTATTGTTGGTTTTTTTTCTGTTCACGGCAATCCAGATCAAGTCATTCATCAAAGTCAGGTTCAGTCAAAGGCAGATCCACGATGTCTCAGGGTCAAAGAAATGTAGCAGCAGATGCACTGTCTAGATTTAATTTTTTGGTTTTCTTTTAGGAGATGCCCGACGCGGACCCCACGGGAGCCTCAATCCCGACACACAACACTCTAGTGATGGGCTAGAGTCTTTGATTTCGACAGCAAAACACCTCATAAGTCAATCATTAGCCCCAAATACGGCCAGGAATTACAGAGCCGGGTTGAAAGCGTTTGATAGTTTTAGACTCCTTTACCCTCATGGCGGCCGTGACGAAACATCATACTTGCTGGCGTTCATAGCTTTCTGTTATTCCCAACTTAAACTCTCTTATAATACCATCAAATTATACCTAGCGGGCCTCCAACATCACTTCATGCTCAGTAATCTGGGTCGATCTTCTATTTTTTTTTTTTCAAACCAGGCAATCAAGGCGGCCCTCAGGGGAATACAAAAAAATGCAAAACAGGCTCCCACCCGTAGACAACCGGTGTCCAGCAAGCTGTTCAGGGATTTGTCTTCTGCCCTAGATGGCTGTCCTTTTGGGCCCTTGACCAGCACGGTAATACAAGCAGCCATGTTTTTAAGTTTTTACGGCTTCCTCCAGCCAGGAGAATTCACTGGCAGCTCTCCGGGACATGGCTGTCTCCGCAAAGAACAGCTGTCGTGGCATAATGACTATTTCGTACTCAGCCTTTCACTGACCAAAACAAACCAAGCAGGGCCACCCACGGAGACTAAATAGTTCCCTACCCAAAATAACTGGTGCCCAGTTCGGATCCTCAACAAATTATTATCCCTGTTACAGACAGCGCCTCGTAACAGTCCTCTCCTGCCCTTCAAAGACAAACCCCTCTCTTCAAACCAATTCACGTCCCATATCCGTTCTCTGGCAGCAGGCCTTGGGTACGTCCCAGGAGTCATCTCGGGTCACTCGTTCCGCATCGGAGCGGCTTCGTCAGCGTCGAAACACCAAGTCCCTGCTCATGTCATTCGTTCCATGGGGCACTGGAGATCATCTTGATTTATTAGATACATTCCAAACCCACACAGGGAAATATCCCAGGCTTTTCAGTCATTGGCGTTATAGGTCATGCGAGTTGGAAGTATATGAATAAACCGGTTTAGACAACATAGTGTACTTGTCTTTTTGCCCTCTCCAGGCTTACCCACGCCCGTGGCTCCCGGCACAACTCAGCCATAGTTCAGGTTCGGCATGCCTTACCCACGTCCAAGACGCATTCAGCCCTGCCCATAAGTATTAAGGCTGATTTCAGCCTGTATTTGTGGGCAGGGCGTTGGCTCCCTATATATACCTGCCAATTCCTTCCCTCAGGTGGTGTGTCTCACTTACCCCTCCCTCCCACCCCTTTTTTCACACACTCCAATAGGGTACGCCCTCTCCAGGCTTACCCACGCCCGTGGCTCCCGGCACAACTCAGCCATAGTTCAGGTTCGGCATGCCTTACCCACGTCCAAGACGCATTCAGCCCTGCCCATAAATAAAATATTTCTATTACACTAGTTTTTAATGGTCATTATGTTAATCAGAAAAACTAACTATCCTGATAATGGACTGTGGAAGTATATTTAATAATGTATTTATTATCTCAGCAGGTGAAAGCCTAAAGCCATGTTCTGGCATTTGGCTCATCCCAACGGAGCACTCCAACATCATGGCCCTACCAACAAAGGGCTCAAACATCTGGGACATGCCAGCAGACAGCTCTGATATCTGGGATATGCCATCAAAGGGCGCTAACATCCAGGACATGCCAGTAAATGGCTCTTTTAAGAACTGGGATGTGCCGGCAGAAGAAAGCCTTTCTCCATCATGTGGTCTTATTAACACCAAAACATCTATTGACCATGAGGACCTCCATTTCCTTAAAGAACTCGGAAAAGGAGGCTTTGGAAAGGTAAGTGACTGATTTATATCCATTCATAATAGGAATGATCCGTGTCCCAACCAACTTAATAGTAGCTGTAGAGGCCGAAATATAATTTTATATCTGAGTAATCATTTCATTAGATATTTTACTGAATCGCGGTCCTGTGTCTTCTCCAGGTTCATCTGGCACAAGATCAAGACACCGAGGAGCTTCTGGCTGTCAAAATAATGGAGAAAAAGCTCATGAACACCAAAATTTCAGTAGAGCTTGAGATCATGGAACTGGCTGTCGGGAGTCGCTTCCTGACCTACCTGCGAACATCTATGGAGACAGAAAAGTATTTCATCATTGTCATGGATTATATGGCCGGAGGAGACCTGCGCCAATTTATGGCAGGAAAGCTGCCTCTAAATATGGACACAGCAAGGTAAATGTCTTACTGATATATTTGCACTGACGTCTCAGAATGAACAGAAACATGTTTTGGATATGACAAGAAATAGATGTCTCATCATTGTGTGTTCTGTGTATGTTCCTGTATATAACACTGATCAACTCTCTTCTCCACTTCACAGATTCTTTGCATCAGAAATGGTCTGCGGACTTCAGTTCCTGCATGAACACGGCATCATCCACCGGTAAGTACAGCTGTTACATTTGATGACAGGACACAAGAGAACATTTAGATACTGTTTTCTTATATCCTTTCCTGGATTGTTATGTGTAAAATATCAATGACACCACGCTTACCCCAACCTACTGCGGTACACTTACTACACAATGGAGCAGTCACAGACCAGTGGGCTAATTGCTGGAGCTGCCGTAACTTCCTAAGAAGGAACTACCATACCTGTGTCCCAATGGTTTTCTGGTAATAGCTACGATCCGTAGCTGGAATAGTGACGTCACTATCCACTCGTGAGCGCGCGAAGTACAATTTGTAGAAACGGCATCGTGCCACCGGCCGGGGCACGTACGGTGTAACAAACAACCCCAACCAAGTACCCGGTACCACTTTTAACTACAGTCTACAGGAGCAAGCAGCCACGGAACAAGCATTGGGACACAGGTACGGCAGTTCCTTCTTAGGAACTTACGGCAGCTCCAGACTTTAGCCCACTAGTCTGTGACTGCTCTATTGTGTAGTAAGTGTACCGCAGTAGGTTGGGGTAAGAGCGGTGTCATTGATATTGAGTTTATACTTTTACATTTGATAGCAGTTTATGCGATTCTGCTACGGCACTGCAGCTAAGGATACAGAGGAGATAACAAGCGACAGGATTATTACTTTATGTGTAAAATAGTTTCATCTAATCCCCAATCTAATACTTTTACAATGTTTCTCTCCCCAGTGACATAAAGCCTGCTAACGTCCTCCTAGATAACATCGGACACATCAGAATCGCTGACTTTGGACTATGTGCCATCGGCGTATTTGGGGAGGACATGCAGACAGGCTATGCAGGGACAGTTGGATACATCGCCCCAGAGGTAAGGAATATTCACTATAAATTATTACTGGGCAAAGGAGTTGCAAATGTGTCATGGAGGATGGGATCACCTATCGGTGTAATGTTTGGCATATGTGGACTGTACAAGCGCTACCATATCTGTAGTCACATTTGTATATCTGTCATTATGAGGGTAGATACGATCAGTTTGGGATTATACTCAGAAAAATGTAGGTGAGAGATAAGATCCTTATAATATATGAGAAATAACAATGATCTGATAAGTTCCTGTGTGCATTTCCATTTACTTGCATCAACTTACCTCTAAACTGATGTCATTACAGATGATGAACCTTACAATCATCTGGTGGATTCCTTTTCCTTTGGCGTCACCGTATTCAAGATGCTAACAGGTGATCAGCCATTCAACAGCTACGGGACAAAAATGCAGTATAAACGATCTCTGCAAGAGGACGAGCCTTATTATCCAGCATGGATGTGCCCAGATGCCATCAACATCCTACAAGGGGTGAGTAGGATAATCAGGAGAAGAATGAGGGCAGGGAATAGAAGAAGAGGTGTCAGAACATTAGATTTAGACAAGAGAGAGGAGTGTGATTGTGAAATCTAATCCTAATCCTATACAGACCTTTATAACGTGACCTATTTTGTTATATTTATCTGTAATAATCCAGAATAATAATGGTTGATGGTCTCTCATTATGTTTTTAGCTCCTCAGCAAGTCCCCATGTAGCCGCCTGGCAGTAACATCTACCATCAGATCACACCCGTTCTTCAGACCAGTAAACTGGGCCAATGTGGAGTCCGGCAGCACCCACCCACCTTTCCATATGGACATTGTAAGTGTAATACATAGTGACACCCAGAGTGTTATCATCCGGCTCTGTGATATCCATATATACAGTATAATTCTCATTATTATGGCCTATGATCTACCTTCATGGCTGCAGATAAATCACATGTTCTTTATTTACATGATAAACATCCTTCCATCTTTAGTGCATATGATAAAGATTTTACCATCTTATATGTGACTGTAGATACATATTCCTGGTTGCCAGCCCTCCGTAAATGTACAGACAATCCTTAAAAACTTGTTTTTCTAGGCCTTTCGTTTTGTTCAAGCAGAAATTTGCAAGTCAAATGCCATCTGCTATGCACAGTGCAGACTGACAGGGTCAGACAGTGGCGTATTGTTCAAGCCAATGTAACTCTAAGGCCTGTTATCGACTGCAGGACGAGACCAAGACGCTTCCTGGTCCAGCCGAGAATGGCAAGACCTTTTCGACAGGTTAGGGTGGGTTCACATCGTTTAACATGTACAAAAAATTGTATATGTTAACGGATGCCTCAGCCTGATCCATACAGTGGCATCCGTTCACTATAAAGTTCCAGTATTAAAAAAAAAGTATACTGTTTTTTTACCGAACTTTGCAGAATACAAAAGCGCGGTGTGCTATGTTTTTGTATTCCTTTTTTTCCCCCAACGTCAAACAGGTGGCAAAAACATGATATGAAGCCACCCTTAGACCTCATGCATAAGGCCGTTGCCGTATTGCGGCCCACATACAGCAGGTCCGCAGTACACAGGCATTGGCTGTGTGCATCCCGCATCATGGATGCGGACCAATTCACTACAGAGTGCTTCCGTGGTGTTTCTGTCCCTGCCTCCGTACTGCAAAAAAAATAGAACATGTTCTATGCCGCCGCATGGATGTTGCCCGTGCATTAGGGACCACAAATTGCGGTCCCCAATGCACGGAACAGCTGCACAATGGCCGTGTGCATGAGGCCTTAGTGTGCATTAGGCCTTAGTTACAGTGAAGTCACGAACGAGGAAAGCAACCCCAACACCAGCTTTTGCCAAAACAGAATTTTACTTAAATGTGGCAATAAACACAACTACAAATGCTGGGAACATAAAATCAATTTACATACACCCAGCCCGAAGGCTGAGACCCTTGTGCTGCACAGCACAGCGCCGTCCGATAGATGGAGGAAAGTGCTTTAGTTTACCTACTGTCAGGCACAACTAAACTGCCACACCTTACCTGTTATTACCCTAAAAACATGAACCACTGTATGGGTGTGTGTTACAGGCTATACTATGGTGCAGCACAACAGCTTACAGTCTGACTAAGTTCTACAGTATTCCCCCTCCCATAACAGGTCCTGTAGCACGTGCCTGAGTATTCCCCGAGCAAAAAAACTCCAGCCTGGCTTGAGTTTGTGAGAATTTTATCAGCTCTCCAATGTGAAATGAACAGTAGTAACACTTGTGGCCTGACACAAACAAAAACCCTAACAAACTAACTACAGGCCTAGTCTCAGTCTCTAGGCGTCAACACTGTGATGAGGTGCGTGCACGATCCTGCCGACCCGGGTCTGCTTTGCATCTGTTGGTGACTCTGATCATCATCCGCTGGTGACTGCAACAAGCATGCGGTACCACAGTGAATGTTGCTTTGTTCCTCTGCTCTCATCAGCATTCCTGGCAGCAATACTCTTTCCTCTAGACAGAATCTGGATCTTGGCCACGATCAGCTTCACTTAGATGCAGCTCTGGTCACTAAGGGATGCTCTCACACCTGGATGCTGTCAGATTCTCTGCTCACACAGTTCCCTAATTTCACCTCCCTCTAAGATGGCTCGTAGAGTCCCATAGGTAGGATGAAGGCCATCTTCGCTTTGTCCTTCTTGGCCATACCTGCCAATACTCACTAGCCATGTCAAGAGTCGAGAAGAAATTTGCATGACTCAGGACGGACAACGACTTCTCAATCCGTGGAAGGGGGTAGGCACCTCGGACGGTCTGGGCATTCAGCTTCCGATAATCCACGCAGAATCTGAGACTCCCATCTTTCTTCTGCACCAAGACTACTGGAGCAGCCCAAGGACTTTGACTCTCCTGGATCACCTGGTTTTCCAACATGCTGGCTACCATATCGTTCACCTCCTGGTACATTTTAGGCGGGATTTGCCAGTAACATTACCTGATAGGTGAAGCATCGCCGGTGGTAATTTCGTGTTCAATGGCGGAAGCACACCTGAAGTCCTCATCATGTGTCGAGATTGCCTCCTAAAATTTCCAAAGGGTGTCTTCCAGCAACTTCTGTTGTCCTGGAGTCATGGTCTTGCAGTCCACCCCTATCCGGGCCATGATCATTTGAAAGCTCCACTGATAGGCTGATCTCCTATCTGGCTGTAGCATGAAGCTCCTTCGTCGAGGAATATCCCCTTCGGACACATAAACTTTGGCCAGCAAGGTATTCCCAGGAGCGATTAACTCGCAGTCTTTAACATTGAGGCAGCGTGCAGGCACACATCCATCCTTCAAATTAGCGAGGGCCTGTGCTACCGGTGGGGAAGTCTACGTGTCCTCTTGGTAAGCGGGCTCAATCCGGACCTCCAGTCCATTCAATTGTCATCCAGCTCCCATCGGCAGCATCAATATTTGTTCTTGTCGAGGTGGGATCTTCACCGGGGTCCTCCGCAGCACCCTCACGTGTCCAATTGGCCGACCGGACATGTTGCCCTTTCGTAGACTACAGATCCTCATCATCTGCTGTAGAACCTTCTGGGTTGGCCGGTGTGTGGTGGCCCGTTGCCAATACTTCGGCCCTTCTTTGGCATAGAGTTGATGGTCTAGGTCTCTCAGCACGTTCATACCTATCATCACATCCATCCCTCTCCGGGACGAATGGTTCAGCAGCACTACCCCCTTCTTGCCGACGTCTTGCCCAAAAAGCTGTACCCTTCTGGCCTTCCTACTCGGCTTCCATAACAGTGCTGCTGGCATACAGGTCGTGTTCCTCACGTATTGGGCTTAGCTTCTGGTGTACCGCCACACGACGCCCAGCTACTGTTGCGGTCGGAAGTTTAACGTCGGCTCGGACTTCATCTGTTCTGGGCACTCTCTGGCCATATGGCCGTACTGTCGACAAGCCCAACAGAGGGGCCCCCTTTTGACGTGCCCTGTGCCTAAGTTATCCTGGGTGGAGTGGTGCAGGGTGCTGGGGTCATTTCAAGGGGCAAGGGATATTCTACCTTCATCTGGGACACATCCAGCCAAAGTTCTCTCAATTCTGTCTGCAGGGCTTGGAACCACATCCTTTAAGGACTCTGAGTCTTCAGATGCAGACCAACCTCCTATAGCAAAGGTACTACTCACTACTCTCGCCGCCACAGGCATGTACTCTTCCTCTCTCTCCACGGCGGCTAGGTAGATGCTGTAGAATGTCATGTCGGGCGTTGTCCGGGTCATCTCTTGCAGTTCGTCCTGTAAGAATTTGTTGGAGAGCCCCACTATGAACTGGTCTCGTAGTAGCCGATGCACGTCCCGGAAAGCTCCCATGGCCTCTGGATCTCGCCGCTGTATTTCATTTAGCATCTCCTGTAAGGCATTGGAGTACTGCATCAGGGTCTCGCCCTCTCGCTGTGGTCGGTTGAATAAGTGGCTCCGCAGTTGCACTACTTTAGCACTACCCCCTTGGACTCTCTCCAGCAGGGAGAATATTTTCTCTAGGGTGTCTCTTTTGGATTCGGGCCTTACCATCACTGTCCGTCTGACGTCACCCTCTAGAGCCCCCAATGCAACCTCTGCCCGCAGCTCGGGGGTCAAGTTACACATTCTAACCGCACTTCGCACCCTTTCAGCCCAGTCCTGCAAAGTCATATTTTTACCGTAAAATTTTGGCAGATGACGCAACAGCGCCCCCATGGGGATATACCCTACTGGGACGGGCATGGCAGGGGCAAGCTGTATCAGCGGAATTGGAGCAAGTTGGTCTTGCACTGGCGCACCCTGAGCTGGGTCCTGGACCGGCGCCATTTACACAGGGGGAAGATCGACCGCCGCGTTTCCGTCCATAACGGTCGCTTTATCCTGCCAACTACACCAAGATGTAAGCCGTGTACCGGGGTGGGTTCCCCAGGATACAGTGAAGTCACAAACGAGGAAAGCAACCCCAACACCAGCTTTTGCCAAAACAGAATTTTACTTAAATGTGGCAATAAACACAACCACAAATGCTGGGAAAATACACTCAATTTACATATACCCAGCCCAAAGACTGAGACCCTTGTGCTGCATAGCACAGTGCCCTCCGATAGATAAAGGAGGAAAGTGCATTAACCACCTCAGCCCCCAGTGCTTAAACACCCTGAAAGACCAGGCCACTTTTTACACTTCTGACCTACACTACTTTCACCGTTTATTGCTCGGTCATGCAACTTACCACCCAAATGAATTTTACCTCCTTTTCTTCTCACTAATAGAGCTTTCATTTGGTGGTATTTCATTGCTGCTGACATTTTTACTTTTTTTGTTATTAATCGAAATTTAACGATTTTTTTGCAAAAAAATGACATTTTTCACTTTCAGTAGTAAAATTTTGCAAAAAAAAACGACATCCATATAGAAATTTTGCTCTAAATTTATAGTTCTACATGTCTTTGATAAAAAAAAAATGTTTGGGTAAAAAAAAAATGGTTTGGGTAAAAGTTATAGCGTTTACAAACTATGGTACAAAAATGTGAATTTCCGCTTTTTGAAGCAGCTCTGACTTTCTGAGCACCTGTCATGTTTCCTGAGGTTCTACAATGCCCAGACAGTACAAACACCCCACAAATGACCCCATTTCTGAAAGTACACACCCTAAGGTATTCGCTGATGGGCATAGTGAGTTCATAGAACTTTTTATTTTTTGTCACAAGTTAGCGGAAAATTATGATTTTTTTTTTTTTTCTTACAAAGTCTCATATTCCACTAACTTGTGACAAAAAATAAAAAGTTCTATGAACTCACTATGCCCATCAGCGAATACCTTGGGGTCTCTTCTTTCCAAAATGGGGTCACTTGTGGGGTAGTTATACTGCCCTGGCATTCTAGGGGCCCAAATGTGTGGTAAGGAGTTTGAAATCAAATTCTGTAAAAAATGACCTGTGAAATCCGAAAGGTGCTCTTTGGAATATGGGCCCCTTTGCCCACCTAGGCTGCAAAAAAGTGTCACACATCTGGTATCTCCGTACTCAGGAGAAGGTGGGGAATGTGTTTTGGGGTGTCATTTTATATATACCCATGCTGGGTGAGAGAAATATCTTGGCAAAAGACAACTTTTCCCATTTTTTTATACAAAGTTGTCATTTGACCAAGATATTTATCTCACCCAGCATGGGTATATGTAAAAAGACACCCCAAAACACATTCCTCAACTTCTCCTGAGTACGGGGATACCAGATGTGTGACACTTTTTTGCAGCCTAGGTGGGCAAAGGGGCCCATATTCCAAAGAGCACCTTTCGGATTTCACTCCTCATTTTTTCCTGAATTTGATTTCAAACTCCTTACCACACATTTGGGCCCCTAGAATACCAGGGCAGTATAACTACCCCACAAGTGACCCCATTTTGGAAAGAAGACACCCCAAGGTATTCCGTGAGGGGCATGGCGAGTTCCTAGAATTTTTTATTTTTTGTCACAAGTTAGTGGAAAATGATGATTTTTTTTTTTATTTTTTTTTTCATACAAAGTCTCATATTCCACAAACTTGTGACAAAAAATAAAAACTTCCATGAACTCACTATGCCCATCAGCGAATACCTTGGGGTCTCTTCTTTCCAAAATGGGGTCACTTGTGGGGTAGTTATACTGCCCTGGCATTCTAGGGGCCCAAATGTGTGGTAAGTAGGTAAATGACCTGTGAAATCCGAAAGGTGCTCTTTGGAATGTGGGCCCCTTTGCCCACCTAGGCTGCAAAAAAGTGTCACACATCTGGTATCTCTGTATTCAGGAGAAGTTGAGGAATGTGTTTTGGGGTGTCTTTTTACATATACCCATGCTGGGTGAGATAAATATCTTGGTCAAATGCCAACTTTGTATAAAAAAATGGGAAAAGTTGTCTTTTGCCAAGATATTTCTCTCACCCAGCATGGGTATATGTAAAATGACACCCCAAAACACATTCCCCAACTTCTCCCGATTACGGAGATACCAGATGTGTGACACTTTTTTGCAGCCTAGGTGGGCAAAGGGGCCCATATTCAAAAGAGCACCTTTCGGATTTCACAGGTCATTTTTTACAGAATTTGATTTCAAACTCCTTACCACACATTTGGGCCCCTAGAATGCCAGGGCAGTATAACTACCCCACAAGTGACCCCATTTTGGAAAGAAGAGACCCCAAGGTATTCGCTGATGGGCATAGTGAGTTCATGGAACTTTTTATTTTTTGTCACAAGTTAGTGGAATATGAGACTTTGTATGAAAAAAAAAAAAAAAAAAAAAAATAAGCATTTTCCACTAACTTGTGACAAAAAATAAAAAATTCTAGGAACTCGCCATGCCCCTCACGGAATACCTTGGGGTGTCTTCTTTCCAAAATGGGGTCACTTGTGGGGTAGTTATACTGCCCTGGCATTTTCCAGGGGCCCTAATGTGTGGTAAGTAGGTAAATGACCTGTGAAATCCTAAAGGTGCTCTTTGGAATATGGGCCCCTTTGCCCACCTAGGCTGCAAAAAAGTGTCACACATGTGGTATCGCCGTATTCAGGAGAAGTTGGGGAATGTGTTTTGGGGTGTCATTTTACATATACCCATGCTGGGTGAGAGAAATATCTTGGCAAAAGACAACTTTTCCCATTTTTTTATACAAAGTTGGCATTTGACCAAGATATTTCTCTCACCCAGCATGGGTATATGTAAAATGACACCCCAAAACACATTCCCCAACTTCTCCTGAGTACGGCGATACCAGATGTGTGACACTTTTTTGCAGCCTAGATGCGCAAAGGTGCCCAAATTCCTTTTAGGAGGGCATTTTTAGACATTTGGATACCAGACTTCTTCTCACGCTTTGGGGCCGCTAGAATGCCAGAGCAGTATAAATACCCCACATGTGACCCCATTTTGGAAAGAAGACACCCCAAGGTATTCAATGAGGGGCATGGCGAGTTCATAGAAATTTTTTTTTTTTGGCACAAGTTAGCGGAAATTGATATTTTTAATTTTTTTCTCACAAAGTCTCCCGTTCCGCTAACTTGGGACAAAAAATTCAATCTTTCATGGACTCAATATGCCCCTCACGGAATACCTGGGGGTGTCTTCTTTCTGAAATGGGGTCACATGTGGGGTATTTATACTGCCCTGGCATTCTAGGGGCCCTAAAGCGTGAGAAGAAGTCTGGAATATAAATGTCTAAAAAATTTTACGCATTTGGATTCCGTGAGGGGTATGGTGAGTTCATGTGAGATTTTATTTTTTGACACAAGTTAGTGGAATATGAGACTTTGTAAGAAAAGAAAAAAAAAATTCTGCTAACTTGGGCCAAAAAAATATCTGAATGGAGCCTTACAGGGGGGTGATCAATGACAGGGGGTGATCAATGACAGGGGGGTGATCAATGACAGGGGGGGTGATCAATGACAGGGGGGTTGATCAATGACAGGGGGGTTGATCAATGACAGGGGGGTGATCAGGGAGTCTATATGGGGTGATCACCACAGTCATTGATCACGCCCCTGTAAGGCTTCATTCAGACGTCCGGATGCGTTTTGCAGATCCGATCCATCTATCAGTGCATCCGTAAAAATCATGCGGACATCTGAATGGAGCTTTACAGGGGGGTAATCAATGACAGGGGGGTGATCAGGGAGTCTATATGGGGTGATCACCACAGTCATTGATCATGCCCCTGTAAGGCTTCATTCAGACGTCCGGATGCGTTTTGCGGATCGGATCCATCTATCAGTGCATCCGTAAAAATCATGCGGACATCTGAATGGAGCTTTACAGGGGGGTGATCAGGGAGTCTATATGGGGTGATCACCACAGTCATTGATCATGCCCCTGTAAGGCTTCATTCAGACGTCCGGATGCGTTTTGCGGATCGGATCCATCTATCAGTGCATCCGTAAAAATCATGCGGACATCTGAATGGAGCTTTACAGGGGGGTGATCAGGGAGTCTATATGGGGTGATCACCACAGTCATTGATCATGCCCCTGTAAGGCTTCATTCAGACGTCCGGATGCGTTTTGAGGATCGGATCCATCTATCAGTGCATCCGTAAAAATCATGCGGACGTCTGAATGGAGCTTTACAGGGGGTTGATCAATGACAGGGGTGTAATCAATGACAGGGGGGGTGATCAGGGAGTCTATATGGGGTGATAACCACAGTCATTGATCACGCCCCTGTAAGGCTTCATTCAGACGTCCGGATGCGTTTTGCGGATCTGATCCATCTATCAGTGGATCCGTAAAAATCATGCGGACATCTGAATGGAGCTTTACAGGGGGGTAATCAATGACAGGGGGGTGATCAATGACAGGGGGGTGATCAGGGAGTCTATATGGGGTGATCAGGGGTGATCAGGGGCTAATAAGGGGTTAATAAGTGACGGGGGGGGGGTGTAGTGTAGTGTAGTGGTGCTTGGTGGGACTTTACTGAGCTACCTGTGTCCTCTGGTGGTCGATCCAAACAAATGGGACCACCAGAGGACCAGGTAGCAGGTATATTAGACGCTGTTATCAAAACAGCGTCTAATATACCTGTTAGGGGTTAAAAAAAACACATCTCCAGCCTGCCAGCGAACGATCGCCGCTGGCAGGCTGGAGATCAACTCTCTTACCTTCCGTTCCTGTGAGCGCGCGCGCCTGTGTGCGCGCGTTCACAGGAAATCTCGCCCATCGCGAGATGACGCATATATGCGTGACTCTGCGCAGGGCTGCCACCTCCGGAACGCGATCCTGCGTTAGGCGGTCCGGAGGTGGTTAATTTACCTACTGGCGGGCACAGCTAAACTGCCACACCTTACCTATTATTACCCTAAAAACAAGAACCACTGTATGGGTGTGTGTTGCGGGCTATACTATGGTGCAGCACAAAAGCTTACAGTCTTACCAAGTTCTACAGTATCCCCCCTCCCATAACAGGTCCTGTAGCGTGTGCCTCAGTATTCCCCCTGAGCAAGAAAACGCCAGCCTGGCTTGAGTTTGTGAGAATTTTATCAGCTGTCCAATGTGAAATGTCACTTTAAGTTATGGAGTCCTTGAAATGAACAGTAGTAACACTTGTGGCCTGACACAAACAGAAACCCTTACTAACTAACTACAGGCCTAGTCTTAGTCTCTAGGCACCAACACTGTGATGAGGTGCGTGCACGATCCTACCAACCCAGGTCTGCCTTGCATCCGCTGGTGAATCTGAAAATGACAAATGTCTCTCCAACAAGCATGCGGTACAGCAGTATATGTTGCTTTGTTCCTCTGCTCTCATCAGCATTCCTGGCAGCAATCCTCCTTCCTCTGGGCAGAATCAGGATCTTGGACATGATCAGCTTCACTTAGCTGCAGCTCTGGTCACTGAGGGATGCTCTCACACCTGAAAGCCATCAGATTCTCTGCTCACACAATTACTTAGTTTCACCTCCCTCTAAGATGGCTGCTCTCTCTTTCTCTTCTCTCCAGACTGTGTGTAAAAACCCCACCTCTCTTCTGAAATATATGTGCAGAATGTAGCTGTGTTTAAGAAACAGCGGCATATAACTTCAGGACAATCATGATATGGACAACATTTTAATGTTTGAAGCAACAGTTTTGAGAACAACTATGTTTCATGTTACCCATCCGTGCAATCTGTGACACCTTTGCACTCTCCCACTCCACTCATACAAGGTCCCATGAACAGTGGATCACAGTCCTATTTTGGTAGCCTTCAGTGTGATTATCCCATAATTCAGACCTCTCCTGAACCCCGCTGATCAGCATGTCCAAGTGGATCTGTGACATTGTGGCTGGACAACACTTGGCACACCGTCTGTGGTGTAGGAGGCAAAGCCAAACCAAACAATCCAGTTCGGCATTCCGCTACGGGGATCAGTTGTCCTCATTTAACTGGAGCAGCAAACACATATGCATGTCTACTTCTCCATTTATCTCTGTGGGACTGACGGATATAGCTGGGTACAAGTGCTTGGCTATCTCCAACATCCCCATAGAGCTAAATGGAGCAGCAGTGACCATGCATGATCGCTGCTACATTCAAATTATGGAGCACAGGCCCCAGTTCTTGTGAATGGAGAAGGCCCCCATGGTCAGATCCCGCCGATCAGACACATACCATATCCAGTGCATAGGGGATGTGTTGTCTTAATGGTACACCCCTTTAATTCTACCTCAACGAAACCTCTCTGGGTGAGCTTCTAGCAATACTACAACTAACACTAGACCCCTACACATAGAAGACTGATGGCAGAAAAAAGCCGCATGGTCTATTGCATCTGCCCTTACGTTATTTAATTATTATTTTTCTCTTAGGATAGATATGTGCTTATCCCAGGCATGTAAACATTTACTTACTGTCTTCCCTAGTAACTGCCAGCCACCGGACCTAGTGCAAATGGTAGAGAAGCAATATACATAGTTAATTACAGAACACACAGTATATCCTCATACAGTGTATATACAGATTTACAACAAGAATAGGAGATCTGTGGCACTCATCGATACACAAAAAAACATTGTGATTCCAAGCAATTAAAATATACAGCATGATGGATATATAGACAACACGGGCAATAGTCATCTTGTGGTGTGTGCACTTAGGGCTGAGCACCACCATTTACTGATGGAATGATAAGCTTGAGATCTGTGAGCGTTGATGTTTCCTCTCTTCAAGCCTGGCTGATATATACATAGCTTTAGGTTATCACATCCAACCTCCATACGTTTGGATCATCACATCCAACCTCTATATTGCCAGCAGTGCCAAGAGGAATAGTAAATGTTGCCATGTCTTATCCCAAGTCTGTCTACAAGGAATTGCAACAAGATGTGGCGCAGTCATATACCCAAAACTGCTAAGGGTGGACCCACTGGTAACAGAAAGGTGTTCTGTTCACTCTTCAGTATCTGGACATCCTGGGTCCTATGTTGCTTTTTTCACCAGATGTTTTAGGATAGATTACTAAAGGTGTTTTCCCAAGTCTTTTTATACTGATAACCTATTCTCGACACGCAGGATTCCCGCCGATAAGCTGTTTTTTTTTTAGGCAAAGGCGCTCACAGCAGACTAAGCTGCGCCTAGGCCTTGGGAGTGAACAACGTGACGTCACATGGCCTAGGTTAAGCTGCGAGAAAGCCGCGGCACAGCCTATGTCATCAATATAAAGGTTACTGAAAACCTTTTTACTGCTGCGATGAATACACTTTATTAGATAAAGGAAAAAGTTCTGTTTCAGGAACAGAGCCGTTAATGTTCATGGACTAATATCGCATCTTAGCCCCATTCAAGTGAATGATGTTAAGCTAAAACAGCAGATACAGCCCATGGACATGAAGAGCACTGGTTCTCTAGAAGACAGGCCCTTATTCTATTCCCATATATCCTCTGTAAATGCTAAAACTAAAATATGACATCAAATTTATCAATAGAAAATATGTGATAATGTATATTCAAATACACTGTGTCCCTATATTATGGAAACTGAGTGAAACCATCTTGTAAACCACAGAACTGTGACCTCACAGTAAGAGATATGTCAAGGCACTTCTAGAACTCCAGTACTGTGACCTCACAATCACCAAGAAATAGGCCATAAGTGATGTAATGACATCATTACATTCTAATTCCAAGTCAAACCACTTGACCAAATCACTGCCTCTTGCGACTCGGATAGGAGAGGTGGTCGCTCTGTGTTTCATTTTAAACGAAGCAATTATTGACATTTACAATGATTTTATTGGAGGAAAGAAGAAGAATCCTAAGAGAAGGGATTCTTCAGAGGATGAGACGGATCATGGGAGATCCGGAACCTTTGTTCACTGTTGGACAAAGGAATCAGCAACCACTGGATATGGATAGTGACACCTCAGAAGTGGTGTCCAAAAGGAAAGATCTGGAGACAAAAAGAAAGATCAAGAGAGATGCGATCCTCACCGAAAAGAGGATAATGGAGAGCCTCAAAGAGGCTGACTCTGCAATCTCTGCCTATAAACAACCGCAGAAGACCATTCTCAACAACAGAAAGAACATCAGAGAAGAGGTACCTGCAAGACGGAGGATCAACAAGGAGAAGGTCCTCAAACAGCGCAGAAATATTAACAGCGCAGAGTTAGTACTAGAAGAGCTTCTCCAAGTAACACCAAAACGCATCACTTGCCCCAGATCTGAAAGCTCAGAGAGTCTAAACCTCCGAAGATTGGAAACCCAGAAAAGGATTAAGAACAACAGAGACTAGGTTCTCCAGAGTAGGAGGAGACTCAGATATCTGAGCCCAGTAGAAGACAAAAATGGCGCAAACAGGTCCAGGCCATCATCTATTAACTCCACATCCAGACAATTCAAACATCACAGCTGCATGGTGTCTCCAGCCAATACATCAGGTAAGATGGGAACAGGGAAACAGAATCAACCTGGAGGTAGATGATGGGGGTTTGTACTGTTATTTTGTTGCGACATGACATATAATATATAGGATATAGATTTGAGTTCTGTGTTATGTAATGTATTATAAGTGCAGATGATCTACAATTACCTGATATTTTTAATGAGGGCCTATTTTAGAGAGCATTTCAGGCCATAACGTGTATAGATAAATAGAGACAATCAGAATCCGATTCTATAGGATATATAAAATATTTCTATTACACTAGTTTTTAATGGTTATTATGTTAATCAGAAAAACTAACTATCCTGATAATGGACTGTGGAAGTACAGGGAGTGCAGAATTATTAGGCAAGTTGTATTTTTGAGGATTAATTTTATTATTGAACAACAACCATGTTCTCAATGAACCCAAAAAACTCATTAATATCAAAGCTGAATATTTTTGGAAGTAGTTTTTAGTTTGTTTTTAGTTTTAGCTATTTTAGGGGGATATCTGTGTGTGCAGGTGACTATTACTGTGCATAATTATTAGGCAACGTAACAAAAAACAAATATATACCCATTTCAATTATTTATTTTTACCAGTGAAACCAATATAACATCTCAACATTCACAAATATACATTTCTGACATTCAAAAACAAAACAAAAACAAATCAGTGACCAATATAGCCACCTTTCTTTGCAAGGACACTCAAAAGCCTGCCATCCATGGATTCTGTCAGTGTTTTGATCTGTTCACCATCAACATTGCGTGCAGCAGCAACCACAGCCTCCCAGACACTGTTCAGAGAGGTGTACTGTTTTCCCTCCTTGTAAATCTCACATTTGATGATGGACCACAGGTTCTCAATGGGGTTCAGATCAGGTGAACAAGGAGGCCATGTCATTAGATTTTCTTCTTTTATACCCTTTCTTGCCAGCCACGCTATGGAGTACTTGGACGCGTGTGATGGAGCATTGTCCTGCATGAAAATCATGTTTTTCTTGAAGGATGCAGACTTCTTCCTGTACCACTGCTTGAAGAAGGTGTCTTCCAGAAACTGGCAGTAGGACTGGGAGTTGAGCTTGACTCCATCCTCAACCCGAAAAGGCCCCACAAGCTCATCTTTGATGATACCAGCCGAAACCAGTACTCCACTTTCACCTTGCTGGCGTCTGAGTCGGACTGGAGCTCTCTGCCCTTTACCAATCCAGCCACGGGCCCATCCATCTGGCCCATCAAGACTCACTCTCATTTCATCAGTCCATAAAACCTTAGAAAAATCAGTCTTGAGATATTTCTTGGCCCAGTCTTGACATTTCAGCTTGTGTGTCTTGTTCAGTGGTGGTCGTCTTTCAGCCTTTCTTACCTTGGCCATGTCTCTGAGTATTGCACACCTTGTGCTTTTGGGCACTCCAGTGATGTTGCAGCTCTGAAATATGGCCAAACTGGTGGCAAGTGGCATCTTGGCAGCTGCACGCTTGACTTTTCTCAGTTCATGGGCAGTTATTTTGCGCCTTGGTTTTTCCACACGCTTCTTGCGACCCTGTTGACTATTTTGAATGAAACGCTTGATTGTTCGATGATCACGCTTCAGAAGCTTTGCAATTTTAAGAGTGCTGCATCCCTCTGCAAGATATCTCACTATTTTTGACTTTTCTGAGCCTGTCAAGTCCTTCTTTTGACCCATTTTGCCAATAATTATGCACACCTAATATAGGGTGTTGATGTCATTAGACCACACCCCTTCTCATTACAGAGATGCACATCACCTAATATGCTTAATTGGTAGTAGGCTTTCGAGCCTATACAGCTTGGAGTAAGACAACATACATAAAGAGGATGATGTAGTCAAAATACTCACGTGCCTAATAATTCTGCACGCAGTGTATATTTAATAATGTATTTATTATCTCAGCAGGTGAAAGCCTAAAGCCATGTCCTGGAATTTGGCTCATCCCAACGGAGCACTCCAACATCATGGCCCTACCAACAAAGGGCTCAAACATCTGGGACATGCCAGCAGACAGCTCTGATATCTGGGATATGCCATCAAAGGGCACTAACATCTAGGACATGCCAGTAAATGGCTCTTTTAAGAACTGGGATGTGCCGGCAGAAGAAAGCCTTTCTCCATCATGTGGTCTTATTAACACCAAAACATCTATTGACCATGAGGACCTCCATTTCCTTAAAGAATTCGGAAAAGGAGGCTATGGAAAGGTAAGTGACTGATTTATATCCATTCATAATAGGAATGATCCGTGTCCCAACCAACTTAATAGTAGCTGTAGAGGCCGAAATATAATTTTATATCTGAGTAATCATTTCATTAGATACTTTACTGAATCGCTGTCCTGTGTCTTCTCCAGGTTCTTCTGGCACAAGATCAAGACACCGAGGAGCTTCTGGCTGTCAAAATAATGGAGAAAAAGCTCATGAACACCAAAATCTCAGTAGAGCTTGAGATCATGGAACTGGCTGTCGGGAGTCGCTTCCTGACCTACCTGCGAACATCTATGGAGACAGAAAAGTATTTCATCATTGTCATGGATTATATGGTCGGAGGAGACCTGCGCCAATTTATGGCAGGAAAGCTGCCTCTAAATATGGACACAGCAAGGTAAATGTCTTACTGATATATTTGCACTGACGTCTCAGAATGAACAGAAACATGTTTTGGATATGACAAGAAATAGATGTCTCATCATTGTGTGTTCTGTGTATGTTCCTTTATATAACACTGATCAACT
The DNA here is from genome assembly GCF_905171765.1 of Bufo bufo. Classification (NCBI taxonomy): domain Eukaryota; kingdom Metazoa; phylum Chordata; class Amphibia; order Anura; family Bufonidae; genus Bufo; species Bufo bufo. The sequence goes on along the minus strand of NC_053392.1, from coordinate 488,042,342 downwards.
CTCTTCTCCACTTCACAGATTCTTTGCATCAGAAATGGTCTGCGGACTTCAGTTCCTGCATGAACACGGCATCATCCACCGGTAAGTACAGCTGTTACATTTGATGACAGGACACAAGAGAACATTTAGATACTGTTTTCTTATATCCTTTCCTGGATTGTTATGTGTAAAATATCAATGACACCGCTCTTACCCCAACCTACTGCGGTACACTTACTACAAAATGGAGCAGTCACAGACCAGTGGGCTAATCGCTGGAGCTGCCGTAACTTCCTAAGATGGAACTACCATACCTGTGTCCCAATGGTTTTCTGGTACTAGCTACGATCCGTAGCTGGAATAGTGACGTCACTATCCACTCGTGAGCGCGCGAAGTACAATTTGTAGAAACGGCATCGTGCCACCGGCCGGGGCACGTACGGTGTAACAAACAACCCCAACCAAGTACCCGGTACCACTTTTAACTACAGTCTACAGGAGCAAGCAGCCACGGAACAAGCATTGGGACACAGGTACGGCAGTTCCTTCTTAGGAACTTACGGCAGCTCCAGCCTTTAGCCCACTAGTCTGTGACTGCTCTATTGTGTAGTAAGTGTACCGCAGTAGGTTGGGGTAAGAGCGGTGTCATTGATATTGAGTTTATACTTTTACATTTGATAGCAGTTTGTGCGATTCTGCTACGGCACTGCAGCTAAGGATACAGAGGAGATAACAAGCGACAGGATTATTACTTTATGTGTAAAATAGTTTCATCTAATCCCCAATCTAATACTTTTACAATGTTTCTCTCCCCAGTGATATAAAGCCTGCTAACGTCCTCCTAGATAACATCGGACACATCAGAATCGCTGACTTTGGACTATGTGCCATCGGCGTATTTGGGGAGGACATGCAGACAGGCTATGCAGGGACAGTTGGATACAACGCCCCAGAGGTAAGGAATATTCATTATAAATTATTACTGGGCAAAGGAGTTGCAAATGTGTCATGGAGGATGGGATCACCTATCGGTGTAATGTTTGGCATATGTGGACTGTACAAGCGCTACCATATCTGTAGTCACATTTGTATATCTGTCATTATGAGGGTAGATACGATCAGTTTGAGATTATACTCAGAAAAATGTAGGTGAGAGATAAGATCCTTATAATATATGAGAAATAACAATGATCTGATAAGTTCCTGTGTGCATTTCCATTTACTTGCATCAACTTACCTCTAAACTGATGTCATTACAGATGATGAACGGAGAACCTTACAATCATCTGGTGGATTCCTTTTCCTTTGGCGTCACCGTATTCAAGATGCTAACAGGTGATCAGCCATTCAACAGCTACGGGACAAAAATGCAGTATAAACGATCTCTGCAAGAGGACGAGCCTTATTATCCAGCATGGATGTGCCCAGATGCCAACAACATCCTACAAGGGGTGAGTAGGATAATCAGGAGAAGAATGAGGGCAGGGAATAGAAGAAGTGGTGTCAGAACATTAGATTTAGACAAGAGAGAGGAGTGTGATTGTGAAATCTAATCCTAATCCTATACAGACCTTTATAACGTGACCTATTTTGTTATATTTATCTGTAATAATCCAGAATAATAATGGTTGATGGTCTCTCATTATGTTTTTAGCTCCTCAGCAAGTCCCCATGTAGCCGCCTGGCAGTAACATCTACCATCAGATCACACCCGTTCTTCAGACCAGTAAACTGGGCCAATGTAGAGTACGGCAGCACCCACCCACCTTTCCATATGGACATTGTAAGTGTAATACATAGTGACACCCATAGTGTTATCATCCGGCTCTGTGATATCCATATATACAGTATAATTCTCATTATTATGGCCTATGATCTACCTTCATGGCTGCAGACAAATCACACATGATGCACTTGTAATTGAAATAATATGAAATACTTACCTGGAGGTGTCTGTGTGTCCTCTTACAGCGACCATCTCACAAACCAGAACTGGAAAGGAGAAGACGATCTTCAACATCGTCATCGTCTTCAACATCTACAGACTCCTAGATCCTGGCAAGTCCACAACATCTGGACACCTCATCTAATATATTAACATCAAGGAGCCAAGGACAGAAGAGTCTTATAATTCACCCTTAAAAATAAATAAATCCCTACCTTACCCTACCCCATCTGTCCCCACTCTACCATACCCCATCCGTCCCCACCCTACCCTACCCCATCATAACCCCTTAAAAAAAAAAAGAGAAAATTCCCTACCCTACACTACCCTACCCTACACTACCCCACCCTAACCTCATCATGACCCCTAAAAAATATAAAAATGAGAAAAATTCATCACCCATTTTCATCTCCAACCCTTTTCCCCTCATAATCACCAAAAAAAGAAAACAAAAAAATCTTATCATCCATCACCACCATCATCCCTTTTCCCCATTCCCCCTCCCCCCACAAAAAAATAAAAAAATAAAAAAATCTATTTGCATGATAGTGTCATCTTTTTTGCACATGTTTTTTATTTACATGATAAACATCCTTCCATCTTTAGTGCATATGATAAAGATTTTACCATCTTATATGTGACTGTAGATACATATTCCTGGTTGCCAGCCATCCGTAAATGTTCAGACAATCCCCAAAAACTTGTTTTTCTAGGCCTTTCGTTTTGTTCAAGCAGAAATTTGCAAGTCAAATGCCATCTGCTATGCACAGTGCAGACTGACAGGGTCAGACAGTGGCGTATTGTTCAAGCCAATGTGACTCTAAGGCCTGTGATCGACAGCAGGACGAGACCAAGACGCTTCCTGGTCCAGCCGAGAATGGCAAGACCTTTCGACAGGTTAGGGTGGGTTCACATCGTTTAACCGCCTCACGTCCGCCCATAGGATATAAACGTCCTATGGGTGGACGTCTATTTCTGACAGCACGTTTTAAAACGTCCTGTCAGAAATAGCAGCTGCACGCTAATCGTGCAGCTGCTGATCGGGTTGCCCGCTGTCAGTGACAGCAGGGCAACCCAGAGATAAGGCAGGGACAGTTCCCAGGTGTCCCTGCCTTCACGATCGCTGCAGACACAGCGCTCACCGAGCGCTGTGTCTGCAGAGCAGGAAGCGCTGTGCGCTTCCTGTTCCGGCCCGGCGGTCATGTGACCGCCGGGACCGGAGAGTGCAGGGGCTGTGTGAGGTCTCTCAGAGACCTCGATCAGCCCTGCTGTGAGGCTGTACAGCGCAGGATTGCTGCTGTACAGCCTCTCTAGGGGTGCATTTGTCCTGTAACTGGGGCTACTATCTCAGCCCCAGTTACAGGAGAAATCAACTGTGAAAAAAAAAAAGTGAAGTAAATGTCCCCCAGAGGTCTTGTATGACCTTATGGGGGACGAAAAGTGTAAAATAAAATAAAAATAAAATAAAGTGTTGAAAAAATAAAATAAAAAAAAGGTTCACATGTAAAAAAAAAAAAAAATCCCAAGTAAGGAATAAAAAAAAAAAATAAAAATAGAAAAAATAAAATAAAATAGACATATTTAGTATTGCCGCGTCCGTAAAAACCAGCTCTATAAAAATATCACATGACCTAACCCCTCGGGTGAACACCGTAAAAAATAAATAAAAAAAACTGTGTCAAAACAAGCAATTTTTGTCACCTTGCATCACAAAAGGTGCAACACCAAGTGATCAAAAATGCGTATGTCCCACAAAATGGTACCAATAAAACCGTCACCTCATCCCGCAAAAAATGAGCCCCTACATAAGAAAATCTCTCAAAAAATAAAAAAACTATAGCTCTTAGAACATGGAGACACTAAAACATCATTTTTTTGGTTTCAAAAATGCTATTATTGTGTTAAAGTGAAACAAATAAAAAAAAGTATACATATTAGGTATTGCCGCGTCCGTAAAAACCAGCTCTATAAAAATATCACATGACCTAACCCCTCGGGTGAACACCGTAAAAAATAAATAAAAAAAACTGTGTCAAAACAAGCAATTTTTGTCACCTTGCATCACAAAAGGTGCAACACCAAGTGATCAAAAACGCGTATGTCCCACAAAATAGTACCAATAAAACCGTCACCTCATCCCGCAAAAAATGAGCCCCTACATAAGAAAATCTCTCAAAAAATAAAAAAACTATAGCTCTCAGAACATGGACACATTAAAACATAATTTTTTGGTTTCAAAAATGCTATTATTGTGTAAAACTTTAATAAATGAGAAAAAGTATACATATTAGGTATCGCCACGTCCGTAACAATCTGCTCTATAAAAATGTCACTTGACTGAACCCCTCAGGTGAACGCTGTAAAAATAAATAAATAGAAACTGTGCTAAAACAACCAATTTTTTGGTCACCTTGCCCCATAAAGTGTTATAATGAATGATCAAAAAATCATATGTACCCAAAAATAGTACTAATAAAACTGGCACCTTATCCCCTAGTTTCCAAAATGGGGTCACTTCTTGGGAGTTTCTACTGTAAGGGTGCATCAGGGGGCTTCAAATGGGACATGGCATCTAAAAACCATGTGGAGTTCCTTTCCTTCTGCGCCCTGCCGTGTGCCCATACAGCAGTTTACGACCACATGTGGGGTGTTTCTGTAAACCGCAGAATCTGGGTAATAAATATTGAGTTTTGTTTGGCTGTTAACCATCGATGTGTTAAAGAAAAAAATTGATTAAAATGGAAAATCTGCCAAAAAAGTGAAATTTAAAAATTTGATCTCCATTTTCCTTTAATTCTTGTGGAACGCCTAAAGGGTTAACAAAGTTTGTAAAATCGGTTTTGAATACCTTGAGGGGTGTAGTTTCTACAATGGGGTCATTTATGGGGGTATCCACTATGTAGGCCCCACAAAGTGACTTCAGACCTGAACTGGTCCTTATAAAGTGGGTTTTGGCAATTTTCTTACAAATTTGAAGAATTGCTTCTAAACTTCTAAGCCTTCTAACGTCCTAAAAAAATAAAATGACATTTCCAAAATGATGCCAACATAAAGTAGACATATGGGAAATGTTAAATAATAACTATTTTATGAGGTATCACTTTCTGTTTTGAAAGCAGAGAAATTGAAATTTAGAAAATTGCGAATTTTTCAAATTTTTGGGTAAATTTGGGATTTTTTCATAAATAAAGGTGAAATATTTTGACTCAAATTTATGACTATCATGAAGTACAATGTGTCACGAGAAAACAATCTCTGAATGACTTGGATAAATAAAGGCGTTCCAAAGTTATTACCACATAAAGTGAGATATGTCAGTTTTGCAAAATTTGGCCTGGTCAGGAAGGGGGCAAAGGGCCCAGATGGGAAGTGGTTAACATGTACAAAAAATTGTATATGTTAACGGATGCCTCAGCCTGATCCATACAGTGGCATCCGTTCACTATAAAGTTCCAGTATTAAAAAAAAAGTATACAGTTTTTTTACCGAACTTTGCAGAATACAAAAGCGCGGTGTGCTATGTTTTTGTATTCCTTTCTTTCCCCCAACGTCAAACAGGTGGCAAAAACATGATATGAAGCCACCCTTAGACCTCATGCATAAGGCTGTTGCCGTATTGAGGCCCACATACAGCAGGTCCGCAGTACACAGGCATTGGCTGTGTGCATCCCGCATCATGGATGCGGACCCATTCACTACAGAGTGCTTCCGTGGTGTGTCTGTCCCTGCCTCCGCACTGCAAAAAAAATAGAACATGTTCTATGCCGCCGCATTGATGTTGCCCGTGCATTGGGGACCACAAATTGCGGTCCCCAATGCACGGAACAGCTGCACAATGGCCGTGTGCATGAGGCCTTAGTGTGCATTACGCCTTAGTTACAGTGAAGTCACGAACGAGGAAAGCAACCCCAACACCAGCTTTTGCCAAAACAGAATTTTACTTAAATGTGGCAATAAACACAACTACAAATGCTGGGAACATAAAATCAATTTACATACACCCAGCCCGAAGGCTGAGACCCTTGTGCTGCACAGCACAGCGCCGTCCGATAGATGGAGGATAGAGTTGAGCGAACACCTGGATGTTCGGGTTCGAGAAGTTCGGCCGAACTTTCCGGAAATGTTCGGGTTCGGGATCCGAACCCGAACCGAACTTCGTCCCGAACCCGAACCCCATTGAAGTCAATGGGGACCCGAACTTTTGGGCACTAAAAAGGCTGTAAAACAGCCCAGGAAAGAGCTAGAGGGCTGCAAAAGGCAGCAACATGTAGGTAAATCCCCTGCAAACAAATGTGGATAAGGAAATGAATTAACCACTTCCCGCCACGCTAACGCCGAAAGGCGTCATCTCTGCGGCGCTCCCAGGTCACACTAACGCCGATTGTCGTCATCTCGCGTGAGCCGAGATTTCCTGTGAACGCGCGCACAAAGGCGCGCACGCTCACAGGAACGGAAGGTAAGAGAGTGGATCTCCAGCCTGCCAGCGGCGATCGTTCGCTGGCAGGCTGGAGATGTGATTTTTTTAACCCCTAACAGGTATATTAGACGCTGTTTTGATAACAGCGTCTAATATACCTGCTACCTGGTCCTCTGGTGGCCCCCTTTGTTTGAATCGACCACCAGAGGACACAGGTAGCTCAGTAATATGTTGCACCAAGCACCACTACACTACACCCCCTCCCTGTCACTTATTAACCCCTTATTCACCCTTGATCACCCCTGATCACCCCATATAGACTCCCTGATCACCCCCCTGTCATTAATTACCCCCCTGTCATTGATCACCCCCCTGTAAATCTCCATTCAGATGTCCGCATGAATTTTACGGATCCACTGATAGATGGATCGGATCCGCAAAACGCATACGGACGTCTGAATGGAGCCTTACAGGGGCGTGATCAATGACTGTGGTGATCACCCCATATAGACTCCCTGATCACCCCCCTGTCATTGATTATCCCCCTGTCATTAATCACCCCCCTGTAAATCTCCATTCAGATGTCCGCATGAATATTTCGGATCCACTGATAGATGGATCGGATCCGCAAAACGCATACGGACGTCTGAATGGAGCCTTACAGGGGCGTGATCAATGACTGTGGTGATCACCCCATATAGACTCCCTGATCACCCCCCTGTCATTGATTACCCCCCTATCATTGATCACCCCCCTGTAAAGCTCCATTCAGACGTCCGCATGATTTTTACGGATCCACTGATAGATGGATCGGATCCGCAAAACGCATACGGACGTCTGAATGGAGCCTTACAGGGGCGTGATCAATGACTGTGGTGATCACCCCATATAGACTCCCTGATCACCCCCCTGTCATTGATTACCCCCCTGTCATTGATCACCCCCCTGTAAAGCTCCATTCAGATGTCCGCATGATTTTTACGGATCCACTGATAGATGGATCGGATCCGCAAAACGCATACGGACGTCTGAATGGAGCCTTACAGGGGCGTGATCAATGACTGTGGTGATCACCCCATATAGACTCCCTGATCACCCCCCCGTCATTGATTACCCCCCTGTCATTGATCACCCCCCTGTAAAGCTCCATTCAGATGTCCGCATGATTTTTACGGATCCACTGATAGATGGATCGGATCCGCAAAACGCATACGGACGTCTGAATGGAGCCTTACAGGGGCGTGATCAATGACTGTGGTGATCACCCCATATAGACTCCCTGATCACCCCCCTGTCATTGATTACCCCCCTGTCATTGATCACCCCCCTGTAAAGCTCCATTCAGATGTCCGCATGATTTTTACGGATCCACTGATAGATGGATCGGATCCGCAAAACGCATACGGACGTCTGAATGGAGCCTTACAGGGGCGTGATCAATGACTGTGGTGATCACCCCATATAGACTCCCTGATCACCCCCCTGTCATTGATTACCCCCCTGTCATTGATCACCCCCCTGTAAAGCTCCATTCAGATGTCCGCATGATTTTTACGGATCCACTGATAGATGGATCGGATCCGCAAAACGCATACGGACGTCTGAATGGAGCCTTACAGGGGCGTGATCAATGACTGTGGTGATCACCCCATATAGACTCCCTGATCACCCCCCTGTCATTGATTACCCCCCTGTCATTGATCACGCCCCTGTAAAGCTCCATTCAGATGTCCGCATGATTTTTACGGATCCACTGATAGATGGATCGGATCCGCAAAACGCATACGGACGTCTGAATGGAGCCTTACAGGGGCGTGATCAATGACTGTGGTGATCACCCCATATAGACTCCCTGATCACCCCCCTGTCATTGATTACCCCCCTGTCATTGATCACCCCCCTGTAAAGCTCCATTGAGACGTCCGCATGATTTTTACGGATCCACTGATAGATGGATCGGATCCGCAAAACACATACAGGCGTCTCCCTGGAGCCTTCCAGGGGGGTTGATCACCCCATATAGACTCCCTGATCACCCCCCTGTCATTGATCACCCCCCCTGTCATTGATCACCCCCCCTGTCAGGCTGCATTCAGATGTCCGTATGATTTTTACGGATCCACGGATACATGGATCGGATCCGCAAAACACATACGGACATCTGAATGGAGCCTTATAGGGGGGTGATCAATGACAGGGAAGTGATCACCCCATATAGACTCCCTGATCACCCCCCTGTCATTGATCACCCTCCTGTCATTGATCACCCCTCTGTAAGGCTCCATTCAGACATTTTTTTGGCCCAAGTTAGCGGAAATTTTTTTTTTTCTTACAAAGTCTCATATTCCACTAACTTGTGTCAAAAAATAAAATCTCACATGAACTCACCATACCCCTCACGGAATCCAAATGCGTAAAATGTTTTAGACATATTCCAGACTTCTTCTCACGCTTTAGGGCCCCTAGAATGCCAGGGCAGTATAAATACCCCACATGTGACCCCATTTCGGAAAGAAGATACCCCCAGGTATTCCGTGAGGGGCATATTGAGTCCATTAAAGATTTAAATTTTTGTCCCAAGTTAGCGGAAAGGGAGACTTTGTGAGAAAAAAATAAATAAAATCAATTTCCGCTAACTTGTGCCAAAAAAAAAAAATTCTATGAACTCGCCATGCCCCTCATTGAATACCTTGGGGTGTCTTCTTTCCAAAATGGGGTCACATGTGGGGAATTTATACTGCCCTGGCATTTTAGGGGCCCTTAAGCGTGAGAAGAAGTCTGGGATCCAAATGTCTAAAAATGCCCTCATAAAAGGAATGTGGGCCCCTTTGCGCATCTAGGCTGCAAAAAAGTGTCACATATCTGGTATCGCCGTACTCAGGAGAAGTTGGGCAATGTGTTTTGGGGTGTCATTTTACATATACCCATGCTGGGTGAGATAAATATCTTGGTCAAATGCCAACTTTGTATAAAAAAAAATGGGAACAGTTGTCTTTTGCCAAGATATTTCTCTCACCCAGCATGAGTATATGTAAAAAGACACCCCAAAACACATTGCCCAACTTCTCCTGAATACGGCGATACCACATTTGTGACACTTTTTTGCAGCCTAGGTGGGCAAAGGGGCCCACATTCCAAAGAGCACCTTTAGGATTTCACAGGTCATTTACCTACTTACCACACATTAGGGCCCCTGGAAAATGCCAGGGCAGTATAACTACCCCACAAGTGACCCCATTTTGGAAAGAAGACACCCCAAGGTATTCCGTGAGGGGCATGGCGAGTTCCTAGAATTTTATATTTTTTGTCACAAGTTAGCTGAAAATGATGATTTATTTTATTTTTTTTTTTCCTTACAAAGTCTCATATTCCACTAACTTGTGACAAAAAATAAAAACTTCCATGAACTCACTATGCCCATCACAAAATACCTAGGGGTGTCTTCTTTCCGAAATGGGGTCACTTGTGGGGTAGTTATACTGCCCTGGCAGTCTAGGGGCCCAAATGTGTGGTAAGAAGTTTGAAATCAAAATGTGTAAAAAATGACCGGTGAAATCCGAAAGGTGCTCTTTAGAATATGGGCCCCTTTGCCCACCTAGGCTGCAAAAAAGTGTCACACATGTGGTATCTCCGTACTCAGGAGAAGTTGGGGAATGTGTTTTGGGGTGTCATTTTACATATACCCATGCTGGGTGAGAGAAATATCTTGGCAAAAGACAACTTTTCCCATTTTTTTATACAAAGTTGGCATTTGACCAAGATATTTATCTCACCCAGCATGGGTATATGTAAAATGACACCCCAAAACACATTCCCCAACTTCTCCTGAGTACGGTGATACCACATGTGTGGCACTTTTTTGCAGCCTAGGTGGGCAAAGGGGCCCACATTCCAAAGAGCACCTTTCGGATTTCACAGGGCATTTTTTACACATTTTGATTTCAAACTACTTACCACACATTTGGGCCCCTAGAATGCCAGGGCAGTATAACTACCCCACAAGTGACCCCATTTTGGAAAGAAGACACCCCAAGGTATTCGCTGATAGGCATAGTGAGTTCATAGAAGTTTTTATTTTTTGTCACAAGTTAGTGGAATATGAGACTTTGTAAGAAAAAAAAATCAAAAATAAAAATCATCATTTTCCACTAACTTGTGACAAAAAATAAAAAGTTCTATGAACTCACTATGCCCATCAGCGAATACCTTAGGGTGTCTACTTTCAGAAATGGGGTCATTTGTGGGGTGTTTGTACTGTCTGGGCATTGTAGAACCTCAGGAAACATGACAGGTGCTCAGAAAGTCAGAGCTGCTTCAAAAAGCGGAAATTCACATTTTTGTACCATAGTTTGTAAACGCTATAAGTTTTACCCAAACAATTTTTATTTTTTACCCAAACATTTTTTTTTATATCAAAGACATGTAGAAAAAAAAATTTAGAGCAAAATTTATATATGGATGTCGTTTTTTTTTGCAAAATTTTACAACTGAAAGTGAAAAATTTCATTTTTTTGCAAAAAAATCGTTAAATTTCGATTAATAACAAAAAAAGTAAAAATGTCAGCAGCAATGAAATACCACCAAATGAAAGCTCTATTAGTGAGAAGAAAAGGAGGCAAAATTCATTTGGGTGGTAAGTTGCATGACCGAGCAATAAACCGCTAAAGTTGTGGAGTGCCGATTTGCAAAAAAGGGCCTGGTCTTTAGGGGGGTATAAACCTGTGGTCCTTAAGTGGTTAAAATAAAAAATAAAAAAAATTAAAAATGACCCAATATCAATTGGACAGAGGTCCCATAGCAGAGAATCTGGCTTCATGTCAGCAGAGAATCAGTCTCTTCATGCCATAGCAAAGAATCTGGCTTCATGTCAGCAGAGAATCAGTCTCTTCATGCCATAGCAGAGAATTTGGCTTCATGTCACCCACCACTGGAACAGGCCACTGTCACACATTTAGGCCCCGGCACCCAGACAGAGGAGAGAGGTCCCGTAACAGAAAATCTGGCCTTATGTCAGCACAGAATCTGTCTTCATGTCATAGCAGAGAATCAGGCTTCACGTCACCCACCACTGGAACAGGCCACTGTCACACATTTAGGCCCAGGCACCCAGGCAGAGGAGAGAGGTCCCGTAACAGAGAATCTGGCCTTATGTCAGCACAGAATCTGTCTTCATGTCATAGCAGAGAATCAGGCTTCACATCACCCACCACTGGAACAGGCCACTGTCACACATTTAGGCCCAGGCACCCAGACAGAGGAGAGAGGTCCCGTAACAGAGAATCTGGCCTTATGTCAGCACAGAATCTGTCTTCATGTCATAGCAGAGAATCAGGCTTCACGTCACCCACCACTGGAACAGGCCACTGTCACACATTTAGGCCCAGGCACCCAGGCAGAGGAGAGAGGTCCCGTAACAGAGAATCTGGCCTTATGTCAGCACAGAATCTGTCTTCATGTCATAGCAGAGAATCAGGCTTCACATCACCCACCACTGGAACAGGCCACTGTCACACATTTAGGCCCCGGCACCCAGACAGAGGAGAGGTTCATTCAACTTTGGGTTGCCCCTAAAAATAGTATTGAATGAGGAAGTGCCCTGGAGTAGAATAATATATTGTTAAGGGGAGGTAGTTAATATCTAATCTGCATAAGGGATGGACAGGTCCTGTGTGATCCATGCCTGGTTCATTTTTATGAACGTCAGCTTGTCCACATTGGCTGTAGACAGGCGGCTGCGTTTGTCTGTAATGACGCCCCTTGCCGTGCTGAATACACGTTCAGACAAAACGCTGGCCGCCGGGCAGGCCAGCACCTCCAAGGCATAAAAGGCTAGCTCTGGCCACGTGGACAATTTGGAGACCCAGAAGTTGAATGGGGCCGAACAATCAGTCAGTACGTGGAGGGGTGTGCACAGGTACTGTTCCACCATGTTAGTGAAATGTTGCCTCCTGCTAACACGTTCCGTATCAGGTGGTGGTGCAGTTAGCTGTGGCGTGTTGACAAAACTTTTCCACATCTCTGGCATGCTAACCCTGCCCTCAGAGGAGCTGGCCGTGACACAGCTGCGTTGGCGACCTCTTGCTCCTCCTCTGCCTTCACCTTGGGCTTCCACTGGTTCCCCTGTGACATTTGGGAATGCTCTCAGTAGCGCGTCTACCAACGTGCGCTTGTACTCGCGCATCTTCCTATCACGCTCCAGTGTAGGAAGTAAGGTGGGCACATTGTCTTTGTACCGGGGATCCAGCAGGGTGGCAACCCAGTAGTCCGCACACGTTAAAATGTGGGCAACTCTGCTGTCGTTGCGCAGGCACTGCAGAATGTAGTCGCTCATGTGTGCCAGGCTGCCCAGAGGTAAGGACAAGCTGTCCTCTGTGGGAGGCGTATCATCATCGTCCTGTGTTTCCCCCCAGCCACGCACCAGTGATGGGCCCGAGCTGCTTTGGGTGCCACCCCGCTGTGAACATGATTCATCCTCATCCTCCTCGTCCTCCAGTAGTGGGCCCTGTCTGGCCACATTTGTACCTGGCCTCTGGTGTTGCAAAAAACCTCCCTCTGAGTCACTTCGAAGAGACTGGCCTGAAAGTGCTAAAAATGACCCCTCTTCCTCCTCTTCCTCCTGGGCCATCTCCTCTTCCATCATCGCCCTAAGTGTTTTCTCAAGGAGACATAGAAGTGGTATTGTAACGCTGATAACGGCGTCATCGCCACTGGCCATGTTGGTGGAGTACTTGAAACAGCACAACAGGGGCACACAGGTCTCGCATGGAGGCCCAGTCATTGGTGGTGAAGTGGGGCTGATCCGCAGTGCGACTGACCCGTGCGTGCTGCAGCTGAAACTCCACTATGGCCTGCTGCTGCTCGCACAGTCTGTCCAGCATATGCAAGGTGGAGTTCCACCTGGTGGGTACGTCGCATATGAGGCGGTGAGCGGGAAGGCCGAAGTTACGCTGTAGCGCAGACAGGCGAGCAGCGGCAAGGTGTGAACGCCGGAAGCGCGAACAGACGGCCCGCACTTTATGCAGCAGCTCTGACATGTCGGGGTAGTTGCGAATGAACTTCTGCACCACCAAATTCAGCACATGCGCCAGGCAAGGGATGTGCGTCAAACCGGCTAGTCCCAGAGCTGCAACGAGATTTCGCCCATTATCGCACACCACCAGGCCGGGCTTGAGGCTCACCGGCAGCAACCACTCGTCGGTCTGTTGTTCTATACCCCCCCACAACTCCTGTGCGGTGTGGGGCCTGTCCCCCAAACATATGAGTTTCAGAACGGCCTGCTGACGTTTACCCCGGGCTGTGCTGAAGTTGGTGGTGAAGGTGTGTGGCTGACCTGATGAGCAGGTGGAAGAAGAGGAGGAGGAAGCTGAGTAGGAGGAGACAGGAGGCAAAGAATGTTGCCCTGCGATCCTTGGCGGCGGAAGGACGTGCGCCAAACAGCTCTCCGCC